>NW_012118010.1:284402-288479 GCF_000951035.1 Colobus angolensis palliatus
AAAAAAAAAAAAAAAAAAGCAGAGAGAAGACCAGCATGGAAGGAGCAAATGAGTAAGAGGAAGAGCAGTGGAAGATGAGGCCAGATGGTTCAATGCATCTCGAAGGGTCTGGAGACCATGTAAAGAGCTTAGTCATTGTCCAATTGGAAGCCATAGAGGGTTTTAAGCAGGGGGTTGATGAAGTATTTTCCCAAGGAGATGCCTCTGGTTGTGTCAAGGGAAGGCCGGGGGCAATGTACCCACAGGGTGGTGGGTTGGGGTTGCATAAGTAGACTAAATAAACAACAATGGTGGCTACCAGCACTTCTCCCTTGACCCTTGATGATGTAGCAAGGTGGAGAAAAGAGAACAGAGTCAGGAAATAATTTGGAGATAGAATCAAAGAGTCCACATAATTTGCACATGGCTTGGATACCGCTGCGAAGGAAAAAAGGTGAATGGAGGGTTTTAGGCTGAGAAACCTGGGTAATGCCCCTCACTGAGATAGAGAAGACCGAGGGAAGAGTAGATTTCAAGGGGGAAATCAAGAGTTCTGTTTGGGTGGATTAAATTGGAGATGTCTCTTAGATACTTGGAGAGTGCCAAAGAGTCAGGCGGATAGAAGTCTGGAATTGGTGGCCGAGGCCAATTTCCCACGGGGCTCCACCCGTACCCAGATGCCTCACAGGGGCGGGGAGGAAGTGTTGGCTCTCACAGGGCCGTCCACTCTGGGCAGCTGACTCAAGGCTGCTAATAAGTCACTGCCAGTCCCCCGAACCCCATCTCTAGGCCAGGAAGATGGCTTTGGAGCTGTCAGCATTCCAATTGGACCTTCCTTCTGGAGTCCCTCCCTAGTAAAAGCAGACCTAGCTAATAACCCCAGAACCGAGGGTGGGAGTAGAGGATGCGAAATATGGGAATAATAATAAAAGCCTATGTTAGGAGACTGCTTGTCTTGGTCCTGAGCTTCTCTGTAAACAATCATCACCTCAAATTCCCTACACACTCTGTCAGAACAGCAGCATGGCTCCAACTAGCTCCATTTCATCGATGAGAAAATGGAGGCTCCGAAGAATTGAGTGACTTTCCCCAAATCACGCAGATGATGAATCCAAGACTCAAACCTGAGTCCTCTGAGATCACATCTACTGTGCTCTGCTCAATAGCAAGCCACCTGCTGCCAGAAAGATCTTATTTTGAGAGAGCCAGCAGCGGGGGCTCTGGAGCCAGATCACCAGGGTTCAACTCCTGACTTGGCCACTTGAAGGTAATGTGAGCATGGGCAAATGACACTTGCTTCTGTTTTCCATCTATAAAATGGGGACAGGAAGAGTGTTCACTTCGGAGGATCAACATTTATAAAGGGCTTAGATCAGTGCAGGAAGAGCTACACATGTGTTGGCTACTACTGTGCTCATTACTTTCATATATACTAAACAGAGACGTGGGGACTGCCTAGAATCTGGAGAGAGGATCCAGCCCCCTCATGTAAGAGATGGAGAAACTGAGGCCCAGGTAAGGGAATGGAGGCAGCCTCTTAGTCAAGTTGGGCCCAAGAATCTGGCTGGTAGAGGAGGAACTCTCCCTACTCTCTGAAAGTCACCCCAAGCCAGACTATTTTTTTCTCCAGGAGACGGACTTCCAAGCTCTATATACCCTTAATTCATGTGGAATTTCAGCTCTGGGCTCAGCTCCCAGGAGGAGCCCCTCCACCCCTTTATGAAAATAGAGCGGAGTCATTCGGCAAAACCTCAAGCTAATGCTTTTAAGGAACTGGCAGGTTGAAACAGGAAACTGTTCTAAGTAGAAACCACAGAAACAGCACATGCTTGCGGCTGCCGGCTGCCGCCTGGATCCTTGCCAGAGGCCCCGGGGATGGGGGAGCTGTAGGCCGTGCCACGTGAGGGGGCCTCAGGAACCTAGCCCTGGTGCTGCTGACCATACGTGGCCATGTGACAGCAAATGCCATGTCTTGTGGGCATATTTAAAGGTCAAAGCAAGGTGGGGTGGTAACCAACAGGCTACCAACATGAGACACACAGAAAGCTAGTGTCGGAGCAAACCCGCTCCTTTCTGTGAAAGCCCCTCATGTTGTAACTGTTGAAACAGGCCCAGAGAGGGGAAGCAACTAGTCCAAGTCATCCAGCAAAGAGTGGTGAAGCAGGATACGAATCTAGACTTAGAAAGTCTAGAAGCACCTAAGCCAATGCTATTTAACAACAGTCAGTATATTTCCTGCCACCCATCCATTCACCTCTTCCAATATAGGGTACTTTTTTGTTTTGTTTTGTTTTGTTTAGAGATAGGGTCTTGCTATGTTGCCCAGGGTGGCCTCAAACTCCTGGGGTCAAGTGAGCCTCCTACCTCAGTCTCCCACGTATCTGGGACTATAGAAGAGTAATTTTGTAAGAGCATAAATTCCAGGTCAGAAGACCAGAGTTCAACGAAGACTCTGCCAATTCTCAGCTGAGTAATCTTAGGCAAGTTACCTAACCTTTCTGTGCCTCAGTGTCTTCTTCTCCTTTTCCTGTTAATAAAATGGGGGACAGTAACATTACTTACCTTATAGGATTTCTGCAAGGGTTCAGTGTGATAATCTATATGAACTTCTTAGTATAGTGTTGGACAGACAGGAAAAGCTCAATAAAGTTTTTATTTTTTTTCATGTATTAAATGCCCAGTAAGAGATCAGTCAATTGCTGGGGCCAGAGAGAGTAAATTGTGACATGTCTAGAAATGGCGCAAGAGAGGGAAGGACGCCGTCAGAACCCCGACATCCTGAAAAACCTGGCCCCAGGGAGATGGCAGATGCTGAGAGGAGTGGGTGGGCCAAACGTTAGTCTGGGCCAAACGCCTCTTCTGGGCCGAGCGTGGTGGCTCACGCCTGTAATCCCAGCACTTTGGGAGACTGAGGTGGGTGGATCATGAGTTCAGGAGTTCTAGACCAGCCTGGCCAACATGGTGAAACCCTGTCTCTATTAAAGATACAAAAAATTAGCCAGGTGTGGTGGTGCACACCTGTAATCCCAGCTACTCGGGAGGCTGAGGCAGGAGAATTGCTTGAATCCAGAAGGTGGAGGTTGCAGTGAACCAAGATCCTGCCATTGCACTCCAGCCTGGGTGACAGAGTGAGACTTTTTCTCAAACAAAACAAAACAAAACACCTCTTCTGTGCAGAGATGAGAACCTATGCCCAGGGGTTTCCTTCCACCACAGCAGGGTTTTTTGCTGCTTTGGAGGGTGATCTCAGTAGAGCATGCCTGGGTTTCCCGGGAGTGGGGACACAATGCACAGGGTCATCCCCACTCCAGAGCTGGGATGCCAACTGAGGCCATAAAACAGGATTTAACTATTTCTTATGAAACTTGGCACCAACTTTTGCTTTCAGTTTTCAGAACAATTCCCCACCCCTCCACTCCAAAGATGCCCACATCCTAATTCCCAGAGCCAGTAAATAGATCACTTTGCATGCCAAAAAGGACTTTGCTGATGTGGTGAAGTGAATGATCTTGAGATGGAGAGATTATCTCGTATTCTACTCGTGGGCTGATGGGTCTGTGAAATTAGGAGGCAGAAGCATCAGAGTGAGAGGAGGAGATGTGATGACTGAGGCAGAGGTCAGAGTGACGTAAGGCAGGGGCCATGAGCCAAGGCATGAAGGTGGCCTCCAGAGCTGGAAAAGATCAGGAAACAGGTCCTCCCCTAGATCCTCCAGAAAGAACCCGTCCTGCTGACCCAGTTTAGACTTCTGACCTCCAAACAGGAAGATCATAAATTTGTGCTGTTTTCAGCCACTAAGTGTATGGTCATTTGTTATAGTAGCCTCAGGAAGCAAGTAAGCTTAGTCAACATGTAGTCTGACATTGGTCACTGAAGCCCCGTTCTCCACTATGTGTAGTTTGAGTCTTTTTTTTTATATGATCCCCAAAATATGTAAAAGTTCTCCTGAGCATGACACGAAGGCCCTGCTTGCTCTGGCTCCTTCCTGGTACATGCCTCCTTTTCATCTATTTTTTATCCTAGGAGAGAGTCTCGGAGAAAACAGGAATATGTAAGGTGTGCCATGTGAGCTCTAGTCTTCATATTTCCCATGAAATA
>NW_012118010.1:288759-299808 GCF_000951035.1 Colobus angolensis palliatus
CATGCCCAGCTAATTTTTGTATTTTTAGTATGGACAGGGTTTCACCATGTTGGCCAGGATGGTCTCAATCTCCTGACCTCATGATCCATCTGCCTCGGCTTCCCAGAGTGCTGGGATTACAGGTGTGAGCCACCACACCCGGCCCCAGTATGGATTATTTGGGGGTACTCACAGGGGATCTCAACTCTGTATCCGTATTGGCTTTACAATGTCATGCCCACAAAATGTGGCATTATGATCTGGCTGTTGATGACAACAGCTCTCATCTCCTATCTCTGCCACTCCCCAGTGCATCTGAATCAGCCTTCATTTTCATGTATGAGAGCTCACATTTTGCAAGCGGGAGTGCTGAGATACGGCATGAGTTGGAGAAAAGAAGCTTGAACGGGACAAAATGGATCTGGACTTCTCTGGTCTCTTTGTCTGCATTACATCCTCGAAGGCCAGGAGGGCATTAGAGGAAAAACCTGACAAAACTATTTATTTAAGGGCAATGGTGAGACTCTTGTTTCAGCTGAACTGGCCTCTTAAGTGGTTCCTCAGCCTCTGTCCTTACTATCCCACAACCCATTCTCAACAAAGCACCCAGAAGATCTCCTACAGATAGAAGATAGAATCAGTTGCAGTCCCTTCCCTGTCTAAAACCCTCCAATGCTTGTAGTGAAACTGGAATGAAGTTTTTTTTTTTTTTTCCAACTGTTACTTTAAGTTCAGGGATACGTGTGCAGGATGTGCAGCTTTCTTACATAGGTGGCCACGGTGGTTTGCTGCACAGATCATCCCATCACCTAGGTAGTAAGCCCAACATCCATTAGTTATTGTTCCTGCAGCTCTCTCTCCTCCCACCCCCACCCTCCTGCAAGGCCCAGTGTGTGTTGTTTCCCCCATGTGTCCTTGTGTGCTCATCATTCAGCCCCCACTTGTAAGTGAGAACATGTGGTATTTGGTTTTCTGTTCCTGCATTAGTTTGCTGAGGGAAATGGCTTCCAGCCCCGTTCATGTCCCTGCAAAGGACATGATCTCATTCCTTTTTATGGCTGCATATTATTCCATGGTGTATATGTACCACATTTTCCTTACCCAGTATACCATTGATGGGCATTTAGGTTGATTCAATGCCTTTGCTATTGTGAATAGTGCTGCTATTGTGAATAGTGCTTTGCTATTGTGAATAGTGCTGCATACACATATCTTTATAACAGAATTATTTATATTCCTTGGGGTATACACCCAGTAACGGGATTGCTGGGTCAAATGGTATTTCTGCCTCTAGGTTTTTGAAGAATTTCTACACTGTCTTCCACAATGGTTGTACTAATTTATGCTCCCACCAACAGTGTAAAAGTGTTCCTTTTTCTCCACAAACTCGCCAGCATCTTTTGTTTTTTGACTTTTCAGTAATAGCCATCCTGAGTGGCGTGAGATGGCATCTCACTGCAGTTTGGATTTGCATTTCTCTAATGATCAGTGATGTTGAGCTTTTTTTCCGTATGTCTGTTGGTCACATGTATGTCTTCTTTTAAGAAGTGTCTGTTCATGTCCTTTGTCCACTTTTTAATGTGGTTGGTTGTTTTCCTTGTAAATTTGTTTAAGTATCTTGTAGATACCAGATGTGAGACCTTTGTCAGATGGATAGATTGCAAGAACTTTCTCCCATTCTGCAGGGAGATACCTCCATACTTACAACCATCTGATCTTTGATAAACCTGACCAAACAAGCAATGGGGAAAGGATTCCCTATTTAATAAGTGGTGCTGGGAGAACTGGCTAGCCATATGCAGAAAACTGAAACTGGACCCCTTCCTTACACCATATACAAAAATCAACTCAAGACGGATTAAAGACTTAAATGTAAAACCTAAAACTATAAAAACCCTAGAAGAAAATCTAGGCAATACCATTCAGGATATAGGTACTGGCAAAAGTATCATGATGAAGATGCTAAAAGCAATTGCAACAGAAGTAAAAATTGACAAGTGTGATCTAATTAAACCAAAGAGCTTTTGCACAACAAAGGAAACTATCATCAGGGTGGAATGAAGTTTAATTGCCTATTTCTCCAGCTTCATCTCCCATCATGCTCCTCAGTGCTTCCTGTGCTCTGGCCACACCAGTTGCCTCTAGGCCCAGCCCACGTCAGCTCCTTCCTGTCTTAGGGCTTGAGCTCCTCCTCCTCTTTTCAGCTGGAAAGCCCTCCCCTTCAGAACTTTGCATCTTGGTTACTTCATGTGATTTGGATCTTGGCTCAAACATCAGTTTCTCAGACAGGCTGACCTTGACCATGTATCTCAGTTTGGCTTCCTGCCAATCAGACACCGAAAGAGACTTGATATAGGTGGATTATTTGCAAGGCAATATCAGAGAGCACAAGAGGTTGGGGGAGTCATGAAAATGTGACACAGATGGGTGTGTTAACAGGATGTGTTACTAAGTTGGTTACCCCTGAGGGAAACTGAGGCTTAGTCTTGTTGGAGACCCCTGAGGCGTGCTGTGGAACATGCCTCCAAATTGTCCCACTAAGAGATAGAGGAGTTGAAGTATTTATCCAACAGGCTCTTGCCCTCGGTGGCTGAAGGTTGCCGTAGGGGTGGGGTGGGTAGTCAGTCCCTGTGCATAGGCAGAGCACACTCCTGTGGCACCAGAGAAAGCCTTCAGAAGGAGAAGAGGAGATGCAGGAAGGCAATGTCTGCATGCCTGGGAACTGACCACAGAAGGTGTGAGTGAGCTCAACGGTGGGTCCAGGATATGTAGGGTGGGGTTACCCCATCCTAACTAGTGCTTCTCAAGCCAGACAGTTTTATTTATTTTCCTTTTAGTTCTGAACTCTGTCTGAAGTTTTCTTGCTCATTTATTCAGCTATCCATTTGTTAATTGTCTGTTCCCCCTACCCACAACTAGATGATGAGCTATACAAGAACAAGGACCTCTCTTTCTAGTTCACCATCCTCCTTCCAGGCTTGAGAGCAGTGCATGGCACAAAGTGGATCCTCAATAAATACTAAATGAATGAGTGAGTGAATGAATGAATGTACTACTTCATGGCGTGGGGACAAAAGCATGATCCTTATTCAGCAAATAGTTGACTCCATGTGGATGATGGACATGGATAAGTTGCAGGTAGAGCCAGTGGGAGAGGAAGAAGGGGGCTGATACCCACACATAATTACAGCTGGTCTCCTGCTTTGTGGGCAGATGGGAGGCAGCTTCAGGGGATCCTCCAAGTAACTGGGACCTACAGTGATGGAGACTGAAGCCCTGCTACCACGTGTTTAGAAACTTGCAAGCCAGCAGTCACTGTATCAGTAAGAGTACTGATGTTTGTACAAATACTTCCTCTTTTAATAAATTAGAGTGGGTTCAAGGTTACCCCTATAATGACATCACTCTCACTGACTTGCAATCCAATCTATTTTCTTGAGTGGCAGAGAAAAGGTTGAATTTACAGCGTGCACTTGCTCAGCAGGCATGTGAGGCATGATCCATTTTCACCATGCTGCAGTAGGGCTTGTGTTGAAGGTCATTGGAATCCCTTCTCTTCCATTCACTTGCTGGGTGACCTTGTGCAAATGATTGTACTGCTTTGAGCCTCAGTTTCTTCTTTCTTCATCTACAATATGAGAGTGATAAAACTACCCTATAAGGCTTTAGTAAACCTTAGTAGTACTTAATAGTGTGCCCTAAACATAGGCAGTCGTTCATAGAGAATGACTGCTTTCTATAATACTACTACTAATGATTATGAGGTGGATGACAATAGTAAAGGCTTAGATTCTCATGAGGGCAATGTGCAGACTCTAGACTATTTTCCTTGAACCCACTCTAATTTATTAAAAGAGGAAGTATTTGTACAAACATCAGTACTCTTACTGATACAGTGACTGCTGGCTTGCAAGACTCATGAGGGCAATGTGCAGACTCTAGACTATTTTCCTGGATAAGTAATAATTGCCCTTGAGATCAGAGCACATCAGCACCATAGAAGTCACCTAGTCTACTGCCTTTAGACAATGACATTGCCTAAGACAAAGAATAATCATCATAATGGTGGCTACCATTTACTAAATGCATATCTTGAGTATATTTCATCCCATTGGCCTGACTAAACCTACTGTGGGGTGGCTGCATCAGACCATATAACAGTGAGGTACCATTAAACATGTGCTTTAGTTGGTTCCCATCACTTCACCACTCAGCTTACTGAGCAGCCACCTGAGTAAGCTGTGGCTTCCCATGTGTTTCTGCCTTTAGAATGGGCTAGACACACAGATTCCAGGATCTTCCCATTTCAGCTAATTTTCTCATCATGAATCAATAGACCAGTATTCTGATCTCCATTTGATTTCCTACATAAGTTGATGGGAGAGGATGAGCTGACAATGTGTTCGGGAGGATTCTGGTCTAAGTGTTACTTAAGGTTCTCATCTCACTTCTACAGACAATAATGTTGTGAGTTTGCTTATCAAGTATCCCCACCTGAATGGTGTATTTCCTTAGGATTTGCTGAAAAATTCAGGTTCTGGCATCTCTTGAGGCACAGAAACTGTGATGTAGTAAGTGGGTGTTGTCTTGCAACGCTAGATTTGTGGTAATTTGTTACGAAGCATACAGAGCTAATACAGATCTCAAAGCCTTCCGTGTCTTACCTTCACCTACCCAGCACATCCCTTGCTGCTCTCCCTTTTGCCATGTTTTGGTTTCTAGAGTGCCCTCTCTGGTTGCACATGCCGTATCTCTGCCTGGAGCACATCCACCTCACCTGAAAAACTCCGTTACCCTGTATGTATCACCACAAACATCACTTTCCAGGATGGCCTTTTCTGATCCCCTGGACAAGGCATGTCACTGGATGCACGGTCCCAGAGGCCCTGTGCTTTTCTCTCCACGACACTCACCCCAGTGGTGATTGCTTGTCACCTGGCTGTCTTCCCTGCTGGCCTATGAGCTCCATAACAGCAGGACATATCTGCCTCATCCACCCTGGCATCCCTAGTGCCCAGCCCAGCTCCTGGCATAGAGTGAAACAATGACTCCAGTGCCATGCAGGGGAAAGAGTCTTGGGTTGAGAGTCAAGAGCTGCCCTTTGGTGTGTGACTTCAGTTCTCTGGCCATTACGGCTTCAGATGCCATCCTAGGACTGGGATTCAGGACACTTGGGGGTTGGGGGCATCTTTGCACCCAACTTTACTGGGTGACCCAGAAAAAGTGACTTCTTTCTGACGTCTCCAGCTCCACAATCTATAAATCTGAGATGAAGCTGCCAGCCACCGTTTCTGGGGAAGCTGATGGAGGACAAGTGAGGTCATATCCAGGAAGTTCTCAGAAAGATACAGCTTCATAAAAGCCTATGATCAGGCTTTTAGATGCAGGACACAACCCAGGTTCTTGGCTTGGCCAGCAGTGATGTCAAGGCCAGTGGTGAGGTAACTGCCAAGGATGTGGGGCATTGCCAGCAAGTGCCATGGGGTGCTGCTCCCCAGCCTACAGCCCAAAGTCTGTCTTTATGTCTAAAGTAGGTGCAGGATCAAGACCAGGTATAGAGACTCGTGGGCTAAATCCTCCATGGTTAATGACAAAGCCCTTTACAAGGCTTCCAAATGTTTCTAAATATATCACCAAGAGGCAAACAACCAGAGGGAGTAGCATGATGTAGTAGAGGCCATATGGTGTGATATTTAGAACTCAAGGCTCTGAAAGCAGGCCACCTACATTGGAAAACCAGCTTCACTGCTCAACTAGCTGTGAACCAACAATGTCTCTGGGCCTCAGGCTTCTCATGTGTAAAATAGGGATCAATCATAAGGCCTATATGCAATGTTTTGAGGCGACTGAGAAAATGCACGCAAAGAACTTAACACAGTGATCAGCACAGAAAAAAATGCTTAATGCATGCTCATTATTATTGCTATTATTATGTGTTGTTTTGTTTGTACTAAGTCCCTGTAGACATGCAAGCAATTTCACTTGCTTAATACTAATGGCGAACCTCTGTTTGGGAAGTACTCCCAATGAGATCTTATTCTCTCATTAGATCGTAAGGCAGGGACCCATTTGTGGCCAGATCATGGTCTTTCTCAAGGCTTCATCCCCAGCACTTAGGACAGTGCCCGACACACAGCAAGCCTGCTGAACCAATGGATTTAATCAGATCTACTCAAGAACTCTGGAAGCAGTGGTTGTTATTGGTGTCATTTTCCAAACAAAGAAGCAGAGTACCTTCACCATTATTGTCAAGTCAGATTCTCACCTGCCAAACTCCAAATCCAACCCTTTCCACTACCTTCAGCTTCTTGGTGACTCCTCACACTAACCTAGCTCAGAAAGATGGTGCAGGCAGCAGAGTGAAGTGGTAGGACCATGGGCTCTGGAGCCAGAAGGACAGGTTCAAATCCCAACTCCACTGCTTCCCAGCTCTGTGACCATGGATGAGTCATTCAATCTCCCCGGGCATCCTAATTTCATCTGTAAGGCGAGGATTAACAGTGTCTTCACATCCTATGAGGTAAATCTTACTGCCTGCTTGACAGATTAAGATGTTTCACACAGGTGAGCCCAATCACTAAAGACCTTAAGGTTCCTGAAGGTGAGAACCATGTTCATTTACTTCGCCAGATGTACTTAGAACTTACAGATGGAAACCATATTTACTGAGCATCCACTAAGTGCCAGACAATGCACTGGGGGTTTTACGTATGCTGTTTCATTGAATCCCGCGATCAATTGATCAACTTTATAAAGCTATTTCCGTAAGTCTTTTATTACCCTTTGGAAAAAATCAAAACAAGACAAAAATCTGAGGTTCAGAGAGGTAAAATAAATTGTCCAGGTCTTCACAGCTTATAAATGATTCAGACTCAGGATAGTTAAACTTGAAGGTCATGTCCTTCTCCCCATGCCATGGTATCTTTCAATAAAGTCTGCCCCTGGAGCACTTGGGGAATTGGCTAATCCCTTTACACAGTGGCTGAGTGTTGAGGGTGAAGGCAATAGAAGGAAGAGGCTCCCAGATTTTCAACTCTTGAGAAGTCTAAGTCTAATGCCACAAAGCGAAGCTTGATTGAAGGGGATCACAGCAGCATTGACATCAATAGAACTTTATCTTACCCAACCAGGATTTCTCAAAGGGTGGGGTGGAAAGAGGACAGCCATATCACACAATTATGATGACACACAGACCTTTCTTGGGCCTAAAATGCTGCTCAAGTCCCGAGGGGAACAGCATGAATACCTCATTGTACCCATGGAGGAGGAACTAACAAAGATGTCTTATCTTCCAGCTTCCTATTCCAGGATCAGAATTATCTCTGGCATTCTGGGCTGTTGTGAGTTCTCCTCTGGCTGTCTGGGCCCAGAAGAGTGGTTCCTAGTAGCTGGCTCTTGGTTTCTATCTGATGTCTAACATGGCCGGCGCCTGGCGGAGCTCAGTCTTTGCCATATCTGTGGTCTTCTTAAGGCAACAGCCTTATCTTATTCATCTCTGTGTTCCAGTGTCTGGCATAGGGGTTGGTGTGGAGCCCAAACTCACAAAATGCTGAACCAAGGCCCAAGAGTTTGGCCAAGTACAAACGGCTGAAAGTTCATGTGATGCTCTTGAAGCCCTCAGTGTAGACATCTCAGATGGACCCAGCCAGGAGGCTGACTGATAAGAGCTGGGGGGTGGGTTTTGAGGTAATGGGCAGCGGCCTTCATGAGGACACTCTGGACAAGGAGGGGCATTATAGGATCACAGGGCCACACTTAGTCAAAGCCTGGTGGAGAGGACAGAGATTTACACCAGGGAAACCAAGGATTGATAATTATTCAAAAGGACCAAAAGCCAGGGCTGAGCCAAGAAAAGAGCCAAGACTCTAAAGGAGATGCAATCTGAACAAGAAAAGGTCCAGAACTAAACAGACTGTCTAGGGCCATTGCTGTCATGGTCCGTGGGTGTATTAAACAGCTAAGTCTGCTGCTTTAAAGGGCCTGGGGTGGGTGGACAGAGGCGATCCCTCATCTGGTGTCTGAGTGTCAGCAGCTTGGAGGCCTCTTTGCATGTGGGGGCAATCGGAAAACTTCCTGAGCCCTGATTAGACTGGTTAACAGTATGAGTGGATACACGCATGCAGGATATATCTTAGAGGGTGTTCTTAGCTTATGGGGCCAACAACCTTATCCACTCTATCATCTAAACCACCACCTTCATCTCCAGGTGCAGGGAAGGTGGGGAGAGAGTATGGGCAGCTGCTGTTTTGTACACATCCCCGGTTGCCCCAGCCTTCACTCACGTGACCCGAGGGACAGGGGCAGAGACCCTGATCTAAGTTCAACCAGGTCTCTTCCTTGGGAACTTGGAATGGGTGATGGAGGAGCAGAGAAGAGGCAGACAGACAGACAGACAGACATCGCCCTGGGAAGCTGGCCCTGTGATGGCTGCCATGCTTCCTGCTGCGTGGATTTAGGAAGCAACGGAACCCCATCTGCAGGGACAGAGAAGGATAAAGACAACACACAGAGTGGGGCTGAGATCAGAGATGTAGAGAAAGTGCTGACAGTGTTTCCTGATTCTAGGACATTCCTGGATTTATTTGTGCCTCTGGATTGCACAAGACATTCCCCCTAGGTCTTGGGCTAAATCTGCATGGAACCATGCTTACACTGCTTTCTACTACTTGTTATCCAGGGGTCCTTCCTAATACTCTGTGTATCGCTCATGGCCTTTGACTCTCCCCAATTCAGTGTTGCTTCTCAGGGTGGATACGGTCTTTGACATCCCTTCTACTCTCCTTCTAATGTGCCTACCTGTTCTGGAGAGATCATAAAAAGCTAAATCCACATACCTAGACTTCTTGGGAGCTAAGGCTCCAGGTGTGATTCAGGCTCCCCAGTGAGAGGCATTTGTGCAGGATTTGGGGGTGGAAGTGAGAGGCGGTTATACGTCCTCTGCCTCCACTGTCACCACTGGGTTGTTCTGTGGAAGTGTTTACTGAGACCCTCATTTCTGGCCGCTGGCTCTGTGTGTGTTGAGGAGCAGGACACAAGGCTTTTGGCAGGCTCCCGGATCAGATGGAGTGGGTTCAAGCCCCACATCTGCATTTCTAGCTGTGAGACTTTGGGTAAGTAACTTATCCTCTGCAATTCTTCATCAGCAAGATGGGTATAGTGGTGGCACTTACACGACAGGGTAGCTGAGATAATACACGTAAAGTGATTAGGGAAGTACTCGGCACATAGTAAATTCTCAATCAATGCTAGCTATTATTATTACTATCACTACTATTAGCAGGTCAAACCCATAATGTTGCAGTAGGAAGCAAAATAATTTGTATAAATGACGTAGTGCAGGCTGGAACATCATTCCTGTTCTTTCTTTCTTTTTTTTTTTTTTTCCCTCCCCATAGCTTCCCTGCAAATCCAGCTCTGGAATTTGACGGCTTTGGAAATTCTGATTATCTAGAAGGGGATCTGTCTTATTCCCAATATGACAGATCTTCAAGCATCACCATCAGCCAACTGCCCTGAGGCCTCCCACGCTGACTCCTGAATCACGGTCAGCAGCCTCTAGCAGCCAGAGGAGTCATTGGGTCCCCCAGCCCACAGGCAGGCTGGTGACATTTTCATCCTTTTATGAGCTAATATCTTGGCCTCCCACTCATGTCTGGGAACTTGAACCACTCTAGCCTGCACCCTTATGTTGGTTTGTTGACAAAGCAGAGCGCTTAAGCTGGCTGACCGGAGGGCAGAGAAAGGGACCAGGACTTGAGGAGGAAGAGGCCCAGAGGCAGGGGGATGGGAGCAAGGGGCTCCTGCCCAGGAAGTTCTCTTTGGTGGGAAGGGGAGGGGCTACGCCTAGCAGGATTTCCTAGAATCAGAGCTAAAGCTCAAGTAGTTCAACCCTCTCATTTTATTGTGTTTTTATTTGTTTGTTAATTTTAAAATCGACTTTACTGAAGTATAATTTACATGCAATAAAGGCATCAGTTTTATGTGTTAAGATTTCGCACATGAAATACTAATGGACTAAAGGATACACACATGGGACCACGACCACAATCAAGATATAGAACATTAGTGTCATCCACAAAATTCCCTGATGCCCCATTGTAGTCATCCCAGATCCCAGGCAATCCCTTATCTGCTTTCTGCCACTCTAGAGTAATTCTGTCTTTGCTAGAGTTTCATATAAAAGCGGACTTATGTGCATCTGGCTTGTTTTGCTCAGCATCAAGTTTTTGAGATTCATCTATATTGCCGCTTTATCAACAGTTTGTCCTCTTTTGTTACCGCATAGTGTAGAGTACTTACCCCATTATTTTGATAATATTATCCAACATCGTGGATTCATGTCAGACAAACACAGTGTTAACGCTTTGTATAACTTTTTTTCTCTGAGTCCCCACAATGATCTTATGAGTAGATGGAAGAAACTGAGGCTCAAGAGAGATAATGTGATTGTCCCAAAACATGCAATGGGCAAAAAAATCAAAACCTATATTTGAACCAAGACAATCTGACTCCAGAATCTATGCCCTTAAGAGTCATGCTCTACTGTCTCCCATTTTACAGACCGAGAAACAGAGACAGGAATGGAAACAATTTGACCAGCATTGTATTGTATTGCAGCAGAATATTTTGAGAATCTAAGGGCTCCGATTCCTGGCATATCATGTGACTTTCTTTGAACAGGGCCTAAAGACCCCACCAACCCCTTCCTTACTTGCCTGAAGCCTGTGTATTCTTCAAATGGTCTCCTATTATTTTTTCACTAAACATTCACCAGCTTGGGGCCAGGCATACCAGTAAGCAAGCAGACAGACCTCTCTGAACATAAATCAATGGGTCCAAAACACTAGCCACACAAAAACAGAAAGGAGAGAACTGCAAACAACAGTTCAGGATTTTTGTGTGTGCTGAGTTCAAAATGTTCAATGATGGTATAGACCCAAAGAGCCAGTTGGAGCTGAGCTCCCAATCCAACTAATTTTTATAGAACAGTCTTAATAGGTCAGCGCAGTCTTATAGACTGTCATATTTATCACTCAAACCTCAAAACAACCCATGAGGTTAGGTACTCAT
>NW_012118010.1:300580-302053 GCF_000951035.1 Colobus angolensis palliatus
ATGGTCTCGATCTCCTGACCTCGTGATCCGCCCGTCTCGGCCTCCCAAAGTGCTGGGATTACAGGCTTGAGCCACCGCGCCTGGCCTCAAATCCTTTTCAAAGGAGGTGAGGGAGCCATATCTATTCCTGTCCGCCTAAATAATGGTTTCAGAGATGGTATTAACTACCACATCTCCCAATTCTCCTCTCCACTTCCCATCCTCCCTAGAGGTCAGGACCAGGCCCCTGACTCATTCTGAGAAATGGACTATGAGCAAAGGGGTCGAGATGTCACTTC
Organism: Colobus angolensis palliatus; assembly: GCF_000951035.1. Taxonomy (NCBI): domain Eukaryota; kingdom Metazoa; phylum Chordata; class Mammalia; order Primates; family Cercopithecidae; genus Colobus; species Colobus angolensis. The sequence goes on from NW_012118010.1 coordinate 300,859, forward strand.
TGGGCAGGGCAGATCAGAGCTGATGTGCCTCCTCCACATTGCTCTGCTTTCCTGCCATGATGATCATGGAGGCCATGCGCTCCGGAGGGTGTGGTGGCCAGATGGAGGAGGACTGCCTGACCCATATCAGATCACACGTTGTGACATCTTCTTGTGGTAAGCCACTGAGATTCCCAGGGTTTGTCTGTTGTAGCAACTAATTATCAATTATCCTGGTAGTAATACAGTCATCATAACCACAGCTACCACCACTTGTTTAATGTTGAGGCTGTACCAAGCACTGTGCTAAGCACTCCTCATCTGCCAAGTCCTTAAATTTCAGTCACTTACCTGCAGACTCATCAGATGTGTGGTTTCAAGGGGGCTCTGAGTTTGTTAATAACATATGAGGAAAAGACTCTAGGAGGCAGGATTCTCAGCCTTAAGCGACTCTACTACCAGAGATAACACCTGCAGTGGCACAGCCTGCTTGTGCCTGCTTCCATGAGTGTGGACACGATGTCACTAAGTAGAATGCAGACTTACTTCATCAATGAGCAAGAAACACAGTGTTCAAAGAGGAAAAAGAAATGGACAGGTAGGATCCTTCCCTGTCCCCATTGGCAAATGCAAAGCACCAAGATGAAGCTCCTGCTGCATGACTCTGAATTTGAAGAACGTGCTTCCTGATATCTGATTTCCTGTAAAAATGAATCCCCTCCAGGTATTCCCTGTTGGCTTCCTGTTGTTCCTAGGAATGACATCCGGGACTCCCAGTTGAAGTTCACAGGCAGGGTTAGGCTTTGGAGGAGGGGATGTGTGAATCAAGTATTAATGCATGAGTAGGAATTTGTCAGCCAGAGAAGGGAAAACAGAACATTCCAGGATAAAAGAAGAGCAGGCAAAGACATGGGGTTATCAGAAGAGGGGAGTTAGCGTTTTTAAAAATGATCATTAAAAGCTCAGTGTAGCTGAAACACAAAGTGTGTGACAGATCAGGCTGGAGACTGAGGTGGTGAGGGAGGCCCTCCTGGACCAGCACAGTCTGGGACCTGCCAGGTGAGTGGGTCTAATCCTACATTCAGGTAAGAGCCTGCTCACCTGCAGATATAAGCTGAATATTCCAGCCTAACTTTTCTTACATAATAAAGGTGATATTGGCCGGGCGCGGTGGCTCAAGCCTGTAATCCCAGCACTTTGGGAGGCCGAGACAGGC
>NW_012118010.1:303073-317363 GCF_000951035.1 Colobus angolensis palliatus
GCATGGCAGGGGCTTTTTGACTCTGCTCCAAAGCTATAATTGATGAGTTAGTTCCTGAACCATGTCAGTTGTTAAATATTTTGAGTACTACCCCTAATTACATGGCTGATGGATGCCAACATTAGTTTGAACCCATGTCTAGCTGGCTCTAATGCCAGTGCTCTTTTCATGCTATGAGCCATGTCAAGCCCAGAACAAGTGGAGAATAGTCCAGCTGCCCCCTACACATGTCAGACCACTATGAAGTCTAGGGTTCAGCTTTGGAAGACATACATTGAGAAAGATCCTAAATCCCTGGAATTGTCCAGAGGAGAGTGACAGAGGTAAAGAATGACTTGAAACCACATCATATAAGGAAATGCTGGCAGCATCAGGGACATTAACTTGGTGAAGAGAAGATTCAGGGGACTTGAGAACTGTCTTCTAATATTTGAAGGGCAGGTGTGTTAAGAGGGTTAGACTCAAAATGGAACTTGCACCAACAGGTGTAACTACCAACCAATTTGGTGCTTGTTCATTCACTAGGTAAATACTTTCTGGACAACTGTTCTGTGCAGGTGCTAAACTGGGCTCGAGAGGTACAATGTTGAAAATGAATAAGGAGCTGCCACTCGTGGGGGAGATGGGCACATCAACAGATGATTACAGCACAAAAATAAGAGGTGCTGGAGAAACTTGGGGAATGGAACCCTGAAGCCCTTTGAGGGAACTGGTCAGACTCTTGGAGAATAAGAGTTTTTTGATCAGAATCTTAGAGAATGTGTAGGAGATTGCCAATCAGAGAAGGGAAGAGAGATGGAACAGCATATGCAAAATAGCAGAGCTGTAAAAGGATGCACAACATTTAAAAATAGGTGAGACGCACAGTGTGGCTGGAATACCAGGTTTGGGGGGCAGAAATGCAGCTGGAAATTGTGGACATCTTAGGAGTCTGGACATAACCCTGGGGTCAGTGAGGACACACTGGAAGTTAACTAACAGGGAAATGATCTGATTGGGATGCTTTTGCAGGCTCAGACTTGAGTTCAGTTCAAGAAGACCTTTTCTTGAATTACAGCCATTCAGAGATGAGGTGGGCTGCCCAGGAGGTGGTGAGCTCTCCGCCACTGGAGGCATTCAAGGAGAGATGGGAGGTCCGTTTTGAACGGATGTTAGCCAACAGATCCCAGTATCCAAAGAGGGATCAAATGAAGTGATCTTGATGGTCCATTCCAACCTTGGGCTTCTCTGAGAACTGAAAATCACAGTCCTATGGGGGCTGCAAGCAATGGGGACAAAAGAAGGTTTGGGGCACAGTAGGGTGGCCACTGTAGCTAAATGTTACCATTTGGGCTCTGGCTTAATTTTATTTCCAGGTGGCTGAGAAAAGGGAGACACAGGATCAGGGCATGAAGAACAGGTTCCAAATGTCTTTCCCTCAAAACGCTGAGGGATGCAGAGTTGACAATAATAGGCTGGTACTTATAGACATGAGAACTGTTCTTAGCATTTTACCTTGGTCAATTCATTTAATCCCACATGCAGTCACACACAGTAATATTATTATCTTTATTTTACAGATGAGGGACTGGAGGCACACAGAGGTAAGCAACTTGCCTAAGGTGCCAAAGCTGGGATTCAGACCCAAGCATTCTGGCTTTAGAGCCCAATTCTTAAACATGACACCATACCAACCTGTGCCTTTCCTCACAGAACAAGCTCTAAGAATCAGTAGAAACCTTTGTTAATAGCTAAATTAGTGGGAGACAGTGTTCACTTTATAGATCAATTTCTCACAGGGTCTCTGTAACTAGTATCTTCCCAAACATCTACTATTAATCAGATTATAGTCAAATGTCCCAAGCCAAAGGGTTCCAAACTCTTCCTTATAACTAAGATAAGGCAAAGAGGAAATTAGTTCTTTGACCCAAGTATTTACCTTTCTAGTTTAACATTTTCCATTTTTCCAGACAGGAAGTTAAAGCACCAAATCCTGGCCGGGCGCGGTGGCTCATGCCTGTAATCCCAGCACTTTGGGAGGCCGAGACAGGCGGATCACGAGGTCAGGAGATCAAGACCATCCTGGCTAACACGGTGAAACCCCGTCTCTACTAAAAAAAATACAAAAAAATTAGCCGGGCGTGGTGGCGGGTGCTTGTAGTCCCAGATACTCGAGAGGCTGAGGCAGGAGAATGGTATGAACCCAGGAGGCGGAGCTTGCAGTGAGCTGAGATGGCACCACTGCACTCCAGCCTGGGCGACAGAGTGAGGCTCTATCTCAAAAATAATAATAATGATGATGATAATAATAATAATAATACTAAATAAATAAATAAATAAAGCACCAAGCCTTTAGTCACTCAGCTCAGAATGACTCCTAGGTCTCAGCTTGGATTCTCATAGGGTCTCATGGAAATCTCTGGAAAAGCAGAGAATAGAAGGACAGAAGACCTGGATCAACTCAGAGCTTCAATACCAGTTGGCTTGGCAGTAGAGGCGAGGAAGAGAAAGGCTGGGAGAGCATGGGAAATGAAGGGAGGATCTTCACCAAGGACACTGCTGTTTGAATACCTATTCTCTGCCAGGCACAGACATGTTCTTTCTCATGCTATAGACAATGAAATAGAGGATCAGAGTAGAAAAGCAATTCACCCAAAGTCACCCAGTGAGGAAGCACACGAGGTGGGATGTGAATTTAGCTCTGCCTAAGTCCAAAGCTGATATTCTTTCCATTTTATGCTACGGCCTTCCCATTTCACCTCCTTGGGCTTGTTTTCTCATCAACAATGAGAAGTCCATGTTATTAACAAGTTTCTCCATCGTGCATACAATGCTTTAAAATATTGCATCTTATCACACCATTAATAGCAACACTAGCAACAAAAACAGCTCACACAAATAGCTATCAGGTCCCTGGAACTGTTCTAAGCCTTTTATAAGTATTAGCTCATTAAATCTTCACTAAGACCCTATTACGTATGACCCCTCCATTTATAGGGAAGAAATCAGAGAAACTAAGTAACTGACCCAAAGTAACATGGTGAATTGCCCATTCAATAACAGGGAATAAAAACAAATCAATGAAAACCTCGAGGTAATCAAAGACTTCTCCAATTACCAGTCAAGTGATCAATAAGAGATAATCAGCATTTTTTAACACTGGCTATTTCAGTTACTCCCTGAGTGAGTATAAATGTATGATTCACACGGGACTCTGAGACATCTAGGAAGTTGCCAGTGGATGCCTAAGCCCTGGTGGGGAAGCGGGTAGCCTTGTGGGATGCCACAGTCATCCGGTGCCTAATATCCTAGCTCCAATTCTGAACATTCGATGTCTCATCAGCAGAACGGAAATAAAGGAACAACCCTTGGCTGGCTTCTGCAGACAACTCTGGGCCATCCTGGTGCCCCGAGGCAGCTAGTGGCCTAGAATCCCTTCTAATCAGGGGCAGTGGACACAGAGGAAGGAAAGAAAAGGTGGAGACAGAGGAGAGGGAGGGAACATTAGGGAAAGAGAGAGGGAGAGGAGAGGCTGAAGGCTGACAGCTGTCTTTGCTGACTGCTGCCCACCTGGTTGGGAAGAGGTAAGTCTCATAGGTTCCACCAATTTCACCAGCCACTTGAGCTAGATAGGGTGGGTGGTCTGTATCCTTGGGGCTCAGGTGACAATTGTCTTAAGCTACGTCTCCCCTTGGACTCTAATTTGCACAGATGAGCTTGAAGGCCCACCTGGGTGGTCAATGTCTCCTCCCTCTCCTGTTCCTTCCCTCCTGGAGACTGGGTGGCCTGAGGCAACCGCAGAAGGCAATGAGTTGGTCTCCCTGGGGTCCAAGCCTCCTTTTGGGGGCCCCTTTTTCTTCTTGGTGGCACCTGTTTCCCTCCAGAGGCTGCAGGTGTCATGGAAAACCCAGCTCAGGACTCAAACAGACCTAGGTTCAAATCCCGACTCATCACTACTACCTGCGTGATCTTGAGCAAGTAAATTTTCAGAGAGAATAAGAGGTGCCATACCAGCCAGGTGGAGGGATTATTCATGAGATGACCCCTTTCGTGCCCAGGCCACCCCTTGCTCTCACTCCCCCTTCTCAGTGCAAACCTACTGTAGAGAGCGGCTCGTACATCAGTGCCTTCAGGAGTTCAGAGCAGATGCTATGCTACCTTCTCTGCATTTCGACAGAGAACAAACAACTCTATGAACGCGTTTACCAGAAGTTTAAGCAAATCTCTTTCCCTCGTTGGGAACTCATTTTTCCCTTCAAAATGTGGAAATGGATGGCAAACCTAGATGATTTCAGAAATTATTCTGAGTCCGAGAGGCTAGGCGCTCCCAGGAGCCCAGTTCAAGCTAAATTGTAATAAACAAACCACCAACAGGAAGCGATCTGTGAGAGCCATTCCATGTTATTGCAGCTCTACTCATTAATGCCTGCTTTATACCTAGCAGTATGCTGAGTACTGAAGGAGCTAACAGGCTGTGTAATAATAACTAAATGTCACCATTCCTGAGGGCCTAGTGTGCTAAGAAATTTATCTATTTAATCTTTAGAACCCAGTCCTTCTCTCCTTATCCTCATTTCACAGGTTAATAAGTAAGAGATGGTCAAATGCAAATTTGGGTCTAGTGGAACCTGAAGTCCATGCTTTCACCCAATATGCTACTGTGAGTGTCTCTCTTTTAGTGCAGGACTCTGTCAACCTGGAGAAGCAGGTCACTGTGTCGGTAAGGAGACAGGATGTTAGGCAGAAACCCCGCTGAGAACTAACACCACCACCGCCACCACCGCCACCACCACCAAGGGCAAGCGCAGGAACAATGATGGTGTGGGTGACTGCCCACGCAGTAGGGCGGTCTGACAAGAGGGCAGACCCAGGCAGAAAACACCCACAGAGACCGGCAGGGAGCAGAGAGGGGAGAGTGGGAGAGCTGGGGAGTCAGGCTTGCCCAGGAAGACTTTCTGGAAGGTGAAGGAAGGATAGCAATGTTGACGGGGCACCTGTGTTCACTCTGTGCTAGGCATTTCAGAGAAGTGATTTCATTGAACGAAATGTTAGGATGGCTCTGTGAGGGAAGAAGTGGCACTCTTCTGACGGGTTAGGAATTATGGGCTGGAAAAGGGAATCGGTGGCGCAGAAGTTCACTGCTAGGAACCAGGAGGAGCCAGGATTCGAATCCAGCCAGCAGGGATGAGGGTCTCTCTTCCTCTAAACTCCGTGCTCGCTCTCAGCACCCAGCTGCCCATCCAGAGCAGATGGAGAGCCTGGATTTTTGCTTTCACTGATATTGGCTCCTGTTTCCCATGCACACCCTCAACTCCCCCAGCTTCAGTGGGTTGTGAAGTCACCGCCTGTCTTTCCTGCCAGCTGCTTCAGCCTCAGGCCGCACATCTGGAGGGTGGGACTACACCCTTCTTCAAACCAGATGTTCGGGGGCGGAAGGGGTGGATGGCGGACTGTCGCTGACCAATGCCTCCTGTTTGTCTCTTCTCTGGTAATCCTCTTTCCTTTCTTGTCCAGGGAATGTGCAGCTTTGGGCAGGGGCCTTGTCAGATTCCCTCAGTGGCTTCCCCCTCCCACTGCTCTGGGAACTGGTGACTGGAAACTCGGAGAGGTCCACAAGACGCAGCCACTGCACAACCCTGGGTTAGTCACAGCAAAGGTATTTGGCACCTCCAAGTACCTGCAGAGGCTTCCTGGGAGGGGAAGGGGAAGAGAGGCGACAGAGGCAGAGAGAGAAACAGATACATACACCCAGATAGAGCAGAGAAAAACAGAGGTGGGAAGAGAATAAGGAACAGAAGGGAGAAAAAAGTAATATGGAGAAAGAAACACAGACAGGAATAGAGGCAGAAAGCCAGGAAGAGAGCGAGGAGGACAGAGGCAGGATCAAAAGGCAGGAAAGAGACGATGTTCCAGTCAGCATGGTGCCGACCAGTCATTCCTGCTGCTTAGAAGGCAATTTTATAAAAGAGTAGAGGGCGAGGAAACAGTTACTCCTAAGTAATGGAATTGACTTTCCAATTTGAAGTCGGATGTTGACTCAGGGCTCTTTGACTTTTAAAATCAGTTTTTCAGTTTCACAGTCACCTCTTAAGAACTGTTGTCCAAACTCAGTTTCCCTATCCGTACAACAAGTTAAGTGACAGTCAGTTCACAGAGTTGCTAGGAGGACTGAGTGGGTTGCAGGAGCCTGCATAGACTGTGACGTGCGGTGCAAGGATCAGGTCCATGGTTGCAGCCTAAGGGGCAGAAGAAAAGTAGCTCCAAGAATCACCCTTTGGGTTGACTTTTGCGACCAGCTGATGCCCTTTCCCAGGGAGCTGGTCTGATTGGAAATGGATCTCCAAGAAGAAAACATTAATTTTCACATAAAAGACGCTGAATATTTCCGCAGATCCAGCTGGGTAACCATGAGAAAGTCACTTCAGCTCTCTGGGCCTCTTTGAAATGACAGCTGGACTAAATAATATTTTAAAGCTACCTTTAGCTTAAAGCGTGGACACACCCATGACCACAGGGATGAGGAGGTGCTAGTGCAGTGAAGGCTTCACCATGGGATGAAGGCTTTCGTATCTGGATGTGACTGGGTGAGGGTTGGGCTCTTCTCAGATGTCCCCTCCTTCTCTGATTCTTCCAGCACAGGTACAGTGCCTTCCTCTGGGGCCCCAGTTCAGTGCTACCCTCACATATGGTATGGTGGTCTGTGAGGCGACTGTTGCCTACCTGGACCATGAGCTCCTGAGGGCAGAGAATACCTTGTTCAGTCCCAGGTGCCCAGGGTCCAGGGCCTGGCATTAGAAGGTGGTTAGTGGATGCTTGTGGACTTGAATGGGACTGAATTGCCAGCCTACATTCTTTCCCATTAAGCCAGACATTTTCAAGGAGGAAGGGCTGGGGCCAGGCTTAGCCGCCGGAGGCTTTGGAAGCAACCTTTGGACAATTTGTGCTGTGCTCCAAATGCTTTCTGGGAGCCAACTGAGATTCCAGGGCAGCCGAAAGCCAAAAAGGGTGGGAGGTAGACTCCCTGGCTGGAGGGAGCCCGGGTGAGGTGGGGGACAAGAAAGGGGAACTATCTCAACACAATGGCTAGCATTTCTCCAGCATTTTCTACGTTACATAATATTTCCACAACACCATTTCGTTTGAGCCTCATGCGAATCCCAGGGCTATATAAGCAGAGCAGTTCCAATAGCATGACTTTTCTTTTTCAGACAAGTCGGACAAGATTGAGAGAGGCGAAGTGACTTGCCAGAAGTCACACAGCCAGATTTGAAGTTGAATCTTGAATTCTCAGATTTCAGGTCCAGTATTCTTCCAAGAACAAAAAAACAAAACAAAACAAAACAAAAACCCAAAAAACAAAGAAGCAAACAAAATAAAACAAAACAAAAAAACCCAAAAAAATTGGGAGGTGATGTCCATGGGTCTGTGTTATTTTTCCATTCATTGGTGGCTTAATGAATGGTTCAGTCTTTCTTATCCCATCAATATTTTTAAATTACTACAATTGGGGTTGCTACTGATGGGAAACTGGTAAAGTGCTTTGTTGTAAGTCCTTTATCAATATTATTATATTAAATCTGATCGATGATCCTATGAGACAGGTTCTATTACTAACCTTATTTTACAGATGATGAAAGTGAGGCTCAGAAGGAATGAGCCTTTTTTATGATTATATTTTATGATTAAAAATCATAAAGCCAATGAGTAGCCTAGATGTGAACCCAAGAAGCCAGACTCCAGAGTCTGAGCTCTCAACCACCCACCATGCTGCTAAGATTTAATTCTCTGCACCAAAGCAATAATCACGCAGTGAGTGGGTTCCAGCGCCCAGCGATGAGCTCATGCACCAGTGTCAGTGGAGAAGCATGTTGTTGGCCCTGTCTCCCCAGACTTGGAGACTGACCTGTCCTGGGCCTGCCCTGTCCACTCATTCCTGATTCTTGCCTGGACTTGGCCAGTACAGGTATATGGGCCACCATTTGCAAAGCTTAAGCAGCATAAAACTAATGAGACCAAGGGTGAAGCAAACAGAAGCCTTGCTCTTGGCAGCCTGAACTCATCACCAAGAGTCCACCAGCCTGGACACTGCCTCATGTCCTGGCATTGTGGAGCAGTGAAAAGAGCTTGGTGTTGGGGTCAAACAAAGCCAGGTTCCAATCCAGCTCCAAACCTTAGAAGCTGGATGACCTTGGGAAAGGCAGATAATCTCATGAAACCTCAGTTTTCTCACTTGTAACAAGGGCATAATATGAGTCTCATAATATGAGAATGAACTAGAACAACCTACCTCAGGTATCTTAATGCAGTAGCCAGCAGATAGTAGATACTTACAATTCTTCATTCAAGAGAGGATGGTCCAGGAGAAAGAGCATGGGATTTAGGGTTAGACAGATCTGGTTTCAAATGCTGGTTCTGCCAGCTATAAGTTGTATAACTTTGTGCAGACAGCAACCTCTCTGAGTTCAGGTTTCCCATCAATAAAACAAGGCTGACAATAACTACCTTAGAGAAAATGGTAAAACCAAGAAAGGGTGTGGGGGTGGGGGTGTGATCAAAGTTCAGTGAAAAGTATCTTACATCAATAGTAAAAAGTTGATTTTCCCTTTCCTTGGAGTGGAGCATGGGAGAATTCATTCATTATTTCATGCATCCAGCCAACATTTAGAAACATTATTTGTATTATGGGCTTTTGGCTTATTTCTGGGGTACCAGGATGAGTTCCCATGACTTGATATTTTTGGAAAGCAGACTAACTGCCATGTAGATAAATAATGATATAACTTGGAAGGTGGTTGGATTGAGCTGTTTGCTAAGTGCCCTTGCCAATCTGGGGACAGCACAGTTGTGGGGAGAGGCACTCAGGCCTTATCCTCGACCAGAACGAAGGTAGCCCCTAGAAGGCATGTGGTCAACTATGATGGAACATTAGCAGCCCCTGGTCTCTGCCCCAGGTATCCCCAGTAGCACCTGTGGCCTCTGTCTCCCTCGGCCTTCCCGAGCCATCCCACGGCACGGTTCTGGCTTAGTGAGTGACTAAAACTCCATTCTGATGATACTCTTGGGTTCTGTATCTGGGCTTCCCTCTGGGGCTTATTGAAACTCTGGGACATTTTGCCCCCTGCTCCCAATTCCCTCTCTATTAATAGCTGACCTTGCTCGGCTGTGTTAGTCCACTTGGGTAGCCGTAACACGTTACCAAAGACTGAGTCGCTCATAAGCACAGTTTCTCAAAGTTTTAGAGGCTGGGAAGTCCAACATTAAGATGTTGGCAACTTGGTGTCCAGGGAGGGTCCACTTTTTGGTTCATAGACGACTGTCTGCTCACTGTGTCCTCGAATGCCAAAAACAGCAGGAGATCTTTCTGGGGTCTCTTTTACAAAGGCATTAATCTCATTAATGAGGGCTCTGCCTTCATGACCTAATCACCTCCCAAAGTCCTCCTCCCCCCCGCCACGCACGCAAAATCCATTACCTCAAGGGTTAAGTTCCAACATATAGCCGTGCACAGTGGCTCACACCTGTAATCCCAGCACTTTGGGAGGCCGAGACGGGTGAATCATGAGGTCAGGAGTTCAAGACCAGCCTGGCCAAGATGGTGAAACCCCATCTCTACCAAAAACTACAAAAATTAGCCAGGCACAATAGCAGGCACCTGTAACCCAAACTACTCGGGGAGGCTGAGGCAGGAGAATTGCCTGAACCCAGGAGGCAGGGTTTGCAGTGAGCCGAGATCATACCACTGTACTCCAGCCTGGGTGACAGAATAAGACTTCGTCTCAACAACAACAAATTCAACATACACATTTTGTAGAGGGGGGACACAAACATTCAGTCTATGGCATTAGCCTTCTCTGAAGATCCCTGCTTTACAGTACTGTTGATCTAAACTCAAACTCCAACCCAGCCCTCTCTGGCAATGATAAACATTCATTTGGTAGAGACTGAACTGTGGTTGGAGGAAAGAGTGAGGTGAGCAGTTCCGGGTCAAACTTAGGATGCCAAACTCCTCCGGATGGTAATGAGTCAGGGCTAGATAGGGGTCTGTTTAAATGAGAGTCTAATGCCTTCCCTAAGTGCAGTAGGAGTCAGGGCCTACTAGTAGAGTTCAAGGCCATGAGCCAGGATTGAAGGAGGGTAGGGGTAGGGTCAATATCAAGAGTGGTATCTTTTACAAATTCATTCTGTAAGTACCTACTAAGTGCCAGGCCCTATTCTAGGTGCTAGGGACACGGTAGTGAATAAGATCTATGTGGTTGGAGACAGGCAACAGACATACAAATACATCGCTATATAGTATGTTAGCTGGGAGATGAGCTACAGAGAAAAATAAATCAAGAGAAGGGGACAGAGAACGCCATGGGTTACAATGGGTTCAAGTTTCAACAGTGCAGTCAGGGAAGCCCTCTATGAGAAAGTGAGATCTGAGTAAAGATCTGAACTAGGTGTGGGACAGAGTCATATGGATATCTGGGAGAAGATTGTTCCAGGGCAAGGGCAAGGGCGATGGCCCTGAACTTGGAGTACACCTGTTGTCTTCAGATGACAGCCAGGGTTTCATATCTATTAGAGCTCCTACTGCCTAAACCCCTTCTGCATCATGGGGATGAGGTCTGAGAAGTAACAGGGTGGTGTACACGTGGCAGCAGGTGTAGATCCTGTAGCACCTTGTCGGACATGGCAATGACAGACTCTTTGTGGGATGGGGCCACTGGATGGGGTGGAGTGCTAAAAGGGTGACCTACACTTTGCAGTGTCATCCTGCTCTGCTGAGAATATACTGAAACCAGGCAAGGGCAGAAACCAGAAAGCCAGCTAGAAGGTGGCTGCATCGAAGGGTGAGAGATGGTTGGATTTTGGAGGGATCTGGATGTTGGGATTACAGGGTTTGTTAATGGATGTGATTGGTTGTGAGGGCGGATGGTGAGAGAAGGGGCACACAAGGAAGACTCTGAGGTTTGGGGCCTAAGGCACAGTTGCCTAAGCTAACTTGGATGGGAAAGGCTGAGGAAGGCACAGGTTTTCGGATGGCGAGAAGATCAGGAGTTCAGTTCTGGAATGGTGAAGGTGAAGGTCTATCAGACATCCAGAGGAGATACCTCATAGCAGTCTCTGATATGTGAATCTGGAGTTGCGGCTTTTCAAACCATGACACTAGGTTAGAGCAACAAAGGAATGAAGGCGTGTGTGCAGGCAGGGAGGAAAAGAGGACCAGGAGCCCTGAGCCGAGCCCCCAGCCCCCAGCCAGTGTTGAAGCTGAAGGGAAACCCAGTGAGGCCAGAAGGGACCCTGGTGAGTGTGTCATCCTGGAGCCAAGCGGAGGGGGTGTTTCAAGGAGGAGCAATGGACCAGCTGTAGGTCAAATGAGGTAAGATGGAGCAGTGACCTGTAGAGGTCACTGACCTTGGCAGGCGCAGTTGCAGTGCAGTGGTAAACGGCGGGAGGGCCACTCAGAAGTGGCCTCTGCTCTGGCCCTGATAAGTTAACTCAGAATTCCAGGGGTAAGGCGAAAGTGTTTTTTAAAGAAGAGGGGTGTGGTAGGGAAACAAGGCATGCTTCTCCAGTGTTCCCCTGGGATCTGGGGACTCCAGGTGCTGGGGTCATGGGAGAGATCGGGGGACAGCTCTCCTGGGCAAGGTGTGTCTCTGACTCAACCATGGTCAGTCACATGCAGGCCTCCATGGGCGCCCGGCAGAACTGGCCTGTGGGCAGTTTCTGGTGGTGACCTTGGCAGAGGGTGTTGACAGCAGTGGGATATCACCACCTTCAGTCAGAGTCGCAGAATCAGAACAGGAGGAATAATGCCACTTGTTTGCCAAGAGGACAAATACTGGGAGACCTTGTGACAGGCCCTCTCAGAGCTGTCGAGGAAAGGCTTGCAGGGGCTAAAATGCTTAAACAGTGGAAGCAGAGCCAAAGACATCTTGTTCTACGATGGTCATAGCGAGTGTTTACCCCCAGACTGGTGAGGCCAGAGCTAAAACAACAGGAAGCATTTACTGAGCGCTTACTATGTGCTAGCTGGGCACTCTCTAAGTGCTTTATGCATGTTCTGATGTTTTAAAGCATACATGATCCTTCCCTGAGGAAAAACACTGCATACTACATATTCTCTAGGTTGTTCGTTTATTATCTGCTGCTCCCTCATTAGACAGTGACCTCTTGAGGGCAAGATTTATTGACTGGTGCATCCCCAACTCCTAGAACAGTGCCTGAAATATAGTAGATGCTCAATAAATACTTGTTGAGTAAGTGCATGACTACACACTTACATGTGCATCTACGCATCTAGGCATTGAACTTGATGAGCCCTCACTGTGAGTCCTTACAGAGGGTAAAGCTAGGAACAGCAGTCATTCTTTATTAAGCACCAACTCTGTGCAAAGTGCTAAGCCTGTGCCCTCTAAATATAGGTCCATATCCTCCAACCACTGAGGGCTGTGTTTCCTGGTCACTGACTCAGTTGAGAGAACATTTGTCTCCATCCTTCTCACCAAACATTTTGCCCTCCTCACTACCAAAATCTTGCTCATTTACGAGCTCTCCTCCTCCACGGAGCCACCTCTGATGGTGCTGGCCTGCCTCTGGCCCCAGCCTCCCTTCAGCCTCCTCAGCACAAGGTTGCGGGTCTGAGCTGCGATTAAATTAAAATGACTCATTAAATCACAAAAACTATAATATGATAACTGCTGCTGCTACTCCTTTTAGGCTCACTGCATTTGTTCTGAGCACTTGCCAGGTGCCAGGCCTCTGCTATCCCTGCCCAGGCCTCATCTGGTTTCACCCTCCCACCACCCCAGAAGGGCATCCTATTTCTTTTATTTTGCAGACAACCAAGCAGCCCCTGCTCTTGGCCAGTCATCTGTCCTTCTTCTGGGGGATCTGGCTCCTGTGTCAATCTCTTCTGTCCGCAGAAGAGTTCCTGAAGCAGAGATGGTGGGGCAAGGCTGAAGTGCAGAGTGGTGAACTCCATGTTTTATCATGGGGAGCATGCATGGGGGGCCGGCTTCTCTGGTGGAAGTGTGTGGGAAGCAGAGAAATGGAGCGGGGGTGAGCAGAAGCCCCAGGATGCAGCAAGGGGGAAACCAAGCACTCTGGGGAACAGCTTCAGCCTCCCTCAGAACCACTGAAACCACCAGAAGGGTCAGGGGTTGGTCCCAAACAACATGGACTTCCTCCTGGCAGTGAGCCAGCTGGAGAGCCTCAGGAGAGGCCAAGAAGAGCCTCAGGGGCCCCTGAGGAGGATGTATGTGATGGGGGTTCCATCAGCAGCACTGCCCCTCTCCATCTCTGTCTGAGCTCTCCTTTCCTCCCAGAAAACCAAACAGTAGAGTCTGCTGGGGTCAAAGGGTCAGGTTGTATGAAGGGTCAAAGGTCACGGGTCCCGCAGGCCTGTGGATACAGATCCCATGACTCCAAGTCAGGCTAGTGGGAGCTCCTTCCTAGTCCCAGGGAACAACCCCAGGGGCCTACACTTGGCCACCTCCAGAAATTCTCAACTCCTGACTCAGGCTGTCTCTAGAGGGGCTGCAGCTGCCTCCGGAAGACCCTGACTGCTCCATGACGATGACACATAGGGAGCTTCCTGGGGAAGGGCTGGCTCCACCTCAGAAAGGGCCCAGGCCCAACAGACTCCCCAGCAGGGGCCTACACACAGCCACTGCTGGGCTTCTTAGCCCACCAGAGACCTTCACTGGCTCCCCACATTTCACAGGAAAAGTCCCTATTTCTGGCTTCCAAGGTTTCCACCACCCTTTCATTCTCACCTATAGATTCTTTAAGAAGCCCCACACTCCAAAGTTATCTTTATTCTTGGGTGTTGATTTATCCCAGACACTTAACACCCATTATGCCTTTCATCCGATCCCTCCTTCGGCCAACACAGACCAAGGGGTCACCCCAGGCCAGGCCCTCCAGGACTTGTCCTAACAGAAGCCAATGAGAGAGCCAGAGGCCTGTTCTCACGGAGCTCACGTGCTTGTGTGGAATTCTCATCCCCATTTTACATATGAGAAACTGAGGCTCTGAGAGTGTGTAGGCAGCACAGCGGTGATCTGCACACAGGCGTGTCTGACTCCGGAGCTCTTCTTTTAATCCCCCATCCTTTCTCATAACCACTCGAGGCCCCAGGACCATGGTGGTGGTCCACACCTCTGGGTCTTTTGACGACTGCTCCATTGGCTTGGAATGTGTTCCTCATCTCTTCTCGAACTGATTCTCTCTTTCTCTCTTCCTTCCTCTCTTTCTTTCTCTTTCTTTTCTTTTCTTTCTCTCTCTCCCTCTTTCCTTCCTTCCTCCCTTCCTCCCCTCTCTC
>NW_012118010.1:317873-320792 GCF_000951035.1 Colobus angolensis palliatus
ACACACTCTCTTGCCTGTTGCCATGTAAGATGTGACTTTGCTCTTCCTTTGCCTTCTGCCCTGATTGTGAGGCCTCCCCAGCCATGTGGAACTGTGAGTCAATTAAACCTCTTTCCTTTATAGATTACCCAGTCTTGGGTATGTCTTTATTAACAGCATCAAAAGAGACTAATACACCCTCCCAGACACCTCAGGTTCACGGCCGTCCACAGGGTCACTCACGCCACCTTTGATCATCGTGTTTGCTAGAATGTGGGCAGGACTATGTCCCCCGAGGTCTGAGTCACCAGTGCCCAGCAGGGGTGCTGCCTGGGGAGCTCAGGGCTTGTCGGCTCACTCTCCCCTAATCCTGAGACACAGCCCTGGGACTCAGCTGGGCATAGTTGGCAAAGCACCCCCTTGGAAGGAAGTTTTGATTCCTGTTGAAGTAAAATGGCCTTGGGAGGAGCCGGCCAAGTCCCTTGCACCTCAGTGGGAACGAGGAGGCTCCTGGAGTTGGCTTCCATATGGAAGACCTCCCATCTGCAGGCTTTGCTGCTAAGGGTGCCCTATGGGGGCACTGTGGGAGAGGGGCTCTCCTGTGGCAGATGCTTGGATCTCCTTCCCTTCCCTGCACTTCGGTCATCCTCCCAGTCCTGGACTACTGAACATTGCCCAAGCCAACCAGACCATCCTCTCCTGTGGCTGCAGACCTGATGTGTGAAGAGTTGGTCCTGAGCAAGGCAAACAAGGTTCTGCAGAATCTTGCTTTGTCTTAGCTCCTCCACCTGGCTCCCCCTTCCCCTCACTCTGATCTGCACTGTAAGTTCCAGCAAGTCCTCAGACGTTCCCTGAGCATACAATACAGTCCTACACCTTGATGCCTTTGCTCCTTCGGCACTTGCTGAAAGGGAAGGTAAGCGTCTCCATGTAACGTTCGCCAAACCCTCGTCCAAAGTCTGCAGATTGAGAAATCACTTTCCTGTGCTTTTCCTGGTGGGTGGAGCCTTGGTCAAGGCCAGAGAGGCCTCCAGAAATTCTCCCTATCTTAGTCACTTTTCTCCCCACGGGCCCCACAGCTGGTCCAGAGAAGGAGGTGGAAACTCCCTGGATAGAAAGGGACTTCTAACCTCTACTCCCCCTGCAAGGACAATGTGAGACTCAGCAAAATTCCATGTCCTTCCCTCCCAAGTCTGGCACTGGGACTGAGGGACTAGAGAGCAGAGCAGAGGGGCAGAGGCTGGGAACTGGTCTGGGGAAGGCTGGAGGAAGGAAACTAACATCGAACATTTACTGAGAACTATGGAGTTCCAGCACTTTTCACAAAGGTCATCTTGTTAAATCTCATCACCCCAATGAGGTAGGACTATTATAATTCCCATTTTGTCTAGGCTAAAACGAAGGCTCAGAGAAATTAAATGACTGGTTCAAGATGGCATCTCCAGGTTCAAACCAGTGAATGCTCTTGTCGCTTTCACCCCCTGCCTTCAGACCCACTGCATTGACTGTTCCAGAGGGGAAAGGAATCTTGAGAGCCCTTGAAAGCTAATCCTCGAAGCATTCAAGCGTTACACGGCAAAATCGCCTAATTCTGGTCCAAGGGGCTCCCATGATGATGGAGAAACAAAGACCAGGAAGTTTTGCCTGGTTTCAACATCTGGAGGTGGCAGAACCATGATTCAAACTCAGATCTTTTGACTCCGAACTCAGTGTTCTTTCCGTTAGTTTATCTACTCTAAAGACAAACAACTTTCTTGCCCAGGAAATCATGCTCCAAGCCTACTCCAAATGCCATAAGCAGAGCTTCCACTCTTCTGTCCTCCCAGGATGGAGGAGGAAGAACACTTCGTCATTCTGTTGTGGGCAACCTTCATCTACCACGGTGGCCCCAGCCCCACCTTCTTACACCCCAGTGCCGTTCTATGACAAATACTACTTAATGCCCCTTGTACTATGTTGAAATAAAATTCATAGTGAACTTACGTACACATTTTTTTTAAAGTTAAGATGTGGCCCATATACACCATGGAATACTATACAGCCATAAAAAGGATGAGTTTATGTCCTTTGCAGGGACACGGATGAAGCTGGAAACCATCATTGTTAGCAAACTAATACAGGAACAGAAAACGAAACACCATATGTTTTCACTCATAAGTGGGAGTTGAACAATGAGAACACATGGACACAGGGAGGGGAACATCACACACCAGGGCCTGTGGGGGGTGTGGGGGCGCTAGGCGAGGGATAGCATGAGGAGAAATACCTAATGTAGATGACAGGTTGATGGGTGCAGCAAACCACCATGGCACGTGTATACCTATGTAACAAACCTGCACATTCTGCATATGTATCCCAGAACTTAAAGCTCAATTAAAAAAAAAAAAAGTTAGCTAGAGTTCCCTAACTGTAACATAAAGGAAAAATCAAATAGAAATAATTTATATTGAAAATGGACAGTCTGATGCTTGTACCTATGCATAGAATTGCCATGCATTTTACAACTATACATGTGGACTGATACACTTTGGATATCCCCTCCAAATCTCATGTTAAGATGTAATCCCAGTGTTGGAGGTGAGGCCTGGCTGAAGGGGATTTGGTCATGGGAGTGGATCCCTCATGGTTTGGTGCTGTCCTCAGTATAGTAAGTGAATTCTCTCTCATGAGATCTGGTTGTTTAAAAGTGTGTGGCACCTCCCCTGACCCCTGGCCCCCTCTCTCACCATGTGACTTTGCCTTCCACCATGAGTAGAAGCTCCCTGAAGCCCTCACTAGAAACCGAGCAGATGTCGGGCCAGTCCTGTACAGCCTGCAGAACCAGAGCCGGTTAATTTCTTTTCTTGGTAAATTACCCAGTTTTGGGCATTTCTTTACAGCAATGCAAGAAAAGTCTAACACACTGACTGAAATGTTTCATTAGCAACTCAAATGCCAGAA
>NW_012118010.1:321819-323679 GCF_000951035.1 Colobus angolensis palliatus
GCTTGCTGAAGGCAAAGGGAATACAAAATGGGTAGTAGAAGAAGGTAGTCATCAATACCAGCTACGACCACATGACCAGCTGCAGAAACAAGGACTGTAACTGTCATGAATATTTCCTCCTTCTTTGGTTAAAAAACATGTTTGTGCATTTATACACTTGTACTAAGAAAATATCTTCATTTTATTTCCTTTTTCTTAGTCATGCGACATAAGATTTATTGACTTCATATCAGCATTTAAATATTGTTAACTTTATGTAATAGTATTTGGTTTGGGGATTGGTTTGTCTCCAGTTGTACAAAGGATAGTTGTATTATGTTAGGCATAATGATGACCTTATTACTGTCTTTATTTGAAGATTATGTATGATCTGAGGAGATGTGTATGGGTTCAAGTTAACAAGGGGTGGACTTTTGATGGTTAATATTGAGTGTCAACGTGATTGAAGGGTGCAAAATATTGATCCTGGGTATGTCTGTGAGGGTGTTGCCAAAGGAGATTAACATTTGAGTCACTGGGCTGGCGAAGACAGACGCACCCTTAATCTGGTGGGAACCATCTAATCATCTGCCAGCGAATATAAAACAGGCAGAAAAACGTGAAAAGACAAGACTGGCCTAGCCTCCCAGTCTACATCTTTCTCCCCTGCTGGATGCTTCCTGCCCTCAAACATCGGACTCCAAGTTCTTCAGTGTTGAGACTCAGACTGGCTCTCCTTGCTCCTCAAGCTTGCAAATGGCCTATTGTGGAACCTTATGATTGTGTAAGTTAATACTCAATAAACTCATATATATATACACACACACACATACACACACACATATATACACACATATATATATGTATATATATCTTATTAGTTCTGTCCTTCTTGGGAACCCTGACTAATACACTGCCCAAATACTCTGTGTTTGAATTTAATATGGAATTAGGTTCTAGGCTCAGATAATTATAAATGACTTTTCACCTACATGGTGTCTGGTAGGACCAAATCCAACAGTCCTGTGGGTAGCAGGACAGCTCTCAGCTGTGCAGACTATCCTGTGTGCATTCCCAGTCCCCCTGACTACCTGCCTGTAGTGCCCATTGCTTGTGATGGTAACCAAGAGTCTTCCCAAAGGTTTCCAAACTGCATTCCAAGGGAGGGTCCTGTCCCCATGGAGGACCATTAACCACACCCTTAAGCTTTACTCATAAGGTTATATCCCAACCTCTCATATCTCTCTAAGTTCTTCAAGCCCTGTATTTAATTGTGGCAGCCAGATGGAAGAGGCAGAAGCAAGACGAGGTGGAAGGAGCCCCGGAATTAGACAGGGAATCCCAGCTTGTATTTCTCACTGCTGCACTCCCAGGCCTGCCCAGCACACATGAGGTGTTCAACAAATATTCATGACATGAAATTATTTGCTGTGTAGGCTTGGGGAAATTATTTAATCTTCCGGAACTGTCAATTCCCTCTTGGTAAATGGATGGTCACACCATGGGGTTCTTGAAAGGACTAAATGAGACCAAATATGAGAAAGCCCAGGACATGTACAAGGGGCTCAACGACTATTAGTTGATCATTAAAATCGTGGTCCTGCTACCATTGGACTGGGATGAAATTCTCAATCACGGCACAGCTAACAGAATAGTGTTTTCAAATCAGCCTGTGACTAGATTACTTGAACTTCTGGAAGGTAATTTCTTCCAACCTTGAGATCTGGCAGTTCTGAGACCCTTGCCTTGACAGAGCTGGTGGTGAGGAGAAATGTCCACCTGCCACCTGCCTGCTTCCACATGCCTACCCCCACTCAGCACCCACCCACCACTAACCAGCACCCACTCACCCCCAGTCAGCACCCACACACCCCCAACCAG
>NW_012118010.1:323945-341191 GCF_000951035.1 Colobus angolensis palliatus
ACCCACCCCCAGTCAGCACCCACGCAGGCCTGAGGCCCTTCCTTGACTGAGTCTAAAGGAAGGTCTCCCGCCATTTTGCTCCTGCCCTGCCCTTCAGGTGAAGGAGAGGAGAAGCAAATAGTTATTGAGCACCTCCTGCATGCTTGGAGCTTTATTTTTCCCCAAGTTATACTGCTAAATCTCATTCTCAAAGTGGGGTGAAGGGGAGCGACATCCCACACATGAGGAAATGGAGCTCAGAGATGGTAGGTAATGTCATGTGCCCAGGGTCTCAGAGTGGGCATGAGGTGGAACCTTCTGGAGTGGTCTTCCTTTCCACTACAGTCAGGGAAGGTTGACAGAAGGCACATGCAGAGCACCCCATGGGAAGAGCTCACATCACACCAGCCTCCCACCATCTACCCTAGCCCACACCCACAGCACCCAGGCTTCTGAAATTCACCAGGCTCTGAGGGTGGGGCTCCTCTGCCCTTCCCCATTGGTTCAGAGGGGTGGTGTAAAGACAGATAGGGAGAGAAGATGAGGAAAATGTCAGCAGGCCTCGAATGCCAGGGGTACTGGGAGTGAGTTGGAACTGGAGCAATGGATGAATTTTTAGCAGGACCAAAGAGATACTTTGAGTATATCTGAGAGTGAGATACTTTAGAAGACTATGATGGGCCAGGACACTTCACACTGCCCAGGCAGCTGATCCAGGGTCAGGGAAACCTGGCGTCATAGATATTGTAAGGGGTTCCTTTCTTACAGTGTTCCTCTCAACCTCCCATTTCCAGTCTGTTCCCTCTCGCAGGGGAAGCTCCCGGGGTACACAGTGTCCCAGCCAGCTCTTCAGTCTACAGGACAGCGGCTGCTGCCAGCCTCTGAGGGCTGGGAGGTGGGGAGTTGAAGCCCACTGTGTCATCTGCTGGTCAAACGCGGCAGGGGGCAATGCATCTTCAGTTCCAGTGTTAACCCTGCCACGAAGGTGCTGTGTGACCCAGCGCCGGTTATTGCTACTTTCCTGGCCTTAGTTTCCATATTGTGAAGATGAGGGGACTGGACTAGCTGATTACCAAGAGCTCTCTATCCTTTGGTTTTTATGATGAGCAGGAACCCAGGGAAGAAATGGGACATGAGAGAGAGGCAAGGGGGGCTGGTAGAAGCCATGTGCATGAGTCACGAGAAGGGGTGTGAGATCCCCAAAGGAAGCTGAGCAAATTTGCAGAATGTCAACACCCCAGGGCAGGTCACTCCTAGTCCTTCACTGACCCTGGAAGGGAGTAGGGGGACAACAGCAAGGTCAGGCTTCCCAGAGGCCATGGGATGCAGCCAGCTTGCTCCTGAGGGCTGGCAGCCTGGTTCTGAGCACCTTTTGGAGGTTGGAGGCACTGGGGCAGGTGCTTCTGGTGGGGGTGCCTCTGAAACCCCAGAACGCAGTACACTCCCAGAGAGGCCAGGTCCTGCAGATTTCTTTGGTGATAACAGCTGTTTTGTTTTGGGGGAAGGCCACAAAATTCCTTTTAAAGCTAAGATTTCCCTCCTCCATTTATTTATTTACTTTTCACCCAGTGATTCAGCGAAACAACCTCAAAACCAGTCTCCAATGGGAGGCAGGAAGAACCAAACCCTCAAACATTAGTGTCTCTGTGAGGTTTTGCTTGGTGGAATTTTCCTTAAAATAACTGCACCCGGAGATTGTCGGGTGCGGGACGGGGAAGGGGAAGACCTGAAAACAGGGTCCTGAAGGGCTTGTGAAGGACTCAGATGCTGGAGTGAGGACTCTCAGGAGCCTGCCCTGAGTGCCACCTGTCCTAACAAGGGCTTGGGTGGGTGATGGCATCAGTTTTCCCATCTCACAGACTCCAGAGGGTGTCATCTTCCTGAAAACAGAATCAGCCAGTAATTTGAACTTGAAGTGCAAGAGAAGGGACTCAAGGCAGCATGGCTATAGCAGTGGGGTAGGATTAGTGCCCCTTTGCTCCCTGTCCATGTGTCCTTCCCCAGGGTTACAGTGGTGGGCTGGGACTGGCACCCTCTTGCTCTCCATCCTTACATCCTTCCCCAGGGTTACAGTGGTGGGCCGGGACTGGCACCCTCTTGCTCTCCATCCTTACATCCTTCCCCAGGGTTATAGCAGTGAGCTGGGACTGGCACCCTCTTGCTCTCCGTCCTTACATCCTTTCCCCAATTCCTAATGCAATGGCTTTGTTTCCTTTAACTCAGTGGGAAGAACAGAAAATGTCTTTCTCTTTGTTATAACACATCTGAATTGGAAAAGGACCAACAAGATAAAAGGTTGTGGTGGAGATGGTGCCAGATTAGAAATTAATTCAGGATACCTGGGATCTATTCCAGCCTTGGTGTATGAAGCCATGGGACCTTGGGGAGGTCACTTCCTAAAGGGCACAAAGATGCCTAGGGTCGCGGAAACCCAGTGTCTGCAACCAGGAAGTCAGGTGATATCGAAGAACGGGTCTGCTGAGCGAGGTGGGGTGGGTGCCCTTGCACGAGAGTCACATGGATTTGGGGGCATGCCCTGTTCCCACTTATTGATGGGATGACCTGGGGCAAGTCAACTCCATCTTTCTGAGCCTCAGCTTCCCCATTTGTAAGTTAAGGAACATAGTAATCATCTCAAAGGGCTGTTGAGAGAATGCACAGGGAAGTGCTTGGTAAGCCAGAAAGTGTGAGTCAAGTAGGAGATACTTTCATTACTCTAGTCACTTAGGAGCAAGAATATTAATCACATCGTTCTCGGGGGGACCAACGCTAATAACAATAGCTACAATAACAACAATCGGTATCTGTTATTGAGTGCATACTATGTGCCAGACACTGTTTGGAAGGCTTTGAAGGTATGAACTCATTTCATCTTTTTCTTAAAGTGTAACATATATACAGTAAATTAGTAAACTGCTCTAATTTTTTTTTTTTTTTTTTTTTTTTTGAGACAGAATCTCGCTCTGTCACCCAGGCTGGAGTGCAGTGGCATAATCTCGGCTCACTGCAAGCTCTGCCTCCCGGGTTCACGCCATTCTCCTGCCCCAGCCTCCAGAGTAGCCTGGATTACAGGCGCCCGCCACCACGCCCGGCTAATTTTTTTTTTTCTTTGCATCTTTTAGTAGAGACAGGGTTTCGCCATGTTAGCCAGGATGGTCTCGATCTCCTGACCTCATGATCCGCCCGCCTTGGCCTTCCAAAGTGCTGGGATTACAGGCATGAGCCACCGTGCCTGGCCAAGTGCTCTAATCTTAAGAGTACTTCTTGATGAAGCTTTACATTCGTACATATCATACGAGCTCATTTAGTCTTCACGGCAATCCTACACTGTTTATTTCCATTTTACAGATGTGAAAACCCAGGCAGAGCCAGGACTCAAATCCAGACTGTCTGCATGCTGGTAGCCATGCAGTACTGCCCAGGCAATCCAGTAGATTGAGATGGAGAGAGTATCTGGACTGACTGGGAGTCTGACAGGTGAAACCAATGGAGGATTCTGCCTTACTAGGAACCTTTTATTCTTTTTTGTTTTTGTTTTGTTTTGTTTTGTTACTTCCCCAGGTGAGGAAAGGCCAGGATCCTAAGTTCAGGGAAGAAAGTAGATGAAACTGAAAGGAAAGGGAAAGGAGATCAGGGTATGGAAAAGTAGGCTGAGATAGTTGGGGAGGATTTGAGGGAAGGGGACAATTGCTGCTGATGACTGATGCCCCCAAAATTTGGTGTAGAAGACTACCCCCCGTTTTTTTTTTTGAGACTGAGTCTTGCTCTGTTGCTCAGGCTGGAGTGCAATGGTGCAATCTCGGCTCACTGCAACCTCTGCCTCCTGGGTTGAAGTGATTCTCCTGCCTCAGCCTCCCGAGTAGCTGGGATTACAGGCGCCCAGCACCAAGCCCAGCTAATTTTTGTATTTTTTTTTTTTTTTAGTAGAGATGGGGTTTCTCCAGGTTGGCCAGGCTGGTCTTGAACTCCAGACCTCAGGTGATCTACCCACCTTGGCCTCCCAAAGTGCTGGGATTACAGGCGTGAGCCACCGCGCCTGGCAAAGACGCCATTTTTAACTGGCAGACAGAGGATCAAGCACAGAAACAAAATTTCCCCATTTTCTGTAACTGCTCACCACTCCCAGGCTGGGGCCCACTCATTTCCCCATGGATGTCACCCTCCACCCCCAACTTCACCCTTTATAGAGAAGCAGGCAAAGGCTGCGTTGAGAAAGCAAGTTTGGAAGAGAAGAACCCAGCAGACTCACTGCTGCGAGTGCTGGAGGAACCAGTGGCCTGCTTTCGGTCACGGGAAACGGATCAGAAATGCAGCAGAGGGAGGCCTGGTGGCCTGAAAGAGCACTGGGCTAGAAGGCAGATTCTGGTCTCGGCCAGGGTTCCAGTGTTGGCTCTGGCTGTGGATTTACATAATCTCCTGCTAATACCCCAAACTTGGGGAAGTCACGTGATGTCTCTGAGTCTTGGTGCCTCCCCACTATGGAATTAGGGGCTTTTAAAACTCAGCGCAAATTCTACCTCCTGACTGGAGACCCCAAGGTGGGAATCTGCACTCAGCCCCTTCAGTAGGTGGAAGTTCACATGTGTGAATATTGCAGTGGGGGGAGCAATGGCAGGCCTCCCCCATCTGTCCTCATTCTCATTTCTGCACATTCTTCCTCCCTCATAGTCACTCTCCTCAAAGCTCTTAAGTAGGTTGTGAAATCATGACTGAGGCGATAGACATCATCTCCTTATTTGGGAGGCAGGAAGTTGTTCCCCACCCCCACCCTCTTGTCCTTCCAGGGCCCCATCCTGCACCCCCACCCCGCCTCGCTGTCCACTTTCCGGCTTCCTGAGGGTCTTTGAGACCTCGCCGTTTGCTGGCCTGGATGACAACTATCTTTCCCTGGTTTGAGAGCGAGAATGTGTGCTGAGTGTGAACTGGGTGCACCAGAGGGCCAGAGAGGCAGTGGTGAGGGTCACTCAGAACAAGCCAGTCCCAAGAAGCTAAAATTAGCTCTGGGAACTGGAATGTCGGGGTCTTCAAGGAGCAGCAGCTGTGAAAAGAAAGTACAAGGCGAGGAAAGAAAATACACCCCATCCCACACCCGCCACAAACCTCGCTCGCCCACTTCATCTGCCCCGGGGTCTCCGCAGCTTCTCACTCACTCCTCCCGGACTATCTCCGGCCAAGTCCATGAGGCCGGTCCATGGGAATTTCCCCCTGTATGCTGTCATGTTCTTCTCTGGTAACCGCAGAACAACGTGGCTGAGGATTCATGATAGGACAAGGTTTAACTGAAAAACAGGAAAGTGAGGCCAGGCGCGGTGGCTCAAGCCTGTAATCCCAGCACTTTGGGAGGCCGAGACGGGCGGATCGCGAGGTCAGGAGATCGAGACCATCCTGGCTAACACAGTGAAACTTCGTCTCTGCTAAAAATACAAAAACTAGCCGGGCGAGGTGGCGGGCGCCTGTAGTCCCAGCTACTTGGGAGGCTGAGGCAGGAGAATGGCGTAAACCCGGGAGGCGGAGCTTACAGTGAGTCGAGATCCGGCCACTGCACTCCAGCCCGGGCGACAGAGCGAGACTCCGCCTCAAAAAAAAAAAAAAAAAAGAAAAACAGGAAAGTGGAGGACAAGTTTGGGGCTGGGGTGGTGATGATAACGAGAAAATGACAGGCGAGAGGGTGACAGTGGAGGAGGGTCGCAGAGCAAGGAGGGTTCTCCACAAATGGAAACTGCCCTCCTGGGAGAGCTGGACACATGAGTGAGAGTTTGGGCACGACTGGTGGGAGCGGGAGGCCTGGGAAAGGCAGAGGAGGGGAGGAGGAAGGCTGGAGGACTGTGTGCCCCTTTGCACAGAGACAAAGATTGGGGGTTCAGAAAAAGACCACACACCACTGAAGGCAGGATCTTGTGTTTTTGAGTGGTTGGAGCTTGTGTGTCAAACTCAGGCTGTGCAGAAGAACCTCAGAGAAGGGCCAGGAGCCAATCTGAGATGGAGAACCCATAGGGAGTAGTAATCCCTTATAAGCTGGGTCTGAGATTCCAGTCCTGTAAACCCAGGGGCTCTCCAAGCACTAGGCTTCCTCTTCTAGCTCCTTGTCCAGATGAGAGAGGTTGGTGTTCAAGGTTTTTGTTGTTGTTGTTATTGTTCATTTGGTTTTTGTTTTTGCTGAAAAACCAGGTAGGTTGCACCTCTGTGGTTTGGAGAACAAGAGGAGGTATTTGGAGCCATATAATTCTGCCTGCCATGGGGAGAAAGACTGAGGTGTGGGTGAGATATAGAGCCTTTGGAAAAGGCACTTAGGGAAGAGATCAGGTGGAAGTGTGTATGTGCTGAGCACTTTTTGTGTTTTCCATGACCCCAGCTGTGTGTCTGCAGGCTTTCTTCTACTTCTCATGATCCCCTAGAACAGAAGCTCTGGGAGGAAGAAACACCTACAATATTCTTTACTGAGAAATTCCCAGCACTGGAAACAATGCCTGGCACGTAGTAGGCCCCCCACAATAACCTGTTCCGTCAGTGTGATACAGCAGTTCTGCAAGGTCGCTGCTATTGCCATCTTTTATAGACGAGGGACGTGATGCTCAGAGAAGTGGAATCATTTCCTCAATGTTCCACAGTGAATGAAAGCCAAGATTTGAATCTCCACGCCCAGAAGGCCATACCTATTGCACTGCGCAGCCAATCCTATTCTTACGCACTGCTGTTTCACATCGTGAAAACATCGTGATCTTGTCCTAGGCTCCTGTCCCCACCTCCATGAGCCCTTCTACTTTCATTACATCACTGAGAACCAAACATCTTGATGTTTTCCCCCAGGTACCCAGTCTAGGATTCCCAGATATGCTCCAATCCATCCTTCCTCTAAATAAATAAAGTATCAGTCCCTTGTACCCTTCAGAATGAACCCTTTCAGAGGTTAACTCTAGTTGAGTGGGAATAGGTCATAATAGACAGATCCAAGCTGAATAGTGCACTGACTGGACAACACTCCAGATTATAGAATTAAATACACTGATACTAAAATACGGGCCTTATGTGTGCAATTCTGATAGACAGTTGAGTATCCATAGTAGACCATTTTCTTTGCCTTTCCCCCCGGCCTCAACTTCCTTCTCTCCCCCTGACAATTCTTACATCTCTCCCTCCCTTCCAAATGCAAATCAGTCATAGGCCTGTGCCTTCCAGAATAGAATGAGTCCTATTCTGCAATCATCGGAATTGACTCAATCCCTACTGTGCATCAGGGATGCCACACATGCTATTTGTGTACTTTGCAGACCTGCATACTCACAACTCCTTTGCCTCTGCCCACAAGCACACTTGGGGTTTTGCTTTCGTAAATAAAACAAAGTGTTCTTCTGACCCTCAAGTAGCCTTCTCTTCTTATTTTTGTCTCCACGTTTCTTAAAGGAATATTATCTGATTACTGCTTTCATATCCCCTGCAATCCAGTTTCTACTCCCACTACTTTCATAGGATTGCTCCTTCAAATGATTGCTGGTGACTTCACACACACACACACACACACACACACGTACATGCACACACACTCACTTATTGGTATGATTTATCTTCCCTCATTTTGAGATCCGTGTTTTGACTGAATTTTCATTTGATTGGAATACATCCTTAAGTAATTTCATCAGAAAGGGACTATGGATGGTATCCTAGGGTGTTAGAGCCCCTCTAATATGAATGGCATCATGACTAGGTAAGGGAATTCTAGCTCATATTCATGTCTCTCATTAGTAGGAGAACATTGTTCCACTGTCTTTGAACTTGCATTGTTGCAGATGAGTAATCTGGTATCAGCTTTCTTTTATTTTCTTTGTAAGTAGACTGTAATCTTTCTTTCTCTGAAAACATTTAGGATTTTCTCTTTAGAGCTCAGAATTGTCACCAGATTTTGTCTTTGTATTGATTTTATCATTAATCTTTCTAGGACTTGGGGACTCTTCTCTATCAACACTTCCTTCTCTTGTTGATCTCACTCAGCCTCATGACTTTAAATATAATCTATGTGTTGACTACTCCCAAATTTACCTAGACTCAATTGCTTCTTCAACATCTTCCTTGGATGTCTAACGGGCATTTCTAGTTTAACATGTCACCTCTTTGATCAGACAATTTAGGTATTTCTTTAGTTCAGAGACATTTTCTTCTATTATATCTTTAAAAGTATCACTTCTCTTCCAGTTACTCCTCTCTCTCCTTCCAAAGTTCCTATTATTTGCACATAGCTCTGTTGGGTCTGTTCCTTCATGCCCCCTATCTTTTTGCTCATGATTTCCTTTTCTTTGCATTTCTGCTAAGTGCCCTGAGATAACCCAGCTCTGGCTTCCTTCTGGGAAAATTCAGTGGTCTTTCTCCTTCTCCTTGGTCTCCCTGAATAACTTTACATTCCTTTTCTTTGAACTGTCTCATTTCTAGGCTTCTGGGAAGACATGCTTCATCTATACGTTTGCCCCTTTCTCTGCCTTCTTTGATTGATGCCTTTCCTCTTTTTACCCCTAAAATTAGGATGTTTCCCAAGTTTATGCCCAACTCTCTTCTCTTTATAATTTCTTTCCTGGGAGACGTCACCTACATTCTCAGGTTCAATCGCCACCTCTTTGCTGATGATTCTACCTTTATTCCAGACCTTCTTCTGAGCTCCAAGCCATATATATATAATCAACTGCTTCCTGGATATTTAATGTGTGTATCCCACAGGTACTTCAAACATATGTTCAAAACCGATCTTGCCTTTCTATATACTATAAACACGCTGTTTTATCTTATTTTTTCTCTCAGTTGCAAAAGTATGCCACATCTGAACATGGTTGGAGAAAACTGTGACCATTAACTGCAGGACCCATCCCATGGTACTTCACGAGCCCATTCACTCTCCCACTCTTCCAGGCAACTATTTAACATTGCATCCTTTCATCTCACACTTCTCATATGTCCTTCTCCTCTAGATTCTCAGTGATGATGATTTTGTTTCATATTTCATTGAAAACATTAGAAGCAATAAGAAGAGAACTGCCAAAGCTCTCAGCACCATATCTACCCATCTTTCAGTACCTATCCCCAACACTCTGCTTTCCCTCTTGCTGCTTTGCATGAACCCTGTGCTCCTGCTCCATGGAAACCCTTCACTTGTGCTCTAGATAGATCACCCTTTCACCGATTCTAGGACAATGTTCCACCCATATCTCCTCTTTCTCCTGCATCCACTTTTCTTTTTCTAATGGATCATTTCTATTCCTTTCAACATGCTATTGTATTATCTTCCTTAAAAATAAAAACCCTTTCTTGACCCTATATTCTCCATCAATTACCACCCATTTCCCCCCCTGTTCTACTTTACAGCAAAAAGTCTGTACCTCTGGATTCTGTTCTCTCTCTTCCATTCTCTCTTGACCTCACTCCCATCCCTCCACCTGCCATGGTCATCAATGACCTCCATGTTGCCAAATATAATGGCAGAATTTCAGCTCTTTTTTACTTTGCCATGAAGCTACACTTTACATAGTTGATCATTCCACCTTGGAAACACTTTCCTCACTTGGCTTCTGGGACACCACCCTCTCACTCTTGATTCTCACCAGCTGTTTGAACTCAGTCACCTTTGCCAATGGCTCCTTATCTCCCTTTTTTTTTTTTTTTTTTTGAGACTGAGTTTCACTCTCGTTGCCCATGCTGGAGTGCAGGAGCGCAATCTCACCGCAACCTCCGCCTCCCAGGTTCAAGCGATTCTCCTGCCTCAGCCTTCCTGAGTAGCTGGGATTACAGGCATGCACCATCATGCCCGGCTAATTTTGTATTTTTAGTAGAGACGGGGTTTCTGCATCTTGGTCAGGCTGGTCTCGAACTCCCGACCTCAGATGATCCACCTGTCTTGGCCTCCTAAAGTGCTGGGATTACAGGCATGAACCACCACACCCGGCCTCTCCCTGACTTCTAAACACTGCAGTACTACTGGTTCTGCTCTTCTCTCTCCACACTCCCTCCCCTGTTGATCTCATTCAGTCTCATGACTAAATATCATCCATGTGTTGACAGCTCCCAAATTTACATAGATCCAACTGCTTCTTTAACATCTCCCATTGGAGGCCTAATAGGCATTTCTAGTCTAATATGTCAGCAGGCAAACCCTGACTTCCAGCCCCCCGACTGCTCAATCTGCAGCTTTCCCCATCTCAGTTGATGGCAGCTCCTTTCATTTGCTCAGCCCCGAAACCTTGGGGTCACCCTTAACTAACTTTTTCTCTTGCACTCCACATCCAATCCATCAGCAAATTCTCCTTCAAAATAAAATCAGAATTGACCTCGTTTTACCACGTCTATCGCTAACCCCTGATCCAAGGCGAATTCACCTCCACATGCTCTCTCTGTTTCTGTCCTTTCCCTGCAACCAGTCTCTTCTCATAGCAGAGCGGTGATGCCTTCAGATGTAAGTCAAATGCCACTCTTCTGCTCAGTGCTCTGCAATGACTTCCCATCTCCCACTGACTAAAACAAACTCCTTACCATGAGCCACAGGGCCTGTGTGATCTGCCCTTCCCTATCCCCATAACATCTCTACCCTCATCTTCTGCCTCTCCTCCTCACTCCCTCTGCTCCCCGTGCTGCTCCTAGAACACCCCGAGTTTACTACCACCTCGGGGTCTGTGCACTTGATGTTCCCTTGTTCTAAAACCTCTTCTCCCAGAAACCCACATGGCTCTCTCTGTCTCTGTCCTTATTCATGTCTCTGCTTCACTGGAGAGACCTTCCTTACCCGTCTATATAATACAGCAACTGCGTGGTTCCTGACATTCCATATTCCCCAATTAGCAGATGTAGGGCCCTGAGTCAAGGCTCTTAACAGTTCTGTGCCTCTGTATTCTCCTCTGTAAGGTAACTATAGCAAGAGCACCAATTTTATAAGGATTCTGGGAGCATTAAATGGATTACTCGATATGTAGCACATGGAAGAGTGCCTGGCACATATGTGTTCAATTAACACATATGTGTTCAGTTATTATTATTATTAATTTATTTATTTTACTTTAAGTTCTGGGATACATGTGCAGAACGTGCAGATTTGTTACATAGGTATACATGTGCCATGGTGGTTTGCTGCACATATCAACCCATCATCCAGGTTTTAGATGCATTAGGTGTTTGTCCTAATGCTATTCCTCCTCTTGCCCTCCACCCCCCAGCAGGCCTCCCGGTGTGTAATGTTCCCCTCCCTGTGTCCATGTGTTCAACTCCCACTTATGAGTGAGAACATGCAGTATTTGGTTCTCTGTTCCTGTGTTAGTTTGCTGAGAAAGATGGTTTCCAGCTTCATGCATGTCCCTGCAAAGGACATGAACTCATTCTTTTTTAAGGCTGCATAGTATTCCATGGTGTGTAACCAGCCTGGCCCTCTAGAGTTGTCCACCATGCAGATGTTAAAATTCTGAAAGTTGAGTACCAGAGGAAAAAAGTTCAACCACAGAGCTGGTGACAGAGAAGGCACCAGAAGCCACCCCTGACCTCCCTGCCAGGCTCTTTGGGCCCCTGTGCACTGCATCTGCAACATAGCACAGTGGACCCTGCAGAGGCTGGTGGGAACAACACTTGGTGAAGAATGGGTACCAGGACCAGGTCTGCACCTACTAGCTGTCTGACATTAGGCCAGTGACCTAATCTTTCTGAGCCTCCATTTTCCTTCTTTAAAATGGAGGTAATATCTGCCTGCCTCCCTCACAGGGGAAGGTCACAGGACACACTGTGTGCATCATATTCGGTGTACATGACTGGCCATTTCAAATACCCTACAAAAGATGAACAATGCTCATTATTCATTTTCAAGCTTGGGGACTATATTAAACAATACACACTGCACATGGGAGATTACCCGTGAGTCTATGTGGTATTCATTCATTCCCAAAGCAAATGGTCATTCATCACATTTGTGCTACAGTTTTACTGGCCAAGGAAGACACTCAGAAATGAACCTAGATCTCTCTTTCCATGGTCAAAATTAGAAAGGGGAGAGGGAGTACATTTCTTAGGCAGCTGCTGCTTGGAAGCAGGTCTGTTTGAGGGTTGGGGAGCACAGCCGTTTAATGTGGGAAGGGTGGTTGTGTGCATGAGGCCGGACTAGGCTGTCTGGAGAGCAGTTTTAGCCCAGAGAGGATGGGGCAAAACCCTCCTAGGACATCTGAAAAAGCCATTAAGCCTCAAAAATAAGGCAAAGAAAGGATCCTACACTGGAAAATAGACTTTCTCTGCTAGAAACTTCCCTCATTCTTTCTGTCCCTGAGGATAGCGCTGGGCCACAGTGGGGGAAAAAAAGCAGGACCAGAAGGTCAAGAAATGCTACAGATGTTGGTGTTGTTTTGTTCTTCTTCTTTCTTTTTCTTTTCTTTTTTATTCAAGAGGAAGGAGGCAGGTATGAAGGAGACCAAGGCAGCACTAGAAAGTATCTAACAGGCTGGGCGCGGTGGCTCAAGCCTGTAATCCCAGCACTTTGGGAGGCCGAGACGGGTGGATCACGAGGTCAGGAGATTGAGACCATCCTGGCTAACACGGTGAAACCCCGTCTCTACTAAAAAAAAAAAAAAACTAGCCGGGCGAGGTGGCGGGCGCCTGTAGTCCCAGCTACTCAGGAGGCTGAGGCAGGAGAATGGCGTGAACCCGGGAGGCGGAGCTTGCAGTGAGCTGAGATCAGGCCACTGCACTCCAGCCTGGGCGACAGCGCGAGACTCCGTCTCAAAAAGAAAAAAAAAAAAAAAAAGAAAGTAACAAAACGGAGAACCCTGGTGTGACCCCAGATACAGATGTGGAGTGAGCCTGGGGCTTCCAGAAGGGCAGAATCAGAGGTGGGAACTGTCCCATCTCGGGGAAGCTTCCTTGTCCTTCTAGCACAAGGGTCAGCAAAGCTTTTTTGTAAAGGGACATGAGATAGGCTGAAAAGTGCTCCCCCTCCCTCCACCAGTGTTATCCATATCCTCATCCCTAAGCCCGTAAATGTTAACTTATTTGGAAAAAAGAGGTTTTGCAGATGTGATTATGTCAAGGATTTTGAGATGAGGAGACTATCCAGAATCACTGGGATGAGTCCCAAATGCAATAACCTATATCCTTAGAAGAGAGAGGCAGAGGAAGACTTAAGCCAAAAAAATGATAAGGGAAGGAGACCATGAAGCCAGAGGTTGGAATCATGTGGCCACAAGTCCAGGAATGCTTGCAGCCAGAAGAAACTGGAAGAGGCAAGAGAGGGACTCTCTCCTCAGGCCACCGAAGGGAGTATGGTGCTGCCAACATCTTGCTGTCAGCCCAGTAGAACTGACTTCGGACATCTGGCCTCCATAACAACAGTGAGAGAACAAATCTAGCTTGTTTGGGGTTACCAATTCTGTAGTAGTTTGTTACAGCAGCCAAAAGAAACTAGTGCAAGCTAGATAGTAAATATGTGGAGCCGTATGATCTCCCTCGCAACTACTCAACTCTGATGTTGCCATGTAGAAGCAGTCACAGACAAGGTACAAATGAATAGGCATGGTCGTGTCCCAATACAACTGGGGCACGCAGGCCCTGTCCAAAGAATGGAGCAGTGCCGGGAGCGGTGGTTCATGGGTAATCCTAGCACTTTGGGAGGCCGAGGTGGGCAGATTGCCTGAGCTTAGGAGTTCAAGACCAGGCTGGGCAACACAGTGAAACCCTAACTGTACTAAAATACAACAATTAGCCGCCTGTGCTGGCATGAGCCTGTAGTCCGTGCTACTTGGGAGGCTGAGGCAGAAGAATTGCTTGAACCCTGGAGGTGGAGGTTGCAGTGAGCCAAGATTGTGCCACTGCACTCCAGCCTGGGCAACAGAGTGATACTCTGTCTCCAAAAAAAAAAAAAAGAGAATGCAACAGTGATAGTAGTGATTCAGCTTCAGTAGGTTCTTGCTGGCTGGGGATAAAGATCTGAGATGGCCAGATCCTTCTCTTTCTCAAAGAGGTGGGAATTACAGATTTTTATGAGAAATTTTCTGGATGTAATTATTGGTAGCTATTTTCAATTCTGGTTGATGTCATGCAGACTGAAGAAAAACACATCTGTTCAGCCATATCCAGCCCTTGGGCTCCAATCTGCATCCAGTGGTCTACTGCATGCAGGGCTCTGGGCTGGGCCTCGAGGAGAGTGTCTGTTCATAAGAGGGTCATGGTCAAGTGAGGGAGACACTGACTTCAGCGAAGTA
Organism: Colobus angolensis palliatus; assembly: GCF_000951035.1. Classification (NCBI taxonomy): domain Eukaryota; kingdom Metazoa; phylum Chordata; class Mammalia; order Primates; family Cercopithecidae; genus Colobus; species Colobus angolensis. The sequence continues at coordinate 338,126 of NW_012118010.1, forward strand.
TTACAGGGCCTGCAACTGAATTGGGTAGAGGGTACTATGGGGGAGGAAGGGCTGCTTCTATCTGAAGAGGAAGGAGGGAGAGTGAGGAAGGGCTGCAGGGAGAATCAGTATCCAAAGTGAGTCTTGCAAGATGAGCTGGAGTCAGAAGTGGACAAGGTTTGGAACGGAACTGCCGGTAGGAGGGCTGGTAGCAGCAAAGGAAGGGAGACCTGGGGAAGCAGAATGTGTCTGAGGAGCAAGAAGTTCCAGTGTGCTGGTCCCAAGGACAGGAAAGGAAAGAGCGAGATGGGCTTGGAGGGAGAGGAAGGGAGGGTCTTGATGGGATAGCCATGAATGGATCTTGGATTGATCCTGGGGACAAGAAAAACCGTGAGGGTTTGTTATGAATTGAAAAATATAACCTCCAAAAAGATACGTTCAATGCCTCCCCCTTGGTCCCTGTGAACGTGACCTTATTTGGAAACAGGGTCTTTGCAAATGTAATCGAGTTAGAATGAAGTCAGTGGATTAGGGTGGGCTTTAATCCAATGACTGGTGTCCTTATAAGAAGAGGAAGTTTGGACACAGACACACAGAGAATGCCATGTGATGATGGAGGTAGAGGTTAAAATTGGGAACGCCCAGGATTACAAGCAACCACCAGAAACTGGAAGAGATAAGGAAGGACCCTCCTTCCCTCCAGTCTTCACAGAGTTGTAGCCCTGCCGACGCCCTGGAGGAAAGAAGACTGGGTAGGGTGCTGTTGGAACAGCACAGGCAAGAGTTTTCAGGAGCCTCAGGCTGCATTTTTTTTTTTTTTTTGATACTGAGTTTTGCTCTTCTTGCCCAGGCTGGAGTGCAATGGCACAAAATCTCGGCTCACTGTAAGCTCCGCCTCCTGGGTTCAAGCAATTCTCCTGCCTCAGCATCCCGAGAAGCTGAGATTACAGGCATGTGCCACCACACCCGGCTAATTTTGTACTTTTAGTAGAGACGGGGTTTCTCCATGTTGGTCAAGCTGGTCTTACCTGCCTCGGCCTCCCAGCTTTGCACTTCTAAATGGGCAGAATGTTTAGAAACTGAATGGGGGTCTTGTCTGCTTATCCATTCCACTCATTCAACAAATGCTCTCTGAGTGCTTCTGTGGAGCTGAGGCACATAAGGCAAATGCCCGTCCCAAGGAAGGCGCCAGCTTCCTTCCCTGACCCATCTGTCTCAGCCTGCTTGGACAGCCATAAACTTAACAACAGATTTTATTTTCTCATAGTTCTGGAGGCTGGATGTCCAAGATCAAGGCTTTGGCTGGTGAGGGCTCTCTTGCTGGCTTGTAGGCAGCCACCTTCTCACTGTGTCCTCATGTAGCCTTTCCTTGGTGTGCATGCAGGAGTGTGGAGAGGTGGACTAGGGAGCAAGTTCTCTGGAGTTTCTTCTTATAAGGACACTAATCCTATGAGATCAGGTCCCACCCTTATGACCTTGTCTAATCTGAATACCTCCTTATAGGCCCTATCACTAAATACAGCTGCACTGGAAGTTGAGACTTCAACATGAATTTTAGGGGGACATAATTCAGTCCTTAGCACCGTCTGAGCTACAAATACCTGTGGGATGCCAAGAGGGTGGTGACCTGGTCCTCCCTGTCCCCACTTCCCATAGCAGATAAACAAACAAAATATGAAGCAACCATAGGAGAAACATCACTAGTCACCCCTCATTAAGTTTCTTCCACAAACCGGGTTGTCTCATTTAATCTTCGCTGCAACTCCCCGAAGCAGGCATTATCATTCCCACTTTACAAGAGAGGAAACCTTGGCTCAGAGCAGTGTAATGACTTACCCAAGGGCACTCAGCTGGCTAGTGGCAGAGCTGGGAATCAAACCGAAGCTGTGCTTTTCCCCCAAATGCCCAGTCTCCCCAGGAGATGCATGAATAGGAAAAACAAGACCTTACATGCTTTGCAAGTTACTACCGTGATGTCCTTGCTAGCAACTCCTCTATGCTTTAGTACCATCGAGGGTCGAGGCTGGGCAAGTACTCGAACCTCCATTCTGCCCTGGGATAACCTGGGCAGAAAAGCCAAACACAGCAGGGGAGTGGGAACAAAACGCTCCCTCTTAATGGTGAGACTGCACAAGCCTCTGCATCTGCCTCCAGGCCTTGCCAAGCCCCACAGAGAAATGGCCTGCCCTGAAGGTTGCAGTGAGCTGAGATTGCGCCACTGCACTCCAGCCTGGGTGACAGAGTGAGACGCCATCTCAAAAAAACAAAACAAAACAAACCAGAAATGGCCTGCCCTGACTGAGCCCGAAGCCTTCTGCCCTGATCTCTGTTTTGCTTTGTGTACCTGTCTGGCTACAAAGGAAGCAGCTGCCAGCTCACTGGTGTGGGATGCCACGTCTGGTTTGTGCTTTGCTGAACTGTGCTGGAATTTCACAGGCTGCAGCTGGCCCTGGGGGAACCGGGAGGTGAATGAGAGAAGTGTCTCAGGAGTGTTGTTCTTGGGGGGGTAAAATTACAGGTGATCGGACAACTGCTGTAGGAGATGGAGACAGAGCAGCGCCTGAGTGGACTCGAAAACCAGAGGGCCTCTGTGCAGTGCGCTGTCGGCCACTCTGCTTTCCTTTTCGCATCTCTGCAGCCCTTGGTATTTTCTACCTGTGTTATCAGAGAGTCTCTGGCTGAGGACCCTGGAAATTGCTGTCCCCATCTCCACCCTTAGAAGCCTTTCCACAAAGAGCTTCGTAATTTACCAAGTACCTTGCATATGGCAGGGATTACACCTTGACCTCAAATAGTTGCTGTTTTCGTCCCTGGCTCGAAATGACACTGCCTGGTTGGAATCCTGGCTCCCTGACTTACCAGCTGCATGACCTTGGACAATCTACTGAACTTCCTGTGCCTTAGTTTCTTTATCCTTAAAATGGAGGTAGTAATAATATTAACCACACTGTAGGCTTGTTACTATGAGGATTAAATGATTTCATGTAGGTAAGGCACTTAGCAGTACCCAACATAATAAGCACTTAAAGAGATCAACTTGATATTATCATTGCCTGCCCGCCTGCCCGCCTTCCTTCCTTCCTCCCT
>NW_012118010.1:347486-350294 GCF_000951035.1 Colobus angolensis palliatus
CTTCCAAAAGATATTCATACCTAATCCCTGAAACCTGTGAATGTTACCTCCTGTGGCCAAGAAAAAGGAAGGGCGCTGTGGCAGGGCGCTGTGGGTGGTAGAGGTTTACTAACATGATTAAGTGAAGGACCTAGAGATGAGGAGATTATCCTGGATCATCCAGGTGGGCCCTAAATATCATCATGTGTATCCTTATACGAGGCAGGAAGAGAGAGATCTGGTGCCCTCACAGAGGACAAGGCCAGGCAGATGGCAGCAGAGGTCAGAGCTTTGTGTCCACAAGCCGAGGAACTAGGACAGTCATCAGAAACAGGAAAGGATCTCCCCTCAAGCCTCTAGAGGGAGCACAACCCTGGCGACACCTTTTTTTCAACCCAGTGAGACCAGTTTGGGACTTGTGGCCTCCAGAAATGTGAGGGAATAAATTTCTGTCATTTTAAGCCACTCGGTGCATGGTACTTCGTTATGGCAGCCCAAGGAAGGAAACACACACCCATTATCTCGATAAATCCTCAAAGTCACTCATGAGGCAATAAGATATTCATGCCTTACCAGGTGCCAGGTAGTGTTCATTCAATATTCACAGCAGCACTAGAAGCAGATACTGTCAACATCCCACTTTACAGATTAAGAATTGCCACCCAGAGAAGTGATGTAGCTTGCCTAAGGTCACACAGCAGGCACCTGTGCCAGGCTTTGAATGAGGGGTCTGGCTCCAAGTCGCTGCCTTAGGCCACCTTTAGGCAAGCTCTCTGCACCAGAGTTGATGCTCTGTCTCCTGAGCCAGCCACAGCCTTGAGCAATGGCTTACCACGCTCCCTCTGCACTATCCTAAGTGGCCTCTTCTGGGATCCCATGAGGATCAGATGGGACAGAGGGCATGAAAAGCATTTCGTAAACTGTAAAGTGCAGTGCAAGGAGGAGGCATAAAAATTCAAAGTGGAAGCAAACCTGCTCACCTGGCTGGGCATGGCAAGGCTACCCTGGTCATCACCGAGATAGGTGGGGGCACCAGCAGCAGGTGCCACCCCCATCCCTTGAGCACACACAGGAAAGTTTCTAAGCCTGGAAGTGCCCGTGGGTGACCTCACAGATGTTCCCACCGAGAACCATGATGCTGACCTGATAGCATGATCACTGGATGTCATGTGAGTTCTTCAAGCCTGAATCCAGCCTTGTACCAGCTCATCAAGCACCTCCATCTGCCCTTCTCCGTGGGTTTCAAATTCAGAACCAATTCCTCCCAGAATCACAGAATTTCTTTAGCTGTAATGACTCCTTCATTCCACAGAGAAGAAGACAGGCAGGAACATTTAGTGACCCATCCAAGACCACACAGCTAGTATATTCTATCGAAAGCATCCTTCGTGTCCTAGCTATGGGTCTTGGTATTCTCAGCTCCCCATTCATTTCAGGCAGCTGGAAATTCTTTCTGATTGGGAGAACCTAAAAAGGGGAAACCAGCATTTGGGCACATTAGGTTTCATTTCATGGCCTGGAGCCAGTCCACTCTCTCTCTTTTTTTTCCCAATTATTATCACACAGAAACCTGCTTAGGAAAAAAAGTCCTTACTTGGTGCAATATTGTCCCCAATATATTGGGAGAGACTTTACTTCAGTGGATCTGTCAGAGCCCCAGAGGCCAAGTTTATCTAAACATTCTGTCATCAGTTCATCATTTTTGCATCCATCCATCACTCGTTCACTAAACTTACTGAGCTCCTATGTGTCAGGGACCATGCTAGACCCTGGGATATAAAGAATATCCCCCAAAGAACCCTCGGACTTACAGGGAGAGAGAGACAAGAAAATAAATAATTGCAGCATTTCTGAAACTCACATATTAGCTTTTCTTGCTTATGATTTTTGTCATTGTCTTGTTATAGTTTACTCTTCATATTTACTTAGTATTTTCTTTGAATTGACTCATTTTTTTCTGTCTTACTTAAATGGTAGCTTTTTTCTGTCTTACTTAAATGCTAGCACCCTAAGCAATAATATCCATGAATTCATGGGTTTATTGGCTAGTTTTCTCTGACTACATGTTGTACTAAAAAGTTTAACTATTAAATTAAAGAGTTCCTGGGATGCCACCTAAAACCATCCTGGATTTCAGAGGTATGTGAAGCTTTCACTGGGAAACACTACATTATTACTAAGGAGGCCCCTACGTGTTAGAATAGAGTCTGCCAGCTGCCACTTCAAGAGGACAATACTTTTTTATCCTATCAAGTGCTGGTTGATAACACATGTTAGGATTAACAGTTTGATAAACAACATCTCAAGGCAGGACGTTCTATGGCAGGAAGCAGATAAGTCTGTGCCTTTCACTCAAGGATCTCAGAAATATTAACTTCTCAGTTTTCACACCCTCTAAGTGGGAGACAAGGCTATTCTCATGCCTAATTTTCTAGACCAGAAGCTACAGGCAAAGGTGATCTGTGATGTAAGACTGCATTTTTAAAACATTAATTTATTATTATTATTTTTTTTTGAGATGGAATCTCGCTCTGTTGCCAGGCTGGAGTGCAGTGGTGCGATCTCGGCTCACTACAACCTCTGCCTCCCAGGTTCAAGCAATTCTCCTGCCTCAACCTCAAGAGTAGCTGGGATCACAGGCACATGTCACCATGTCTAGCTAATTTTTGTATTTTTTCAGTAGTGATGGGGTTTTACCATGTTGGCCAGGCTGGTCTTGAACTCCTGATCTTGTGATCCACCCACCTCGGCCTCCTCAAAGTGCTGGGATTACAGACGTGAGCCACTGCGCCCGGCTAAGACTGCATTTTTTAAATCTCCTGTTTCCAT
>NW_012118010.1:353172-354201 GCF_000951035.1 Colobus angolensis palliatus
CTCCCTTCCTTCCTCCCTCTCTCCCTCCCTTCGTTCTTTCCTCCCTCCCTCCCTCCCCTTCATCCTCCCTTCCTCGCTTCCTCCCTTATTCCTTCTCTGCATCCCTCCTTTCATTAAAAAAACTTTTAAAATTGTAGAAAACACTGGAACTACCAAGACCTGCAAGGCTCAATAGCTCGTAGTCTTGTCCAAGGTTCCACAGACAGAAAGTGGACTCACTGGGAAGTTCCATCTTTTAGGGATTCACTCTTGTCTGACTCCTCCCTCATCCTCCCTCTCATCCTCATGGTGCCTAACATAGTACCTTATACAACAAGTACATCCTCAATAAATTCCTGAGAGCCGAACAGATGATGGTGGTTAAGGGCACAAAGCTTAGAGAGCAGAGTTACGTGGGTTTAAATCCTGACACTATCACCGATAGGCTACGTGGCCTTGGGCGAGTTACCTAACCTCTCTGGGTTTCACTTCTCCCCACCTATAAATTGGCATTACGGTAATGCACTTACCACACAGGGCTGGGCTGAGGCTTAAAGGAATTAATAATAAAATACTTATATCAGTGCTTGGCACATAGTAGGTGTTACTTAGGTGTTTGCTATTATTATTATTGCTGTTGTTGATTGGCTGAGTTAGGGCTGAGACACAATTTCTACTTAAGGACCTCCCAGTTCATTTTCTGATACTTTTCTCCTCCAGGACTGCCTTAGGATTCCTGGGCACAGAGAATTGGATTTCTGAGTAGATTTACAGCAGACTTTGCTTCTCCTCCTTTTTCATTCTCTTACAAAACAGTTTTCTTTTTTTAAACAGAACCGACAAGCAATGGCAAAGATTTCTTATTTCACAATGAAGTTTTCCTTCCATGTGTTCTCTTTCTATCTTCTCAGAAGGTTGGTGTTTTTCCCCTTTGGAACTTTTTTTTTGAAGGAAAATTCCATAGTAAGAAGGAAACAAAATAAGTTTCAGGCTTTGTAATTTTTTTTTTTTTTTTTGGACAAAGTGTCACCTTGTTGCCCAGGCTGGAGT
>NW_012118010.1:354251-355106 GCF_000951035.1 Colobus angolensis palliatus
CCACCCACCTCGGCCTCCTCAAAGTGCTGGGATTACAGACGTGAGCCACTGCGCCCGGCTAAGACTGCATTTTTTAAATCTCCTGTTTCCATCGCAACGCAATGACGGATGATATTCCCGTGGGAGCCAGTCTCAGGGTTTACGCTTAGTGAAGCGTAATCCCCAGGGCTTGCATTTAACTGCAGCCCCACCTAAGAAAGCACATCAAAATGCAAGCAAAAGAGGATGACATTATTTTGAAGACAACCTTCAACATACCTTAATGTATTTCTTAACAAGAAAGCAACACACAACCTCCAGGACTTCTACTATCAATAATAAAAACTGATTTGTAACACTTAGCTCCAAATAAATGAATATATCATTGTATTGGGTACTTCTCATTTCCTTTATTAATTTAGTCCATAAATATTTACTGAGCACCTCTTATGTGCCCAGCTTGCTTTAGGCACTGGGGTTAGAATGATGGCTCAAGACAGACATAGTCCCTACCTTCATACTGCTAGTGAGGGAGGCTGACATTAATTAAATAATCATCCAAATGAATGTAAAATGTGATGTGTGGCCACAGAGGATTGATAGCAATGGTGAATGATGGATTTAAAATATGAAGCAACCAGCCAGGCATGGTGGCTTACACCTTTAATCCCAGCATTTTGGAAGGCCGAGGCAGGTGGATCACTTGAGGTCAGGAGTTTGAGAACAGCCTGGACAACATGGTGAAAACCCATCTCTACTAAATATACCCAAATTAGCCAGGCATGATGGTACATGCCTGTAGTCCCAGCTACTCAGGGGGCTGAGGCAGGAGAAACACTTGAACCTGGGAGGCGGAGGTTGCAGTGAGCCGAGATG
>NW_012118010.1:356416-384493 GCF_000951035.1 Colobus angolensis palliatus
GATCTCCTGACCTCGTGATCCACCCGCGTCAGCCTCCCAAAGTGCTGGGATTACAGGCGTGAGCCACCGCGCCCAGCCCAGGCCTAGTAATTCTAACAGAGGATTTGGCTTCCCTCAGCCTATGGCTCTGGGCCCTGAAGGATGAGCAGGAGTTAATGAGGCAATTCTCTATTGAGAAGGAGCAATTCTCTATTGAGAAGCAATTGTCTATTGAAAGGAGTTAGTTAAACAATTCTCACTGAAGCGCCCCAGAGAGTAGTGAGACCAGAACCTGTTATTCACATTAAACAGTATGGGAATTGAAGATATGGGGAAGCTAGGTACTTAATCTTAGTCCACAGCAGAGAACTAAGCTCAATGACCCCCTTCTTATCTTTACTTAGTTTCTCAGACCATCACTAAGACCAGGTTTCTCCTGTGCTTCCTCTCTTGATGGAGGTTTGTACTGCCTGGATGCCTGACTTGGAAGTTCATGGTGCAGTTCAGGGCCTTGAAACAGGTGAGTATGACACATAACAGACCTGTGGCCTCAGTTGGAGAGACAATAGAGAAGGCTATCGACTGGAGTCAATTGGAGCACACTTGCCTCATCTAACCTGGACAGCTTCTTCTAAGCCCCTGCTAAGGAATTCCTTGCCATGTGGGTCCGGAGCTTCTGGTTTTTCAGGAGAAGCTGGAAACTGGAATTACTGAAAATCTGAATTTTTTCTGAAAGTTTGTGAATTACATTTTAAAATGCTGCATGCACCAAACAAAAGACATCGGTGGGCCAAATCCAGCCTTGAGATTGCTAGTTTTTACCTGGTTTTTAATCTTCGGATTTAAGAGGGCTTAGAGGATGTCTTGTCCACTATTCTTTACCATGCTGGACTCCCCTCTGCACCGTCTCTGAAATACAGTTCCTCAGCCTCCAATTCAAATACCCCTGCTCTCTACTGCTACGGGTTTGAAGTTCACCAGAACGCAGTTTTACTTGCTCTTTATCATTATAACCCCCTAGTCCACCCCCTGGCAGCTTTCACCCTTTGGTCCTAGTGTCTTTTGGGGGAAACTAAACAAACCAGTCTCATCTTTGGCATGAATTCTAGCGCCAAACTGCCTGGATTCGACTCCCAGCAATACTACAACTGTGTCGTGGTAGGCATGTGACTTGAACTATCTGTGCCTCAGTTTCCTTACCTGTAAAAAGAGGATGATAATGGTATTTACCTTACCAAGTTGGATGAGGTTTAAGCGAGCTAATATACTCAAAAGTCCTTGTTAAGGCAATGTAAGTGTTTGTTATTTTTTCTTCTTTCTCGGGTTAAACTTTGCAAGTGCTTCCAACTGTCTCCAGACCCTGTGTTTTCTGGGGCTTTTGCCCTCTCTTTACTCGGTTTGGGGGGTGAGCCAATGAGCCTCCCTTGATCCCTGACTCCTGGTATTCATAACCTTGCCTCATCCCTCCACCTTGAGGGATGGTGGGGTTTGTGATATGCTTTTGACCAATAGAACATGGCGCAGGTGACAGGGCATACACGATTATGTGAATATGAACAATCATGTTACAGGAGACTGGAATGCCCATCATGGGAGAAGGCACTTTTTCCTGCTGGCTTTGAAGAAGCAGCTTGCCGCATGGTGAGCTGCCTGTGGAGATAACTGCACGGCAAGAGAATGAGGGTGAATTCCAGCTCGCAGCCAGGTAGAAACCGAGGAACCAAGTGTTGCCATCAATCAAGTGAGTGAGGAAGTAGGTGCCTCCTCAGTCAAGTTCCAGATGAAACTGCAGCCCTGGCCAACATCTTAGTTTCAGCCTTGCAGAGGAGCCAGCTAAGCCATGTCCAGACTCTTGTCTCACAGAAATCATGAGAGAATAAATATATGTTATGCTAAGCTGCAAAGTGTATGGCAACATTGTCATGCAGCAATACATAGGTAACTAACAACAATGGTAACTCTCCCTCACCTACCTTACTTTGGAAGTTCTCTAATTATGTCAGTATCCTATTTCAAATGGAAGTTCTGGAAGAGAATAGCATATTGCAGCAGGCATTATTTGCACACTGCATGAGGTGTGGCCATAAAATAATGTTGCTGATTTTCTCATGGGCACGAGAGAACAAATGCATGCAAATACTCCTGTTTATACCAGGGCAGGGCTTGAGCCTCAACTGTGTACAAAGCACTTCTTGCAAGTGCAAGAAGCACTTGCAAAGCACTGATCTTCTGAGGAGAGGAGCCTTCTCTCCCCTTCTTCCCTCCAGGTATGATCACTTGGTACCAGTGATGGTGGCAGCTGATCTGTTTTCCTTCCTAATTCTCTTCCCTCTTTTTGTTACTTTTCTTTATGGAAGAGGAGGCAGAGGAAGAAAAAAAAAAAGAACAAAAAAACATGTGAATGCCTATGGTCTGTCACAGCTGGAGGGGATGAGAGGGGTCATTCAGTGTAGTTCCGTGTTGTGGAGGGTTATACAGAGGCTCCATGGCTCCTAAGTGCCAGAGCCAGGGTCAGAATGCCTTTGACACTTGGCCTAGTGCTCTTTCCTTCGATTAAAACCTGCCATTTTTTTTTCCTTACGAGTACTAGGAAGTTGACACCAGGCTTCTGGGTACAGTCTTGGGTGCTATATGTTGTCAGAGGGTCCCTCTTACTTTCTTTTTGTTCTTGGCCAAAGGGATTCCCTCCTCTGAACCTCAGTCTCCTTCTCTATAAAATGGAGTCCTGGGGGGCTGATGGAATAACATACGCATGGCTCCCAGAAAGTGGGAGAGAAGCACTTGGCTTGCTCCCGTTAGTGTGTTCTTCTGCGAGGATTTCAAATGCTCGTGCCTCCCACTGTGCACTCAAGTGTTGGGAAAACATTTATTGTGCCTGACACTTTCCCAGAGAGTGTTTTCCCAGATTAAAAGGAAGTAGTCAAACTTTCCCCTTCCCTGATTACCTTAACTAAAGGAGCCCCTATATGCTCCACGTCCCGCAAGTTACTCTGTCTTATCATCTTCATTGCACTCATGACCCGCTGAGATGGTTTATCCATCTGTTTCCATGTCCACCATGCCAACGCAAGCTCTCTCAGCTCTCAGAACAGGACCGTGTCTGTCTTGCTTCCTGCTCTGTCTCTGTACCCAGAACAGGGTCAGGCCTGGCGTAGGGGCTCAGTAAATAAAGGCTGAATGAATGATAGAACCTGTCTTGCTTTTGCCTATGAGACTTGGCCTGAAACGAAGAGGGAGAAATCCAAGGAATTCAAACCACTTCAAAGAAGAAGACGAAAAAATACAGCATTCTAGCAAGATACGATCCCATTTACTTACTGCACACTTTCCACATCCCAAGCAGAGCTTGGCCCTTAGGGCTCCCATTTAATTGGGATAGCTCATTTAATTCTCATATCTGCCACATGAGGTGGGTGCTGTTAGTGCCCTTATTTGTAGCCAAGGAAGCCGAGGTCCAGAGGAGCAAAATCTTCTGCGTAACAGCACACAGTGAGACACAGTTAGGGTTTGGAACGCAGGCCTGTGTGCCTCCAGGGCTGAACTGCTCCACACTGCAAAAGTTAATGGTGCCTTTATTTCTAGGAAGTACATAATGAAATATTCAGGGGCTCAGGGGCATCACGTCTGCAACTTACTCTTTTTTTTTTTGAGACAGAGTCTCGCTCTGTTGCCCAGGCTGGAGGGTAGTGGCACGATCTTGGCTCACTGCAAGCTCTGCCTCCCAGGTTCATGCCATTCTCCTGCCTCAGCCTCCCAAGTAGCTGGGTCTACAGGCGGCCGCCACCACTCCCGGCTAATTTTTTATATTTTTAGTAGGGACGGGGTTTCACCGTGTTAGCCAGGATGGTCTCAATCTCCTGATCTTGCGATCCGCCCCACCTCGGCCTCCCAAAGTGCTGAGATTACAGGCCTGAGCCACCGTGCCTGGCCCTGCAACTTATTCTTAAACAGCCTAAAGGAGGGGGGATTTAGTAAGATGTTAACATTTGGGGAATCTGGGTAAAAGGTATCTGGTAATTCTCTGAACTATTCTTGCAATTTTTCTGTGAGTGAATTACCTCAAAATAAAACATTTTCAAAAGCTCATGGTGGGAAAAAGATGAGACTCGTGTCATGGGATGAAGGGCACAGGTCCTGCTTGGCTACAATAAGGGATGGGAATGGGAGGCTGGGGCAGACTCTGGGGGGCTGGAAGGACCAGGCTTCATCAGGGAGGCAGTGTTCAACATGGATAGGACCAGTGATGATACTCTGTCTTTAACAAAGTCTACCCATACTTCAGCATCCCAAATGTGCCAACTTCTATTTTTTTTTTTTTTCTCCCTCTGTTACTCAGGCTAGAGCGCAGTGGTGTGATCTCTGCTCACTGCAGCCTCCACCTCCTGGGCTCAAGTGATTGTCCTATCTCAGTATCCTGAATAGCTGGGATTACAGGTGCGCTCCACCACGCCTGGCTAATTTTTGTATTTTTAGTAGAGACAGGGTTTCACCATATTGGCCAGGCTGGTCTCAAACTCCTGACCTCAAGTGATGCGCCTGCTTCAACCTCCCAAAGTGCTGGGATTACAGGCGTGAGCCACTGCGCCTGGCCCGAAGGTGCCAACTTCTAAATCCAGCCTGTTTGTTCCTGTAATTACCCACAGGCAAGCACAGAGGTGATTAGAAGAGCATCTTTCTCCTACCATGTGGTTTCCCTCCAGGGTCCACGTACCACACCACCCTCTCCCTCCTGAGACAGGAGAGGGGCATTGAGTGCTGGGGCTTTATGCACTTGTCACATAACTGTCCTTTGAGGAGGTGGAAGCAAACACCCTCAACACATGTGAGAAAGTGCCCGGAGAGGGCAATGAGCTCATCCTAGGCCACGCAGGTGGCAGAATTGAACTAGAACACCAGTGGTGTGGTTCCCAAGTGCTTACTTTCTTATTTCTTTCTACCACCATCATTTCACTACTAAAAGACTCACAGTTAGCCTTGAATCCGGAGTCCTTCCCTTGTAGTACAGATACCATCTTTCTACTGTTTTCTTTTCTTTCTTTCCTTTTTTTTTGAGATGGAATCATGCTCCCTAGCCCAGGCTGGAGTACAGTGGCACGATCTCAGCTCACTGCAATCTCCGCCTCCCAGGTTCAAGCGATTTTCCTGCCTCAGCCTCCCGAGTTGCTGGGATTACAGGCGTCCACCACCACGCCTGGCTAATTTTTTGTACTTTTAGTAGAGACGGGGTTTCACTATGTTGGCCAGGCTGGTCTCAAACTCCCAACTTCAAGTGATACACCCGACTCAGCCTCCCAAAGTGCGAGGATTACAGGCGTGAGCCACCGCACCCAACCCTTTCTACTGTTTTCTAGAGTAGCTGTCTGTGGGGGAAGGTTATACATACCCATCCTAAAATAGGTGCTTTGAGATCATACAGACCTCAGCGACATCACTTCCTATTGGTGACCTTGAGCAAGTGACTTAACCTCCCTGAGCTTCAGTTTTCTCATCTGGAAAATGAGGACGATGATGTCTACCTCATTGGGTTGTTGTGAAGATTCACTATTTCAAAAAAAAATATTTATTGAGCCTTGATCTGGGATACTGCGGACAGAGCAGTGACTAAGACAGGCGTCTTGAACTGTTTTCTTTGTGCAATTAGAAACACTAATTGTTGAGAATTAAAGGACAATTAATAAACATTTTAATAAGTTTTTTTCAGATACTGATAAGCCCCAAAAAGAAAAATCCATCTGAAAAATGAGACACTGGGAGGCGCCAGTGAATGGGGATGGCTGTGCTCCTCCGCTAGGGCACACCTCCCCAAGAAGGTGAAACGTGAGCTGGAAGCTGCAGAATTAGAAGGATCTGGCTGGCCATGGCAAGACCTGGGAGAGGCAGAGGGAGAGTCGAGCAGTCCTGGAGTTGGGACTGAGTTTGGCTTGGTTAAAGGACGAAAAGGAGGCCAGTGTAGTGTAAACACAAGCGAGAGTGGGAGAGACATGGACAGCCACAGCAGGGGCAATACCGTGCTGGGGCCAGAAGGCCAAGGCATTTAGACTTCATTTTAAGTGCATTAGGGATCCAACATAGAGTTTTGAGCAGAAGAGTAATATGATCTCATTTTTTTTCTCTCTTGAAATTGGATAATACAGTCGGCCCTCTGTATCTGTGGATTCCACATCGGGATTCAACCACCCGTGGATGGAAAATATTTGGAAGAAACAAACAATAAAAAATAACAATACGATTACGGAAAAAAAAAAAAAATCCATGAATTTGGCCAGGCACCGTGGCTTACACCTGTAATCCCAGCACTTTGGGAGGCTGAGGTGGACGAATCACAAGGTCAGGAGTTCAAGACTAGCCTGGCCAACATGGTGAAACTCCATCTCTACTAAAAATACAGAAAGTTAGCTGGGCATGGTGTTGTGTGCCTGTAATCCCAGCTACTCAGGAGGCTGAGGCAGGAGAATCACTTGCACCCAAAACGTGGAGGTTGCAGTGAGCAGAGATCATGCCACTGCACTCCAGCCCCAGCGACAGTACAAGACTCCATCTAAAATAATAATAATAATAAAGTGAATTTAAAAATACAGTATAACAACTACTTACATAGTATTTACATTATATCAGATATTATAAGTAATCTAGAGATGATTTAAAGTATGTGGGAGGATGTGTGTAGATTATGTGCAAATACTATACCATTTTCTTTTTTTTTTGAGACGGAGTCTTGCTCTGTCGCCCGGGCTGGAGTGCAGTGGCCGGATCTCAGCTCACTGCAAGCTCCGCCTCCCGGGTTTACGCCATTCTCCTGCCTCAGCCTCCCGAGTAGCTGGGACTACAGGCGCCCGCCACCTCGCCCGGCTAGTTTTTTGTATTTTTTAGTAGAGACGGGGTTTCACCGTGTAGACCAGGATGGTCTCGATCTCCTGACCTCGTGATCCACCCGTCTCGGCCTCCCAAAGTGCTGGGATTACAGGCTTGAGCCACCGCGCCCGGCCTACTATACCATTTTCTATCAAGGATTTGAGCACCTGTGAAAGTCCTGGAATCAATGTTATTAACACAGGACCTGAAACATGGTAGATATTTAATAAAGAACAGCTTTATTATTGTTTATCTTTCTTAGGCATTGCCACTAGTCATTACAAACTTCTAGAAGGTGGGCAGCCTGTGCCTACCTTCATTCTAGAGGCATGCACCTTGGTGCACCCACCTGCCTGGGGAAAGGGGAGAGGAGTAGGAGCAACTTCGGACACCTCTGACTTCCTCCCTCCTCCTTGTCACATGCCCCCCTCCCCCGGCAAGCCAGATGCCAGTCACCTCTGCCAGGCCAAGGGGCGGCCAGGGTAGGATCACTGGGCCCCCCTCCAGCTGGCTGCGGCTCCAGGCCTCTGAGCCGCCTTTACTTTGCCTTAAAAATGCAAAGCATTCCAGCCATTTTAATTACTGGGCGTTGCATAAGCCAGCAACCAGTTCATACAAAGGAGCAACAGACAAAAAATGATTTTTCAACATGCCTTCAGCCTCTCCCCTTCTTTCCTCCTGAAACAAGCCCCCAATCACTGCCTCCCAGGCCTAGGAAAGCACTCCAGGTATGCACAATCTCTTTTCGAGTTTGTTGATGTGACATCAAGGTCTTTTTTCTCTAAATACTTGAGGCAAAAAGCAGTTCCAGCTACCTTCAAGTGTTTTGGAAAGTTACTGGTCATATTCCTACTTGACCCGCTAAGACAATCAGAGGACTCCATATTGTATACACAGAGAACTTTGTTATAAAACAGAGGAGTTCAGTGTGCAGTGGATCTGTCCAGGCACCAATTCAGGGTGCTTTCAGTTCCTGAATGACCTTGCTATAGGGTACTGCTAAGAAATGAACCCCAAACAGAATGTTCCAGCAATGCTTTTGAATGGAGAATTATTAATACTTAAATATTTATGTGATTGGGGAAGCTTCCATGTTTCCTAATTCTGATTTTTCAGTAGCCTCTAAACTTTCTTAACTAAATTTAATCCAACAATTTGTTGAGGACCTACTGGGTATCAGTATTGTGTTACATTCTCGGAAGAGGAAATTCAATTAGCCCTGTCAATTAGCTCACTTTCTAAAGAGGGAAAGTTACACAGAAACTGACAATCCCAGTTCAGGGTGATGAACTTCAAGTCAGTTCATCTCTGATGGGTGCTTCCAGCTTGGGTGGGAAGGAAGGCTACTTGTAGATTGTCTTAATAATGTTGACAGTGGCCATTCACTGATTGCCTGGCTCTGTGCCAGGAATTCTGCTAGACCCTTTCCACATATATCATCTTATTTATTCCTTGTAACTCTGTGAGGTAGGTGCTATTGTTGTCCCTGTATTACAGACCAGGATACATAGGCACAAGAAGGTTAAGTTACTTGTCTAAGGTAACGCAGTTAAGAAAAGGCAGTAGTGAGCTGGTAAATATTTAACAAGTAGCTCTACAGTACAAAGATCCCTCATTTGCAGTGTTTGCCAATTTCTGTGGTGTAAATACTTCCATCATATACAATTTTAAGTTACCAAGGTAATGCTCCTGAATGCAGTAGCACATCATCATATAAAATTTCCACCATACAGACACAACAGATGGAAGTTACCCTGAAAGCATAGATAAGAGTATACTGTAATAAATAATTAGGGAGTGAGGAGTTTCAAGTGTTCATTAATATAATTTATTAGTTATAACATATAATTAAATTAAACTTTATTTATTTATTTTTGAGACAGAGTCTCGCTCTGTCACCCAGGATGGAGTGCAGTAGCACGATCTCGGCTCACTGCAACCTCCACCTCCTGGGTTCAAGCAATTATTGTGCTTCAGCCTCTCAATTAGCTGGAAGTACAAATACAAAAATTGGGAGTCCCAGCTAATTGGGAGTAAAAATACAAAAATATAAATTTTTTGTATTTTTAGTAGAGACAGGGTTTCGCCATGTTGGCCAGGCTGGTCTCAAACTCCTGGTATCAAGTTATTAATCTGCTTCCGCCTCTCAAAGTGATGGGATTACAGGTGTGAGCCACTGTGCCTGGCCAAAATTTTAAATAACGCCTATGTTTAATGACCGACTTGCAAAATTCCCGGACGTATAACAATTGGCTCTGACAAGCCAGGGTGAGCCAACTCCAGGGCAGCACTGGGGTCTCTAGAACCTTGCTCTTCACCATCGCAGACAAGTAAGAGTAGCTAGGAGAAAAGGTCAAGGGGACAGAATGGATAAAGACCTAAGACGTGACTACCAGAGAAAAGAAACACAATCACATTTAGTGTTCACAAAATCTTTTTAACTGATCACTAGAGTACACAGAGACAGTGAGGAGTGCAGGATGGGACGCTGAACTGGGAAACCTGGCTCCACCACTGATTAACTGTGTAACCTTGGCTACGTTACTAAACGTCGCTGTGCCCCAGTGTTCTTTTCCATAAAATGGGCATGATCCTAACAGCCCCTATATCATAGAGTTGTGTGAATTACATATGTTTACACTTGCATATTACATAGAATAGGACCTGGCACATAGCAGCATTGAGTAAATGTTAGTTACTTATTGTTTGATCTTTGCAGCTGCCTCTGTGAATTAGATGTTTGCCTTCACTTTATAGGGATTCAGTTTATGCTTAGAGAGCAATGGAGGAGGCTGGGGGAGATGGGACTCAAATGTTCTGATTCTAACTTCGGCACTTACCCCAAGGGCTGGAAGGCATATTGACCTGGCTGAGGACTGTTCTCCAAGAGGGGCTGCCGACAAACTCAATGCCCTACTAAGTGTCGCTTCTGATAGGGGCCATATCTAATTAATGTTTCCTCACCCTTGACCGGCGGGTACAGGCATTCTGCGAAGAAAGACCCATCTGGTTTCAGAAACTGGGCATCTGACCTTTGCATCCCTTCTCATTTTCCAAATGCTCACCTTCTGCTTGAGAAGGCAGAGTGGTGGGGTGGTTAAGAGGATGGGCTCTGGCTTCCGATTCCAGCACCGCAGCATACTGGCGATGTAATCTTGAGTAAGTGACATAATCTCTGTGTACCTTAGTTTTCACTGCTGATGAAAAGGGATGGCAATGGTGACCTCATCTACCTCATGGCTTTTGCTATAAGAATTGGTACAAATTAATATATGCTAACTGCCTAGAAGAACACCTGGTACCCAGCAGGCACTCTATAGGAATTAGTTATGACTATCAAGTGTTTTTTATTCTCTTTTGCCTCCTTTCTTCCAACCCTTCTTTGAGTATTAATTAAAAGGTCAAAGGTGATATAAGCACATGCTCTTTCTTTATAAACACAGGTCACTAGACTATAGGCTACTTGAGGGCAGGAGCTGTTCTCATTCACCTTTATACCCCTGGGGCCACATCCCGGTATACATAGTGCTCAGTGAGAATTTACTATGTGCCAGGCGCTGTGCCATGCATCTTATTCAGCTTACAGTGTTTGATCTTTCCTCCCTTTTACCACGAGACAGCTGAGGCTCAGAGAGAGGTTAAGGAACTTGTTCAAGGTCACAGTGAAAAAGTGAAGAAGGATTAAAACTCAGGCTTATGACATCACAGGCCTTGGTTGGTTCCTAACCTCCCTGTTGGGCTGCCTTCTAGAATATTCCATGGGAAATTTTGAGAGATTGTTAAATCCAACCCACTTGGTTTTACATTTAAAGAAAGGAGTCATTGATTTACTCAAGGTCACACAGATGTTTTATGTGGTAGGACTAGGATAATAACCTGGTATATTGCCTCAATCTCACGTTTGAAATTTCAGGAGGAAATGAAGCCAGGTTCATTAGCTGTTAAAATAGACTGATGAGTATGCCACCAGCTTGCCTCTGGGTTCTGGGCCCTATCTTTGTAATACAAATGTAAATTTCCTATGGCATCTATCAAAATTTTGAGTAACGAAGGACACGCCCACACCCCTAGAAATTGCCTGCCAAGTCACTTCTCCTGCCTTCTCTCCATTGCAAACCAAATGAAACAGAGATGCATCTTACTTGCCTGCTGATAAAGGCCCCTCCCTGGCCGTCAGAGGTAGGTACTATGCTTCTCTCTGCTTGGCTGCATCAAGAGCTCTGAGCACTCAACGAGAACCCAAAAGATAAAAAGAAAATCACCAGTGCTGCAAATGCCCCAATGAACCTGTGGGCACACTGACTTTGAAGTCTTCAGAAAGAGTGCTAGTTTGGAAAGAGACCCCTGCATCTGAATCACAGCTCTGCCACTTCCTTGCATGTAAGAAACTGAACATGCAATTTAACTTCTTTGAGCCTCAGTTTCCTTAAAATAGGCATAACGCCATAATACCTAGTACCTATTATTAAGGGTTGTGAGGATTAGAGGGAATACTGTATTGAAACTGCCTTATACATAGCAGGTATTCAACTAATGCAAGTTCCCTTCTCTTTTACTCGTCTTAGAAACATTTTTCAGCTTATCATTCCAAGGTTGACGAGTTGCAGAGAAAGGAGATAATTATTTACTGATTATCTCTCATGGGCCCAGCACTGAATTAGAGCAGCCTGGAGTGACGGGAAGATGACGAGGTACTAAGGGGTCTGATTCTTTGTTTGCTTCTGCCAATGATCTGGTGTCTACCTTACTAGGCCTGTTTGTGTATCTGTAAAATGAGGGAGTTCAACTTGGTAACCCACAGCTCTCTCCTAGTTCTGACCTTCTGTCTTACCACGATATGAGCTCCTAAACACCTCCCTGATGCCTGGTTGGATAGTTAGCTCTATGATCTCATGCCACACTGGACTATCCCTCTGTAGTTCTTACCACCAACTATTATTTTCTTGTCTTTTTCTCCCAGAAGACTGGGAGCTCCTTGGGAACAGGTCTATGCCTTGTTCATGGTTGTATCTCCAGGGCCTAGCATGGAGTAATAGACATTCTGTCAATGTTTGGTAGATATGGGAAGGAAGGAGAGGACCCTGTCCCTTTCCTCCAAAGACTTGGTCATCACACTATGACACATAAGATGGGAGGCAAATGGAGATTGTCAGTGGAGGATTCATAATTAAGGGCACACCCAGAACCTGGAAACAAGGTCGTCTGTCTTACTGAAGCCATACGCTCATGCACCATGCTTGTGCATAGCCATCTGTGGTAGTAAATCAACATACAGCAAGGGCAGATTTGAAAATCTGGGAATACCAGAGCCCAAACAAGTTGACCTGGGGGTAATCTTTCAGTGGTGGCTTCTATACTAAAATGTAGAAGCCAAATGAATTCCAATATTCCAAGTGCAAAGAAAGTGTTGGGGAAGAGAAGGATGGAGTGGCCAGCCTGGTGCCGAGAACCAAGAAGATCCAAGAGCCCGCAGTTGGCATTTGTGTGTCCAGCATTGTCACTGTTCAGGAAGAGAGCTTTGGCCAGTGGTTGTGAGCACTGGCATTTCCTCAGCAAAGCTTTTGCTTCCAGGAAAAGGAGAATTCCAGGATATCTCAGCTGAAAGACCCTTCCTATGATGCCCTCAATCCCTGCATTCTGAATCTACATACACCAAAGCAACCTTCTGAGGAGAAACTAGTTTCACATGAAGCTCTCTGTGAAGATCAGGAGGAAAATATGGGGGTGGTGTTGAGATGAGTCCTCTAGCCTATGTGACAATGAAATACCTCATGGGAAACAAGTCCAGTGGGATTGTGGTTGGTTTGCTGGGCTCTTAGGATCAGTCTGTGAGACTGATCAACTGAGGGAGCCTCATCTAGTTGAGTTTCTGGACCCAAGGAGCTGGATTTCAGAACCTCTGTTGGGGTGAATGTGTGAAGGCGATACTCTGACTCCTCCTTTTCTCCACTCCATTCATTGGTTAGTTTATTCCTTTAATATTTGTTAAGTGCCTACTATGTGCATATGCTGTGTTAGGCAGTCACAGAAGTACCTGGATTTGCTCAAACTGTAGAGGAGAAGCAGGGATATCAACCACTAGGGGCAACAGAGTGTGTGAGGTGCCCAGCTGGAAGCCTGGAGGACCCAGTGTGGGTGGGAGGTGAGTGAGAGAAGAGGAGAGGCCTGAGAGGGTGTGGTCCATTCTGCTGGGCAGAGAGAGGACCAGAAAACATTCACTAAGTGGTGACTCTAGCTGAATCCTGAAAGATGAATATGTGATTCCTGGCAGATGAGGTGGAGGAGGGTGGCAGAATATACTGGCGGCAGTTGGATTCCAGGCCAAGAGTGCATTGTGAACAAGGCTCAGAGAAACCGATAGCTGGCATATAAAGGGTTGGAAGAGGGCAGCATGGGTTTAGAGAGATAAGCAGGAACAGGGCCTGCTGTTGTATAACTGCAGGGGCAGCCATCTCATTGTATTCTATGTGAAGAGGGCCTCCTCCAGCTGTGGACCGTGGGGCCCTGGGGAAGAGCCAGATCACAGAGGGCCTTGTTTGTCTTTGGAGCTTAAGACTTTGTTCAGAAAGCCACGGAGCACAAGTGAATCATTTCAAGCAAAGAATAGCATGCTTTCAGATTTATATTTTAAAAAATGTACAGAAGCAGCAATGCAAAGTTGAAGTTGAAAGACTCTGGGGAGGGTAACCAATTATGTCACTATTGAAATTGTCAGGAAAGAATCCACGGGGGCCTGATCCAAGGTAGAAATGGTAAGCCTGAGAGGAAGGAATGGTTAGAAGACATGTGGATAGTGAGAATCTATAGGACCTGGTGAGTGATGGTGTCATCCTCCAGAATGGGTAACCCCAGAGGGGACTGAGGGGAAAAGACAACGAGTTTTGGACACCTGGAGTCCGAGGAGGCCATAGGATCTCCAGGTGAAATTGGGCAGGAGGAAGCTGGAGATAGAAGACAAGCAATCAGAGGGACACTGTTGCTTGCAGTGTGCACTCCAGTGCACATAGCATGGTAGAGACCATGGGGGTACTTGGGGTTGGCCAGGGAGAGTGTGGAGGCTAAAAGGGAAGCGGGGAGAGCCAAGGACAAAAAATTGGGAAAAAGCTACATTTTAATTTCAGGAAGAACCCAAGGAGTCTGCCAAGAAGACTGAGAAGGTACAGTTGGAAAGGTAGAAAGTGAAATGCCAGAGAGAGTAGGGTCTCAACAGCCAAGTTTAAATAAGGATGCGATCAATGGTGTTAACTGCTCTTTGGACTGTTCCCAAAGCACAGGACAAGACCATGTCAGTTCCAGCAGGTTCCACTGAAGAGAGCTCATGTGCCTTAGAGAAACAAGACCCCTAGCCCAGTCTAACAGGAGACCAACCACATGTCCATCCCATTCCCTCCCAGGGCATGAGAGCGCCTGACTGAGATGCTCATGTGTATTCTCTGTGTGAAGCTGTGCATGCAACCTTCAAAGAAACCACAAAGGAGCTACTCGTTTTTAAAGGAAAAACACATGAACTCCAGAGCATACGGAAGACATTAAAACAGGGTTGGGGAGAAGTTCTTCTCCTTCCATTTCATATTACCCTTCACAGAAATAATTGACTGCTTGAATATATGGTCATTAGAATACACATACACACACATACATGCACATGAAAACAAGAACTGGAATATTTGACTCTGCTTTCCATTTCCCACCACCCTAGATAACACAGGATACAACACGGCTTTATTGCACACATGTGTTTTCCGGCTTAAAAACACTGGGAGTAGATCCCTGTGGAAAGAAATATGAAAACCTCAGGATTCATGCAAATGTAGCCAGAGACTCTTACGGAGGGGTCTTCACTTTGCTGGCAGGGCTGGGGCAATTTTACTGCCATGAAATTGGCTCCAGATGGAGGCAAGGAAAGGTGTTTACCCCCTGCTGGTGTCAGACACAGAAAGAGCCTGCAGTACCTAGCATCTTAGGCTCAGAAGTGCCCAGTGGTAGGTAGTAACCCCACTGAGGGTCTGGCCAGGGCTCAGAGGGATGGGTGGACCAGGCTGTCTGTTGCTTGGAAAAGGCCATTTTGAATATAATGACTTTCACATGGACTGTGGAGCTTGGGGGAAGGCATTGTGGCTAGGGTCTGGAGGGGAAGAGGGAGGAAAGCAAACAGGAGCTTCCCTATGAGGCAGCAGAAATGACAGCACCTTCTCCAGGTTGAATTTCCAAAACCCAGCTCTGCCCTGGAAGAGTGGGACTGTGGCATCCTCTGCAGTGTTCCCAGACCGCCCTAAGGCCCCCAAACCAATGATTCACAACTATGTTGCTTCCCCAGAGAGCATCTCCCCCTTTGGTTGACATGTGGCCAGCTCAGGGGTGGAGCTCCGGCAGCCACGAACCCAGACGGGATGTTGACTGAGAGCTTTGTGGCCATGGCAGATGGGAGGGGTGAGCTTCACCCACTCAAAGGCACCAGCACCCCACCGATGAGTGTGGAATTGTGCTCTCCCGCCCTCGCAGTGAGACGACCGACCAGGACTGCAGACTGAGCAAATGGGTGTTCTCTGGCTTATAGCGCCCCCTAGCACTGGCCAGAGGGATAGAGCTCCGTGAACTCCAAGGAGCCACCACCTGCCTGTCTGAATGCTGGAAAGGGGTCGGTGGTGCTGATCATTGGACCCATTCAACCGATACTTATTAAACTCGTCGTTACCAACACTTGATCCCTGTTTTCTAGGGGCTTACAGTCCAGGAAGGGAAACCGATGGGTAAACAATCACATTAGAGTCAGCTAAGTATTGTCGAAGAAGTTAATACAGGGTGTGGTGGGGATACATGGGAGGGGAATCAGAGGAGGTTTCCCGGAGGAGGTGACATCTAAGCTGAGGTCTGAAGGATGTGGAAGAATTCAATAACTTCTGAAGACCAAAAAAAATGGAGATAAAAAGGACACCTTCCTAACCTTTTAGTGCTATGATCCAAGAGACAAACAAGCAGGTGAACACATAACTACACTGGGCTCCACCGGAAGCCAGACCCTGTCTCTCCGAGGACTTTGGCATCACAATCTTCTCTGAAATTCTGTTTTCAGCATAGATTCTTGGGGGAGGTAGCAGTATAGGAACTCAGTGTTGGTTGAGAAACTGATGGATGGTCTTCAGTCTTGGGTACGTTCCCGTGTGTCAAACCTGTTTAAATGGCAGGACTCATCTCCCCTTCAGAAGCATTCACTTGTCCTTCAGGATTTCCCATGGAACCTTGGAGTTTCTGAGGCGAGAGGGATCCTGGATACCACTGGGTTCTATCTTTCATCCAATAAACACAGAAGTCGACGCCTGGACAGGCAAAGTGACTTCACTAAGGCAGGTGCACAGCTATTCTGCAACACTGGGAATGAATCTTGATTTCTTTTTTCCACTCTACTCTCTTTTCATTTCCCAGAAACAAAGTTTTCGTGTGCCTTTCTATGGTGATATGTTTGGAATGCATTAGCTAGTAATTTAGGAAGGGAAAAAATAGATAAACCTGTCATGAGGACAAACCTGTATTTCTTCTGATCGGCTCAGAGGACGATTATTATCATAGTAGAGAATTATTTAATCCATGTATGTAAAAGGTCTCTGTGGGCTGAGCACTGTACAAAGAGACTCACACGAATCTGTCTGCAGATCGGAAAAGCAGATACGAGATCTGTGAATGGCTGGGGTTTCCAAAGCCACAGTTCAAGCATGGGCCATACCTTACAGCTTGGAGGACTGAGCCCTGCAAATGGGCACGTTCCTTCACCTGTCTGAACCTTCTTTTTCCCACATTTAAAACAAGGATGGTCAAGTTTCTGAGGTCCTTCTTACGACTTCTCTTCCTACAGACTCTGGCATCCTATAACTTGATACACAGAGGGTGGATATGAACTCACCTTTCCTAGAAAAGTTCCAGGAAAGGGAATACCAGGTCATCCTGGTAGATGGGTAGACAGGCCAGATAGATCTTGAAACTTATTCAGTTCTTCCCAGATTTATAAATCTATCATTGTTCTTAGCTGTCAAGGGAAAGCAGGAGAGCCTGCATCTTCATTTTTTTTTGTTGTTTTGTTTTTGATTTTTTGAGATGGAGTCTCGCTCTGTTGCCCAGGCTGGAGTGCAGTGGAGCAATCTCCGCTCACTGCAAGCTCCGCCTCCCGGGTTCATGCCATTCTCCTGCCTCAGCCTCCCGAGTAGGTGGGACTACAGGCGCCCGCCACCACGTCTGGCTAATTTTTGTATTTTTAGTAGAGACGGGGTTTCACCGTGTTAGCCAGGACGGTCTCAATCTCCTGACCTCATGATCTGCCCACCTCAGCCTCCCAAAGTGCTGGGATTACAGGCGTGAGCCACCGCGCCCGGCCTGCGTCTTCATTCTTACCGTTAGCCTCAGGTTCACCCCACCTAGCTTATTAAGTGGCGTTGAATAAACAATTCTTACATATTATTAGGCTCATGGACACCATGACATCCAGACTGATGGGTGCCTGCTGAAGGGGGTGACCCTAGCAGGAGGACTGCCCTACGCAAGGATTCATGGAGTTTGCTCTTTCTTTTCCTTACGGTGAGAACCAAAATGCCTTCACATGGTGGGCAGAGGGGAACTGACTCAGGTTAGGAATAAGAGAGAACATCCCAACTGAAAAGCTCTTGGAATTCGCTGAACTTCAAGACACTGTGTGGACCAGCTTAGGATCAGGAGTGAGAAGAAATTAACCGAAAGGTGATTTCATTACTTTTCAGTTGGAAAAAAGATCAGAGTACATTTGTGCTTTCATAATTAAGTAGCTGCCGGAATAAAACGCTTCAGATGCTTTCTATGAGAAAACCGCTGCTTGAAGTTCAGCGGAAGTTATCTACTTGACACTTAAATTCCAGGCAAGGCCTTCCGTTGGAGAAAATATCGGCACTTTGGACAAAACTGTAACGTGAAAAGAAAGAGAAGAGAGGGCCTCTATCATGTAAGATGCTTATCCAAAGTGGATTTGGTCTGGAAAGTCTTCTAAAACCTTCCACATGACTGTGGAATAAGTCATGTGGAGTGCAGGGATAAGCGAATCTCTCAAATTCCACCACACACGCCCTCATTCAACCTGGATCCTTAGAGTGGCCTCCAGGGCACTCTTTGCTCAGGACTCAGTCAGCTGTTGGCCACACCCAGGCTCTCCAGTCTCCTGAGACCCTATTTGGTTCTCAGAGGGCTAAAAAGCAGTGTGGCTAAATATCTCAGGACTCAAAGTATTCCTACTGTGGTTGGAGAAGTAACAGAATCACACCCCATAAAACAATGAAAACAGTGCTAGAAAACCGTCGAGAGACAGAAATATCTCTAAGAGTCAGGCCACAGTTAGAGTGAAGGCAGGGAGGGTTTTTAAAGCTGGGCGGCGGGCAGGGGTGGTGGGGACAAGTCAAAATCGTGTGGAAACTGGTTTCCCTTTCCTATGGCTAAAATGCTCAAAGGGGAGAAAGGAGTTTCAAAAATGTTCTTGGAAATAAAATACCATCTCTCATGAATTCTTCGGCCTCTGCTGTCCTAATGTCACTTCTCTGAGATGTAAACAGAGGAGTTCTGAGAAAGAAGCTGAACTTGCATTTCTCCCTGTTTCTATTTGTTCCAAACTTGTAGCATTTCTAACAGGATGAAATGGAAGAGAAAGGAAGAGACGAAAAGTGTAGAAAGATGGAAAATCCCAGCTGCAAATGGCCATTTGCAGTTAGATGGAACAGCTGCTGACATTCAGGGAAATGCACGTGTCTCTTCAGATGGGAAGGGGCAGTGGAAAGGGGTGACTTGAGGTCCTGGCTGGCCACCGATCATCCTATCTTTCTGTGTGGGTTCCTCATCTGGAAAGTGGGAGTGATACTTGTGCTTGCTTTTCCTATCTACAAAGATTATTGTGAGAGCTATAAGGTGAGGTACAAAATCCTGCTTTTAAAAATACAAAGCAGAATCAAGATGTCAATAATAAGGATAGTAATTGGGTTACTTATTTGCAATCATCCATTACAGTTAGTCATCTAGGATCCTAGATCATTCTCCTGGTTTTACTACAGTTTTGGATCAGCTCACCCCCAAATCCCTTGCTGAAGGGTGGAGCCCTGTCAGTCATGGGCGGGGAACCACTTCCTCTTGCCTTTCTACTTTCTGTCTTTCAAACATGCCCAGGGCCTTTGCACTTGCTGTTCCCCCTGCCTGATCCTCTCTCCTGTGGCTTGCCCCATAGTTGATCCTTCTCTTTGTCCACTTCTCAGTGAAGATGGCACTTCAGGGAGCCCTTCCCTTGCTGTTGCAGAGAGAGCAGCGCCCTCCCCAGTCATGTCCAACCCTGAACTCTGTTTTGTTTTCTTCATAGCCCTAGCATCATAGAAAATCACCCTGTGCATTTGTTGATGTCCACGGGGGCAAGGGCTTTGTGTTGCTTAACCCAGCATCCTGAACCGTGTTTGTTGAATGAATACAGGACCCCGTTTGCTCTGGGGGAGCATAGAAAAACAGTCTTCTATCATATATCATAGCCAGCTGCAAACAGCAGATGGCTTCCCATATCCCAGAGAGTAAGAACGAGAGAGAGAGAGAGAGAGAGAGAGAGAGAGAGAGAGAGAGAGTTTGGGTCTTTCTCCTCTGTCCCTGCTCAGGGTAGCAGTTAGCATTCCCCCACTGGTTCCACCAGGCTCAGTCAAGGTCTCTAGGACATGGCCACCCCCGACCTGTGTAAAGGGTCCTGCTGGGGTGGGTGGGTGGTAGTTGGTTCTGGTTTGGGTCAGAAGCACCCAGTGGCCCAGGTGGGCGTGGGGCGAGGGCGCAGACGAGAAGGCGCAGACGAGAAGGGGCACGAGGACCCAGCTGCAAGCACCGGTCCCGGGCGCGCCCCAGCCCACCCACTCGCGTGCCCACGGCGGTATTATTCCCTATAAGGATCTGAATGGTCCGGGGGCGGCCCCGCCCCTTTGCCCCGTGCCCCCGGCCCCGCCCCCTTTTTGGAGGGCCGATGAGGTAATGCGGCTCTGCCATTGGTCTGAGGGGGCGGGCCCCAACACCCCGAGGCGGGGTCCCCGGGGGCCCAGAGCTATATCACTCGGCCGCCCAGGCAGCGGCGCAGAGCGGGCAGCAGGCAGGCGGCGGGCGCTCAGACGGCTTCTCCTCCTCCTCTTGCTCCTCCAGCTCCTGCTCCTTCGCAGGGAGGCCGCCCGCGGAGTCCTGCGCCAGCGCCGAGGCAGCCTCGCCGCACCCAATCCCGTCCCGCCGGGCACTCGGAGGGCAGCGCGCCGGAGGCCAAAGTTGCCCCGCACGGCCCGGCGGGCGAGCGAGCTCGGGCTGCAGCAGCCCCGCCGGCGGCGCGCACGGCAACTTTGGAGAGGCGAGCAGCAGCTCCGGCAGCGGTGGCAGCAGCGGCAATGACTCCTTGGCTCGGGCTCATCGTGCTCCTGGGCAGCTGGAGCCTGGGGGACTGGGGCGCTGAGGCGTGCACATGCTCGCCCAGCCACCCCCAGGACGCCTTCTGCAACTCCGACATCGGTAAGCGCTCCTGGTGCCCCGCCCGAGCCCCACGCTGCAGCCGGGACTGCAGCGCTGCTTAGGGAGGCAGGGCGAGCCCCACTCCTTTCCTCTCCCCGAGGAGAGGGGCAAAGGGGGTTGCGACGGAGTGGAGAAACTCGATGTCCTTGGGCGGGGGCGCTGGCATAACTGAGAGGGGAAGATGCCCTGCAGAGGAAGCTCATAGTGCCTGAGTGAGCCCCTGGCCGCCTTTGCTTTCCTAACTTAGGGCGTGGGGTTCCTACTGGTCCTTTTGACATCTGGAAAATGTCCCCATTCACTACTAACGAGGAAGGGCTAGAAGAGAAGGGTGAGGAAACGGTGGGTTCCCCAAACTTGGAATGCTAACTAAAGTGCTGGGAAATTGAATAGTTAAAAAAAAAAAAGTTGCCAGCCATGTGCACGGAAAGTTGCAGGAGAAACTTGGAGTACTCCGAGTCTGCATCATCGCCTGCGCCCATGAAATTCATTCTTTTCACTGAGACCCAACCCCGCTGCAGGCTTCCCAAGCAAGCGCTAACTGAGCTTCTGGGACTGCCAAGTTTGGGTGGATTTAAGGGGGAAAATGAGGAGAAAGCTGTGGCGTTGACCCACCCCCTGGAGGCACTGTGTTTGAGAGTGTTGATAGCCAGCAGAATCTAGTGGCGTGTGCGAGGGGTCACTTACCACATGGCTGTGAACATTCAAAGGAAGGCTATTTTTTTTTCCTTGAATGCATGTGGGGAGGGGAGAATGGGCAGTGGAAAACAGATTTGTCACCAAAAGAACAAAGCTGCCAAGGGTCACATCACGGTGACAGTTCCAGACTGGACTTAGTGTCTTGAGTAGAGAGACCCTGTAAAGAGTAGACCTACTCCTTAGCGTGTATGGAGGGCCCCGAGAGCATCCTGGGAGGCTTGTCTGGGAGTGTTTGGGACAGTCGCGTTTGGATGGCCAAAGGCGGAGTGGCATCTGGGAAACATTTCTCTCCTCCTTTCCAGCCCATAAAGCGTGCAAGTCCAGTGGCCCTCCTGGGAGAGTGTGTGTGTTTACGCGCTGGGCTGGGCGGTGGGGTGGGACAGCCTTGCCGCCCTCTGCCTGTGTCGACTCAGAGGTGAAGAATGGAGCGTGTGTGTTTTAAGTACAGTCATAAAGGAGAAGGAAATTTTCCACTGAGTCTTGGGTGAGGGACTCTACCAGTGTGTTGTGGTGAGGAGGGGGAGGAGGCAGGAGCTTGGCAGGGGAGGCAGTGGAGGCCAGGAGGGACACTGCTGGTGGGCTGGGCTGAGCCTAGAGGTCAGAATGGGGGTGTGGTGACCAGAATGTCAGTGCAGTTGGCAGCTGAGGGTGTTTGTGTGACCTGAGGTCACCCTTGTAAGAGGCTCCCTGTGGCCTGCATGGTACATCCTCCCCTCCCCCTCCAGGGGAACCCAGCTGGTCCTGGGTTTGTGGATTGCTTAGAAAGATCCTTTTGGGCAGCCTGAAGCCTGGGGAGGGTTTTCCTCCCGCTTCCCGTGACCACCTCCACTCACATTCCACTTATCCTTTCCCTCCTCATCCCAGTTGCTGACATTCCCACCTGATCAGTGTGGGGAGTTGCTGCTGCGGCTGAGTTCCAGTTTTGCCCAGGGGGAGCACACACATGCGGCCAGGAGGCTGGCAGGTGGAATCAGGGTGTGCAGGGGTGCAGCCCAAGTCCTTTTCTGCTGGAAAATGAGCTGGGTGGGTTCATCTATGTTTTTTTGGTATGTAGTGGGAGTGGGTACCCATTCTTCCCCCTTGCCCTTTGCTTTGGGGTTTCTACCCTAGAAATTGACCACGGAAAAGTGAAAACAGCATGAGTAGATCCTGCTTCCAATGGGGGCCTTCCCCTCTGTTTACTGCTTAGGTTTCCTGCGGTGGGTCTGAGCAATGCAGAAAGTTTCTTACAATTTCTCTGGATTAATTCAAGAAATAACTCCCTTGCTCCTCTTCATAAATTTCCCAGAGAAAAGCTAAGTTACCAGGAAGTACCCAAAGACCAGGAGATTGTGGAATCTAAAAGAAAAAAAAGAAACAAAAAATCTTCGATGCTCTGGCACAGATCCCAAATTGTTCTGCCTGGCTTTGGTGCACTGCACTAGTGGCAGGGATGAGCTAATGCTTTTAAAATGGGAGGTGTGGGTGTGAGCTGCTTGCCTGCCGACCTCCCTCGCCTTGCACAGCAACCTGCTGGCATCCAGTACTTGGCTCCCAAGTTTCCTTGCTCAGAGCCTTTCTCGTTTCCAGTCTGGGTTGAAACTCTGTCCATTCTCTCCCTCAAAAAAATATGAAGGAGCTCCCCATTCCTCGGGACCTGCACAACCCCACCAGTCAACTTTGTAGCCCCCTAAAGGTGTTCGTGCAAGCCCGTCAACTTCCTCTTTTAAAACCATCATGGTGGTTTTCTCTTCATGGCTTGGTGCCATGTTGGCCTAGCAAAAGGCACAGGAGGCCTGGCCCGGCCCTCTCCCGGGGGCTGCCTGATGGCCTTTCCCCCTCTCTCTGCTCATCCACAGGTGTCTCTTTCTGTCTTTTTTCCCCAAAGTCCTAGGGCCTGGCACGGCGTTCTGGGGGAGGAGGAGTTAAAAGGTGTTTCTATGGCAACTCCAGGCCCTGTACCCTATGGAAGTGTTTAGGAGAATAATAAACTACATGCCGACTTATAAGACACACTGTGGGGGAAAGAAAGGGACTTGGAAGCAGGCAGGATGTCTGTGGCCCCCCTCCCTGGCCAGTCATTGCCCCTGAAACTCCTGACAAAACCTTAACTCTAGAAGAGGAATGGGAGGGGGCTGAGGATGAAGAAGGCAGCCTCGGCCAGGGCAGATCCACTCTGGCAGCTCTGTCCAGCTTAGGAAGGGCTGGGCTGTGCCAAGGGCTTTCTGAAAATGTTTGTGCGTGAGTGTGTGTGTGTGTGTGTGTGTGTGTGTGTGTGTGTGGCTTCTGCAAAGGTGGTGGGCAGGGCTGAGGGGGGTGCAGCAGAGAGAGAGAATTTTGCTTCAGAATGCCAAGCCCTTCTTTCCTTCTCTCCGGCCACCTTTGCATGGGAGGAATGGGGAGCTGTAGGATAGAGCATGTTTGGGGCCTGCCTCTGAGCCTGTTGGGAATTTGAGCATGAGGCTCAGCTGAGGGGCCGGCTGCCAGCCCCAGAGGATGGCCCCTGGATATCTCCAAATTGTTTTGACACGGGCCAGTGCCAGCAGATTTTTTCAGGATCAGATCTGAAGTTGTCGTTTTAGCAAAGAAGCCATTTTCAAAGAAACCAGATCCATTCCCTCTCCCTCTCACACACAATTACACCTCAACACTGGGCTTTGCAACTTAAGGAAAATAGAAAGAATCAGACTTTGGAGAGGTGCTGGCACTTGGTAGGGCAAGTCTGAGGGACCCAGGCTGTGGATATCTTGGGAACCATGGAAAGAGGAGAGCTGTTATCCGGCTGGAGGAAGGAAGAGGCATCTCTCAGGTCCCTCCTGGTTGCAAGCACTTCCCAAATGCCATCTCTTTCACCCCCTCCCCCGCCCAGCAACCTTAAGAGTAGGCATTGCACCCATTTTTCAGAAGGAAAACACTGAGGCTGAAGAGACTGTGCTTGTCTACAGCCACCTAGTTGCTAAATGATACAGCTAAAACATGTTACCAGTTATACCATGCTTCAAAAACGTTTCAACTTTCATTGACACATGATATTCTAAGGTGACCAGGAGATGGAATGGATGATTAACATTTGAAGAATGCCTTTCTTCTACATTTGAGTTTTCTTTAAAAATATGAAGACAGCCAAAATGGCCAGAGGTTTTAGTTAAACATCATCTTCAGGGAGGGAGAGCTTATTCTTATTCTAGGGTATCATAGAGGAAAATTCTAATGTTCTTTGGATATTAGAACTGGAAAAGACCCTTGAAACCATCAAGTCTCAGTAATAAAAGGACTTGGTTTGTCTCACTGTGGCCCAGGGAGAAGTAAAGTTAATAGAGACAAGCCATTTCAGGGCTTCAAGACTCTTTGCTTACAGGTGGGGGCGAGTTAGGGGTCCCCAGGGGAAGGTACCCAGTCTGCCAGTGAGGTGGGAGGAAAGCCGGGGGGTAGTCAGGAGACTGGGTCTCAGCTGGAGAAGGTGCCCCTCTGACAGTTCTGTGTCCCTTTCACAGTCCCTGGATAGATAAGGCTAGAAAAGTGGCCACAGAAGTAGCTTGGGTTGAGTGATTTTTGTTTGTTTTGCAGGAACAGCAGGAACCATTCAGCTCCACTGCTGAATGGCACATTCCAACAGGTTCATTAATTAAAAACAAAAACAAAAACACAATTCTCCATCGCATTTGGCTTTTACCATTCCAGCCAGTATGGACAAGGAGGCCGCTTCTTCCACCTTTTGTCGTAGTCAACTCCTGGGTGGCCTTGAGAGGCAGGGTGGGGTGGTGGAAAGGCAATGGGGAGGGTAGATCCGAGCTCCACTCCTTCCTCTGGGGCTTGTTGGCTGTGTGTGCCTAGGCACATATGGGCAATCTTTGAGCTTTAGTTTTCTTATTTATACAAGGGGAATAACAATTTGTACCATCTTGGCCTGTTTTACCTACATTTTAAGAGCTACAAGTATATGCATGCATTCTATGTCCATGTATGTATCTCTGTGTATATGATAAATTACTAAACAGTATATTTATGATCTATGATATATCCATTTCTATTTATCATCTATCTATCTATTTATCTATCTATCTATCTAAAATCGGAGAAGAGTAAAATCTTTTCTGATTACTTTTTCAGAAAAGTGTGTTACTTTTTGCACACTTTAGTCTCTTCTCCAAATCCTTTTCTTCCTATACATTTACATACATAGGCACCCATAGCAAATCTATGGCTTTTCCTTTAGAAACATGAATAGTGGAACACTAAAAATAGTGGAATACCACATAATACCACATATAGTATTCTGCTTATTTCCCATTCAACAATGTGTACTTCAGATCTTTCTACTTAATCTATTTATAACTGTCAGAGGGGCACCTTCTCCAGATGGTACCCAGTCTCCTGACTGCCCCCCTGGCTTTCCTCCCACCACACTGGCAGACTGGGTAGCTCCCCCTGGGGACTCCCAACTCCTCTCCACCTTTAAGGGAAGAGTCTTGGAGCCCTGAAATGTCTTGTCTCTATTAACTTTACTTCTCCGTGGGCCACAGTGAGACAAAGTCCTTTTATTACTGTGGATTGATGGTTTGGAGGATATATGCATATATAAAAAATTTCTTTTATGTATTTCATGAGGTTATAATTTTAAACAGCTAATAAGTATAGAGTGATTACTATGTGCCAGGCATTATTCTAAGTCATTAACTTACATTAACTCATTGAACGCTCTCAGTTTTATAAAGGAAAGTGTGCTATTTTCATCTCCATTTCACAGCTGAGGAAACTGAGGCTTAGAAAAATGAGGTAACTTGTTTAAGGTTATACTGCTAGCAAGCAATAGAGCCTGTATTTAAGCCCCTTCACCCTGGCTCTAAAATATATTCAACAACTATACTATAGATCACATTATACTATATCATATTATATATATTACTACATACTCTTATATTATTATAATTATATAATGTGCGTTTTCCATTTTAATAGTTCCTGCCAATTTGGCCTTCACAGTGGCTGTGTTAACATAGTTCTTTTCATATATGCAACATGAGGGGATGGAGGAGTATTAGAGCCCTGTGCTTAAGAGACTTCCATGCTTCTCTCAAATAGAAAAACAATTTATAATTTTTATTGACTTTTTCCGTTTTTTTTTTTGTTTTTTCCTTCTTTTTGTCTCGTTGAAAGGGAGCAAAATTAGGGCCATGAAGATCAAGTTAATGGGAGTATTTTCATAGGGAGAGGAAGGCTGCCAATGCCAGGAAAGCTGTGGTCCTTGACTTGTTGCACACTGGAGTAATTCGGTTGAAGATAGTTTTATTTATGTATTTATTTTGCTTTCATAATAAGCAATGGACCATTTATTATACCAAGTTGTTTGACTTTGAGGATTCACATGGACTCAGGTTCAAAGGTATATGTGACTGTGTTTTGAACACACACTACACAGGATTTTGCTTTCTGACTCAAAGCTGTCCGCTGGCCAGGCTCATGGTGGCAGCAAGGGCACTCACTCATCTGTCTCCCTTCTTGTTGCATATGGATGGCGCTTGGGTGACAGTGGTGGAGGGTCACAAGGAGGAGGATGGACTGCCGAGAGGGAGGCTGGGTGGACCCCAGCCAAAGAAGGACACTGGAGTCTCATTATTATGGGAGCTAGAAGGGCTAGTTTAGGAAAGAATTCCTGTTCTGATGGAAGCTCTTCAGTGGACTCTTAGGAAAAAGTATCATCAAATGGCTTTTACAAGGGCCAGTGTGGACCCTGCCCACCTCATCCTCGTGGTCTCCTCACTGGTCTGTCCTGCTCCAGCTGTTCATACTCTGTCTCTCTGGCTCTTGGCCCGTGACACCCCCTCGGTTTTGAACACTCCTCATGAACTTCTCCTTCTCTAGGTCTCCTTTGGTTCCTTTCCCTGATCACTCCTTGGCATCGGTACCAGAAGAACAGTCATAAACCTTGCCCATATTTTAAGCATGCTTAAAAATGCCATCTCTAGTAAAAGCCAAATTCTCCAAAGCTGCATGGGAAACTCCCAGAGGGAATCATTCTTATGCTGGGAGAGAGAACTTAGGGCTGTGTGCCACCCAGAGGGATGCACCTACCCGCTTAAGAGGGAAAGCATCCACTGCGCTCTCTGCATTACTTGGTAAGTCTAGTCCTGTCTTCTGGTAGACATGATACCCTAGCACCCTCCCAGAGAAGCAAGTGGAGATTTCTAAATGCCAACCCTGCAGGAGATCACCAACGTAATACTATAATGACTTTTCACAGTAAGTGTGGTGCACTTACTATGTGCCAGGCACGGTACCAAGCTCCTTACTTGCGTATCAGTCATCCCAGCTGCCTGATGGGCTGTCTCAGGCTAGGGAAGCCAAATGGCTTGCCCCAGCTCACACCACTTGCAACCTACACTTGCTTAGCGTATCTCCAAAACCTGTTTTCCAATCAGTCTCTTGTATAGACCAAGGGCTACAACTTTTTAGACTTGGGAAGATTCTACCCACTTTGCGACCTCTCCACATGAGTCTTTGGCTCCCCACTGTTGGGCAGCCCCCCTCAGTCTGCTTATCTTTGGTTTTCTTCCTCTCCAGACATGCCTTCTCTGCTGCCCCCAAATTTTATTACTGTGTAGTCAGTTCTGGGATCCTAACATAACCAAGCCTCATCTCCTAACCCAGGACCCTTTCAGCTGTCTCAGTGGTTCCCGGCCTTTTCAACAGTAAGGAATCTTTTTAAATTAATTTTTCCCTTCAATAAGTTCTGTGTTTGGAACAGTTATCCATCACAATTTCATGTGTTGAGTGTTGATTAACTTTCCATTAAAAAACAAATTAAAATATAACTAGAACTGCTGATACTAGCCAGTCATTCTTTTGACACAATCAGCTAATATACTAATTAATTACAGCCCAAAGCAAGGACGGTTGGTGTTTTTCTAAGCCTGGGAAGCTTTCTCATGGGTTCCTGGGTGATTGCATTCTCGAATTTGGGTTGACTTACTGATATGCCAAAAATAGCTCCTGGCTTCTTTGGTATATCGCTGTCCTTTGCCCCTCCTGAGAATGGTGCTTCAGTTTCATGCC
>NW_012118010.1:385278-388114 GCF_000951035.1 Colobus angolensis palliatus
GGCTGCCTGCAGAGAAGAGCTTTTTCATTCAGAAACTTCAGGGCTCCTGCAATCCCTGGATTAGGATGTGGGGATGGTGAGTTTCGCAACCAGGGTCAGATTTCACGAAGACTTACTTTCGTGACTTGAGGTGTTTGACTAAGGTGTTTGCATTTCATGTATTAGGAAGGGCTCCCTTTTGACTTAGACTTTATCATCATGAATAAACTCCCTGACTTTTAGATTTGGAAACATGATAGCTCTTGTGAGCTCTGCTACTCCCAAGCTCAGGCAGGTTCTTTGCCTCAGTTTCCTCATCTCTAAAATGGGGGGAAATATATTATGTACCACGTGGTAACTTCATTGACAATTAACTGAAATACTTCACGGAATGTTTAGCACTAAATACTCCTCAGTGTTGAAAGGCTGGGAACCACTGAGACAGTTGAAAGGGTCCTGGGTTAGGAGGTGAGGCTTGGTTATGTGAGGATCCCAGAACTGACTACACAGTAATAAAATTTGGGGGCAGCAGGGAAGGCATGTCTGGAGAGGAAGAAAACCAAAGATAAGCAGACTGAGGGGAGGCCCAACAGTGGGGAGCCAAAGACTCACGTGGAGAGGTTGCAAAGTGGGTAGAATCTTCCCAAGTCTAAAAAGTTGTAGCCCTTGGTCTATACGAGAGACTGATTCCTGGCACAGAACAGCTCGATAAGAATAAGCATGAGCTTTTAGTAGTAGTATTGTTGCAGAGCAGAGCTGATATTCTCACTTCACTTTCGGTGAGGAAAAGGGGGCTCTGAGGTGTGATGTGATGTTTTCCAGGGTCATATACAGACAGCTGAGCTTCAGAATCGTGGTTTGACCCCCCCTACCTCCAAATCTTGTGTGTTCCATTTTGTCACAGTGCTTCCCACGGGACACAGAAAGAAACAACAAAGTTCCTACTCTATTTTCACAACTCTTCACATTTTAGAGTCTTAAGTCCATCTGATCTCATTTGATAACAACCTCCCAACGAGGAAAGCAGGATGGTACTGGGGGGTCAGTCACAGTTCCCAGTTAGTGGATGTCAGTACTGAGAATGGCGGGGTTCAGTGGCTTAGCCATATAGCCAATACGTGGAATGGGATTGGAACCCATGTCTTCCGAGGCCAAGCCCAACACTTGTCAAGGATCTGGTGCTGCCCTTCCCTCTTTAGACAGCTCCCACTGATAAGCAGAGGTAAAAGTCACTGGGGTAGCCAAAGAGAGGGCCCTAGAAATGGATTGGTGACAATGAACTTGGCTGAAGAGTCAGCACCTGCTCTCCTATCCACTGCCAGGGCTGGGGGGCGCAGTGCGGCATGGAGGAGGAGCACTGGCTGGAGTTAGGAGGCCTGAGGTCTAGTCCTAGTTCATCATCTGACTCTGGAGTCCCCTTGGTGATGCTGACCTCCCTGGGTTTAGTCTCTTATCTGTAAAACAGCAGGATTGGCTCTATGTGCTGTGTATTTCACTGAATGCCTACTATGGTCAAGCTTTTCTGGCTCTAAGTTCCCTTGGAAAGGGCTCTCTACTTTAGCTGAATAACTGAGCACCTAAATCTGTCAATGACACCCTTTAGTAGGTAACTTTGTTAGAAATATGGTCTATTAAGATAAGAGCCAGGATTTCTGTGGTTGCAAAAGTGGATGCGGGCTCTGAACAAAACCTCTAATGAGCTGAGATACTTTATCAGATGACATATTTGACCACCAAACTTCCTGTTGGAGCAGGGCTGATTTGCCAAACAGATAGCAACCTTGCAGACTTAGTCGATGGTTAGAATTAAGACTCAAGGTCACTTCAGGGCTTGTCATTGATCGCGGGAGGGCTTGATAAAAATTGAACCTCATTAATACCACTAAAGAAGCTGATGGACAAGAAGTGGGATTAAGACTCAATACTCATAAAAATAAGGCTTTCCTTATCCACAGTCTACCTGAGCAGTTCCTCACTCTGGAAATGTGGTTCATGGCTCAGCTCAAACATTTTGTGCAGCTGAGAGGACTTCTCTGTGGAAGACTGGCTCAGATGAACACATGAGTGATCCAATGGAACCTTTGTTTAAGTGAATGAGGAGGGCGTTTGAAAGACACAGATCAAATGTGTGCCCCACTGGGCAGTCACTATCTATCCCTGATAGGGAGAAACCCCAGTGATGGGACAGAAAGCTCCAAAGATCCTGAGGAAGTTTGGAGGGTCAAACTTCACCACTGGAAGGACTGAGAGATCCAAGAAGCTCAGAATCCAGGTTGGTCTCCAGGCTGCAGTTCTGAACAAATGGGTGGAGTGGGAAAAAGCTTATACTTGAGGTGGGAAGGTAGGTGTGGGTTCCAGTTCCTTCTTTGGCTGATTCTCTTTTGGCCTGGATTTCTCACTTGTCATCCAGGCCTTGTCATAAACTCAGTGCCTACAGGGACCAGGCACAGAAGCTGGATATTTGAGTATCAGACATACTGGAATATTACTTACTCCTGTCAAATATGTATATGGTTCCCCATTCTCTTGTTTTCCATTTTGGAGAGTTAAACAAATACTAAAAATGATTTCTTTGTTATAAGACAAGCAATAAAACAGTAGGCAAGTGTGATGATAAACAGCATCTGAGCTTTGGCTTTGGAGGTGGGGAGACAATAGAGAGTGGCAGTAACTGTGGTGAACCGTACAGTCCAGGTCCCTTCTGGAGGGGCAGCTGCTGTCCAGCTCCAGCCTATTAGGATGTGAGTCCAGTGATGCCAGATTTCTAGTCTCTTAGGATAAGCAAGAAATCCAAATGTTTAATGTAACATCTGCTGAAAAGACACACACACACACACACACACACACACACACACAC
>NW_012118010.1:388816-390414 GCF_000951035.1 Colobus angolensis palliatus
TATTAAACAGTGGCAAGCACCTTAGAAAATAAAACAGAAACCATTGCCCATCTTTTTCTAACGGAGAAAGACAAGAGATGGCTTAACCAGAGTGGAGATTTAGAACTTTAGGTGCTGATAAATATGGTAATATCATGGGGTACTTTGGCAGCTGGACAGGTTTTATTTATTCAGGGCTCCTTTAAGCCAGAGGAGATTCCCGAAGGCTGCTAAAATAGAATGCTCCACCTGAATAGTTAACATCTGGATTTTGTTTTGTTTTAAAAAGCTAATTCCAAATAGTTTGAATTCTTTCTGGTATCCCTCTGAGAAGAGTTTCTTACTGGGTGGCTCACAAGCAGGGAGACAGAAAGGGGAAAAAAAAAACTAGATTGGTATTGCCCAGGAGAAACAGGATTGTGGCTACATGTGAGCCATGTATACAATTTTTGAATTTTCCCATAGTCACGTTTAAAAAAAACGAGGAAAAAGTGAAATTAATTTTAATACTATACTTAACCCAATATGTATAAAATATGACCATTTCAATATGTAATCAATTTTACACTTACTAATAAGATCTTACATTTTTAAAATTAAGTTTTTGACATCCAATATGTATTTTACACTCATAGCATATCTCAATTTGGACTAGTTGCATTTCAGCTACCTGTGGTTAGTGGCCACCACATTAATACTACAGCACAGGTCAAGATAATATTCGCAAAGGCAAGGCATCTTCCCCCTCCCCATTTCTATTTGTTTCATGAACTGTGCACAGGGATGTGGGGCTGTTGGAGGTACATTAGGGCTGACCAAGGCTCAGAGGCTACTGACAGTTTTGCTGCAAGTAACTTCTAGGCCGTGTGGGTCCCAGTGCAGGGAACCCATGTGCCGTGACACTAGAGAAGCCATCTGATCCAGCTCTCTCACTTGACAGATGGGGAAACTGAGGTCCAAAGAGGTATAGCAGCTTGGTTTAAGAGCTAGAGATGGAACTGGAACAAAAATAATAACAATTTGATAATGTTTAACATTTATTGATTTGTTTTTATATGCCAAGACCTTTCCAAGCATTATCTCCTTTAAACTCTCATAAACACTCATTGAGGTAGGCGCTCTTATTTATACTTTGCAGATGAAAAAAATTGAGACTTAAGAGGAATTAAATATGAAAGCAGCTACCATTTACTGACAGCTATTTAAAGACCTTTATATACATATATACACATAATAAATTCTATTCTTTACTATAAACATACATATCAAAAATTACTAGTGTTATCATCCTCCTCCTCCTCATTCCACTTTGCAGATGAAAATACTGAGACTCTGAGAGAGACTAGGTAACTTGCCTAGTATGTACCTACACAGTGAAGCCAGATTTGAGCCAGGCCTCCTGACTCCAGAGTTCAAGCTATCTCACCAATTCTGCCCACGGTCACCCTACTCTATGATGGCAGAGCTAGTATTTGAGCAGGTGTGTCTGTTCTGTGGTCTTCACTGCCCCACTAGACAGCCTGGATTTTTCTGCTCTTGAGTCCCAACACTTTCTGCCTTACTATGTTGCTGGTAAAGAACAGAACAGGGAGGCTTTTGACTCCAGCACTGATTGAAGG
>NW_012118010.1:391675-402532 GCF_000951035.1 Colobus angolensis palliatus
AAAAAAAAAAAAAAAAATGTTATTTGGGAGAGCTGTTTATTGTATTCCCCTCTTGGAGATACATGTGGCTAGTAGCATAGTAAAGGCTCTGAGAAGTCCTGCTACATGGTGACCTGTTTAGCTGTTTAAAACAGTGTTCTCTGAACATATCTAGCCAAGGAACTAATTTTCCCAAGAAGCGCCTACAAATGCAGTTGGTGAGACATGGCCCAGATGAGGATTCTGAAAACCCCCTTTGCCCACTTGGCTGCCATTGTGATTGCTGAGTAGGGAAGAAGAAAGTAGGAGGTATCATCTGCATTACACAGGGAAGCTGCTCTTCTAAGGTTGCCAAACAGAAATGGCTGTAGTGGTGCCAGTGGGTGCTTTGTAGGGACCAGAAGAAAAAGGAGGAAGGGAAGGGTGACCTTCAAGGTCACACATTTGCCAGATTTAAAGTTCCTTCCTGTGCTCATGACTTGTTTTATAATCTTGCTTGGCTCAGTACTGGGCACACATCAGATTCTTAAATCCTAGGATCTTGTTTATACCGTTAAGGACATGACTGAAGGACAGTGTGGTGAGTGTGAAGGTGAGATGTTTCTGATTGAAGGTCCAGGGGACAGGCACTCTGGGAGCAGGTAATGAGCAGTAGGGGACATACCGGTGCAACCCCACCCTGGTCCCCTGGTCATCGGGGCCAGATCTCTCCCCTCTCTGTTCTATACTTTACTTGTATCACCGTCCTAATTATTTTACCGATAGGAGCACCTTTGGGATTCTAATTAAAGCTATGCATACAAATTTCAAGAGGTTCAGAAATTCTCCTAAAAGCTATCTTGAATCATTACAACACTTGCCCTAGAGTATCACTGAGTCAATGATGGTGTTGAAACTAAACAGTAACAAAATCTCCCAAAAAAGGTAATCTAACTTAGTCTGAAATTGTCTGAAAATTAATGGCGCTGCCAGTTCCGTGGCTGCTCAGAGTGTTTTGGAGAAGAAATTGGCTGATGGATATTTTGCAGCAATCTACAGGATTTGAGGTGGGATGCCATCTTTCTGGACATGGCTCTGCTGGGCAAAGCAAGGACAGGCACATCCAGCCTGTGCGGTCCATCAGGGGCACTCACATTTGTACCAAGAGAGTCTTAGCTAGCCCGGCGGCTGGGGGCAGCATGGTAGTGTAGTAAAAGGGGCCAGTGCTGGCCGGGCGTGGTGGCTCACGCCTGTAATCCCAGCACTTTGGGAGGCCGAGGCGGGCGGATCATAAGGTCCAGAGATCAAGACCATCCTGGCCAACATGGTGAAATCCCGTCTCTACTAAAAATACAAAAATTAGCTGGGCGTGGTGGCATGTGCCAGCAGTCCCAGCTACTCGGGAGGCTGAGGCAGGAGAATTGCTAGAACCCAGGAGGTGGAGGTTGCAGTGAGCCGAGATCACGCCATTGCACTCTGGCCTGGGCAATAGAGCGAGACGCTGTCTCAGAAAAAAAAAAAAAAGAAAAAAAAAACGGGCCAGTGCCTCCGGAAAATGGGACCCCAGGCCTGGCTCTGCTCCTTCTGCTGTGTGATTCTGGTTGAGTGGCCTTCCCTTTGAGTCCTCTGGATGCAGTTAAGGAGAAGTCTTGGGTTCTCAAGTAGTCACCATTCAGACTCTGGCTTTCAGAGCACTTAAAGGAGGAAAGGAAACAGAAAGATAGGGCTGGTGGACTTGAAAAACCGCGTGTTTGCTGCCACCCCATTCGCTCCCAGGGCTGGCTGTTTGTCCATCTCCCCTCCAGCACTGGGCCTCCTGCTTGGCCTCCAGCTTTTGCACCATTAACTGCAGTCAGAAAAGCTGATGTCACTGTGGCTGGCCCAGGGGGAAAGTCTCAGGATAAAACTGCTTTCACCTGGATCTAGAGAAGGGGAAGTGGCTGGCAAGAGAGCCGCAGGTAGCACTCAGAGACCAGAGGAATCCAGGCTGGGTAAGAATTCCCTGTCACGGGGCTCTGAAGCCACGGGCCAGGGAGGCAGGGGATTTCAAGTCAGCCAGCGGGGTCACTTGGCCCCTACAGCTACTCCTAGCCCCCTCCTGCGTAATTTCCTATTTCCTGCCTCCTCCTCCTCTGACACAGTTATAAATAACCTCGAGGCTGGCCTCTGCGCTTAAGTATAGGTGAGCCAGAGGAAAGTGGAGGGGATCAAGGTGGAGCTGGATCTGCCACTTGGCCAGGGGGTCATAGGGTTTCAGGTTGCTCAGGGGAATTTTGTTTTCTTGTTTTTTCCACTAGGGAGTGAGGTAGTGAAAGAGGAAATAAGCCGTGTTGGCATGGGGAGGCTTGGCCTCATGGGCGGGTGCTGGGTTTCACCTGCAAGGAGCTGCCTCTCTGCTCACTGCAGAGCCCCAGGACCAAAGGTCTGGAAAGAGGCTTAGTGAGAAGGCATCTCAGGACACAAAGAGAATAGGGTGCCATGCTCGTCAGGTCCTGTGGTCTCCTTCTCAAGGCCCAGCCTGGCCCCATATAGGAGGCCAAACATGTAGAGGGCTGTATCTCATTTTTTACCTTTTTTTCTAGACCACCAGCCAACTGCGGGTATGTGATCCCAAGGATGTCCAATGACTCTAAAGGTCCCATTAATACATACGCTATGGACAGATTCATTCCTTGAACACAGGTTTACAGAGCACCTACCATATTCCAGGTGCTGGGCAGAGTGCTAAGGTCACAAAGACGAATCCGCTGTGGCCTCTACAGCGTGTCCCCCTCTTGGCATAGATCTGCCCTTCCCTCTCCGCAGTTTGGACAATCATGGACCCGGAGTAAGCACACTCTAGGGCCATGTCTCCCAGCACATCTTTTGTTTTCAAAAGTTCAAAAAACAGAAGAGGAGGATTCTGAAACAGCCAACTTGCTGGGTTGTCCATAGCGTATATTAACTTGCTATCTTGCTATCTGTCCATAACTTGCTATCTGTCCATAGCATATATTAACTTCCTGGGAGCCCACTGACTGCCTGACTTCCTGTTCTGCTCATGGGCCCAAGGGAAGTTCTCCCATCCATGGTTTTCTGTGATATCCATCCTACCACATGGCTTCCTGAGAAGCCCATCAGCTTTTTTGTTTGTTTGTTTTGGAGCCCAAGGGAATCAGGGCCTTGAGGGGAATTTTTGGTGTGGGGTGTGGTGCAAGCT
Source organism: Colobus angolensis palliatus (assembly GCF_000951035.1). Lineage (NCBI taxonomy): Eukaryota > Metazoa > Chordata > Mammalia > Primates > Cercopithecidae > Colobus > Colobus angolensis. The sequence goes on from NW_012118010.1 coordinate 394,833, forward strand.
TCCAACACCGAGAGTGGGTGCTTTTTTGATTCTGATGAAGGTGGAGTGTAGGTGTCGCTCCTGGCTCAGTAGAGTGGAGTCTGCCCTCTCACCCTGTTCAGGCCGTCTCTGAGGCTGGCTCCTGTGCCCAAGGCTTTCCTCACTCCCTCAGGGCATGATCACAGGGCATTTCCTTAGCATTCCTCCTTTCTCCTCCGTGTGCGTGTTGTGTGTTCTACTCCGTGTGTGTGCCCTCCTCCTCTGCTCATCCACCCATTCCACTGCAGCACCTAGCATTACCTAGGGGCCTGGAAAACCTGCATCTGAAATCCGTGACCCATGGGCACCGGGCTGGCTGGCTGGCTTTTTCCCCCTTAACCCCATTTACTTTGAGGATGGAGATAGTCTTTAGGGTCAGGCTGAGATTTCTCCTGACCCATGCTTAGCTGGCACATCTTGCTTCTGCAACATGCTTGCTTAGGGACGGGCAGGGGCACAGAGAACACAAGTCGTGGCATCACCGGGACCTGATTACCCCCAGGCACCAAGGAGCACCTGGGACCAAGGGGAGGTTTGGGGCTTGGGATATGTTCTAGGGTGGAAGATCACAGAAACTTACTCATACCTGTTTGAGAGCCAAGTCAATAGATGTGGGTTCTTGGAAGAAGGAAAGGAGGTTAACTGCTTACTTATTAGATCAGAAGTGATGTATGAATAATAAAGAGCAGAGTTTGCCAGATACTGCTAATTAATTCTCTCACTGCTTATTTTATGGATGATAAAGGGTAGGGAGAGACATGTTCATTCGCTTCAAGGTCTCTGAGCCAAGCATGACCAATCCGAGAAACCCAGGTGGCTTCATGCTCTTTCAATGTGATCTCATCCCCGCACTAGAGAATTCATACCTTTGAGCATGAAGAATACCCACTGGTGCAGTCTCCCAGGCTCTAAAGGGCTGGCTTGGAGAGACAGTGAAGGATGAAGAAAGAGATGAACTTAGAGTCAAAGAAAGTAGAGATGGAATCCCGTCTCTGCCTTTTACCACTGGAGTTAGTTGACTAAAATGTAAACTCTGAGCCTTGATTTTCCCCATTGCAAAATGGGAAAGACCCCGTTTATAATGCAGGTGGGTGAGAGATGCCAGCAGGGACAGGGACTTTCAGCAAAGGCTGAGCTGAAGCTAAATTTGAAAAGCACATTCTTTATGTTCCATTGAAGATCTGCACTTCCTTTTCTGCTAACCGCTAAGGTGTCATCAGTGCTGTGCTATTAAAATCAGAAGTCAAAGAAGGTGGGTGTGGCCCTCATAGCTAGAGTTTATAGAAATGGATTTATTAATATAATGGATGGTCCACAGAAAGGTGAATGACCTGGTGAACAGACAGGGATAGAGTGGAGACCTGTCTGCCCTGGTCTTCAGGCTGGTTCTGAAATCACAGAATTAAGACAATTTCAGCTGAGGGGCAAGGCAAATCGGATGGAAAAGTGGAGGCCCAGAGAAGTGAAGGCCTTTCCCAATGTCACACAGCAGGTGGGGAGTGGGGGGAGGCAGCTTCCAGGGGTTGCATTCCTGAACCAGGTATTTGTCACTGTCCCATGTAGCTCCTCTTGTCATCGTATATCCCACTCAGTGGAGGGATACTTCCTAGGAGACAGAGGGCCTTGTGGTTCCCCTGTCACTCACTGCCTTCCACTCCCTGCTTCCGATTATTCTGTAAGAAGTTGAGGCCAGGTGCAGTGGCTCGTGCCTGTAATCTCAGCACTTTGGGAGGCTGAGGCAGGCAGATCACCTGAGGTCGGGAGTTCGAGACCAGCCTGACCAACATGGAGAAGCCCCACCTCTACTAAAAATACAAAATTAGCTGGGCATGGTGGTGCATGCCTGTAACCCCAGCTACTCGGGAGTCTGAGGCAGGAGAATCGCTTGAACCTGGGAGACAGAGGTTGTGATGAACTGAGATCCCACGATTGCACTTCAGCTTGGGCGACAAGAGCGAAACTCCATCTCAAAAAAAAAAGAAGAAGAAGTTGGAGCTCTCTCTGTTTGTCCTTTCCCCAACTCCCCATCTCCGAGGCTGGCTCCCATGCCCAAAGTCTTCCTCGCTCTCCCTGGGTATGATCACAGGGCATTTCCCCTGCATGCCCTGCATGGGATGTGCTCCATGTGCTGATGCCTCTGGGGATTTCCAGATGATGTCCCTGGACTTGGCAGAGCAGTGCGGGGAATCTGGGACTTGCATTTCCTATCCTCTGGAGTCTGGTTTCTTACCTTCACAGGCCACTGAGAGGAAAGGCAACTGGTGTGACGTCTGGGGAGGGAAGTATGTTCCTGTGCATCAAAAGCCTCAAACATGTGCATACCCTTTAACTAGCAATCTTACTTCTAGAAATGTAGTCGCAAGAAATAACTAGGCAATGGAGTCCACTGCTACATTATCCCCAAATTAATCTAAATGTCTATTGCAAATAGACTGCTTAGATTATGGTGCGTTCATACAGTGAAGATCTGCACTTCCTCTTCTGCTAACTGCTAAGGTGTCATCAGTGCTGTGCTATTAAAATCAGAAGTCAAAGAAGGTGGGTGTGAACCTCATAGCTAGAGTTGATAGAAATGGATTAATGTAACGGATGGTCCAAAGACAGGTGAATGAAAAAGTCATGAAAGATGTTGAGGTAGTTCTCTGTTGATGCCAGAATAGCCCTATGGTGCACTTTTAGGTAACAGAAGCCAATTAAAAAAAAAAAAAACAGAGAGAGAGATGAATATGCATCCAGGTGCTTAGAGAAGAGTCTGAATGTGTGTATACTAAATATCAACACTAGCTATTTCTGGGGTGTCAGATTTTGGATGATTTTAATTTTATGCAGTGTTTTCTGGAAAATAAAATTTCACTATGGTGACATATCATTTGATAATCAGATAAAAGAACAATGGTGGGAAAGCAAGGACTCAAGTGACCCCTGCTTTTGGGTCTAGAGGATCATACAGGAAGCTACCACAGCCCATCCCTTTCCTGGGCGCCACCCTTTGGCTCCTGGTGGGACTCGTAAGTCCCGTGGTCAGTTACCTGATTGCTCTTACGGACCTGAAGCTGGAGTTCCTCTGTCTCCAAGGTCCCTGCAGGAGGTGGGACCTGCCACAGACAATGCTACAAAGGATGTTTCTGTTGGGAGCTGTGAGTGGGGTGGGTGTCCTCTGCCTCTCTCTTAAATAGATGAGCCAGATTTGCACCTGGGGGTGGCCAAAGAGAGTCTCCTCTCAGAAACCAGGATTCTGTGGGCCCTCTGGGTCCTGGCCCCAAAACAGCCAGGGTTCAGTGGATTAGCACAGAGCCGACCAGGCCTGGAGGGCGGTGGGCTGGGATTGGGTGAGCAGCCACCAGCAGGAATAGCAATTAGAGGGAAGGAGAAGCATTGCCAAGAGCAACTTAGGGGGCCGTGAGGGCAGGTCTCTGGACAGACTGCATGGTAACTGGCTGAGGGAAGAAGCTTGGTGGACTCGCATGGTGCTAACAGACCGTGTAGGAGCAGAGGAGGCAGCACCAGACTTGGAGTGAAAAGACATGGGGTGCAGTCAGAATGAACTCCCCAGCCATCCATGTGGTCTAAGGCAAGTCACTGTACTTCCAGAGCCCCATGTCCACTCCTATAAGATGGCGCATCCCCACAAGTGCCCTGCCACAGGTGATTATAGGTGAAGGTCTTTTGACACCTATACCTCTAAGGGTCTTGGAGTGATGTCTTATGAAGTCAGCACATAGAAAGTCAAAACGCCCTTACATTCCTGTAAAATACAGTGCTGGCCAGGTGCTGTGGCTCACGCCTGTAATCCCAGCATTTTGGGAGGCCGAGGCGGTGGATCATGACGTCAGGAGATTGAGACCATCCTGGCTAACACGGTGAAACCCCATCTCTACTAAAAATACAAAAAATTAGCCAGGTGTGGTGGCACACACCTGAAGTCCCAGCTACTTGGGAGGCTGAGGCAGGAGAATCACTTGAACCTGGGAGGCGGAGGTTGCAGTGAGCCGAGATCTCGCCACTGCACTCCAGCCTGGGTGACAGAGCAAGACTCCATCTCAAACGGAAAAAAAAAAAAAAAATACAGTGCCATCTCCCCATAACTCCACCTGAGCCAGCTTTTCCTTCAGTGTTGTGACAGAGCACTATTTTATTTTTGTTGTCAAGTACCCTCAGGTTGAGCAGCTGAGATGCTTTTAGGGAGTGAGACAATCTCAGGATCTGTCTTTAAACCCCATAGTCATATAGGAACTGGCATCACCAGAGACAACAGCAGATCCCTGTCTGGAGCTCACTGAAGAACCATGGGTGGGAAGAACTGCCCTTTTAAAATGAAGTGTATGTATGTATGTATTTTTTGCATAATTAAATAATATGTATGTCATTGAATTCAGACTGGTTAGAGGCATGCATGTATGATGTAAATTCCCTGTATACAAATAAAAGGAAGTTACTTGTATTCGTTGAATGGGTTGTTATGATGACTCCCTTCATAGGAAATATTTGGATCCATTTCCTCTGCTTTCGATGTTGTTCTTTTGCTTCCGAACCAGTGTTTGAGGAAGATGTCTTTGATACTCAGCAAAGACATGCCAGTTTGCATTCACTCTCTGACCAAAAGAGATGCTCGCTACTCATGCAGAATGCTAAGATTACCGATGACAACCAGAGTGCTTTTATAAGAAAAGGAGCACACAGAAGGCAGAAAGGGACCTTGTTTGGGGAGGTGGCCTTGAGCAGTGACTTTATGACATAAACGATTAGGCTCTTCCTGGCCCCGCCTGTCTTGGGATGTCTACTCAGACCCTGGAACTTTGAAATCGCATGCTGGGTCCAATGAGGGCAGAAAAGGGACAGGACTCAGGCTGATAGGATTTCTTTTGGGTTTGGTCAACAGCTGGCCTCTAGAGGTAGGGACGGGGCAGTGGGTGGGAGGACACGGGGGAGGGACCGGTGAGTTCGTGGGACCTGAGAAATTGTGTCTAGGGCCTCCTTAGTTATACTGGATGCTGCATGTAGAGGTCTGCAGGGTAGCCAGCTGATGGCTGGCAGAAGGTCTGCTGACTTGGATTCAGTTACTACTAAAATGACAGGTTTAGAAAGAGGAGATAACTTCTAGATCCAGAGGAAATAATCAGGTAAGTATGCTAAGACATGTGTGTGTGTGTGTTAGCCACGGTGGCTCACGCCTGTAATCCCAGCACTTTGGGAGGCGGACGTGGGTGGATCACCTGGTCAGGAGTTCAAGACCAGCCTGGTCAACATGATGAAACTCCATCTCTACTAAAAATACAAGAAATTAGCTGGGCATAGTGGGGACACCTATAATCCCAGCCACTCAGAAGGCTGAGGCAGGAGAATTGCTTGACCCGGGAGGCAGAGGTTGCGGTGAGCTGAGATTGTGCCACTGCACGATAACCTGGGAGACAGAGCAAACTCCATCTCAAAAATAAATAAATAAATAAAATTTTAAAAGGTAATAATGTAAGCAAATAAAGAGCATGGAGAAAGTAGAAAACCAGATAACCTCAGTCCCATTTCGTTAAATTTTGGGAAATTTCAGTATCTGCATTGTACAGATGACAGGCAGAATCTTGAGAAGTTAACACTTTAAAAGAAAAAAAAAAAAACAACTAGATATTCATTGTGTGTCATCATGTTGACTATTCTCTTCTCTGAACTTCCTGGCATCTTAGATAGCATTATATCTGAGCTGGAATAAAATGTACTACATGTCTTCAGATTCTGTGAATGTTTACCAGGCACCAGGGCATCCACTGTCCAGTCCCAAGCCTGCCACTCAGAATGAGTTCATGGGGGAGTGAGCGCATGTAGCAGGCATTAAGCAGGGTTTTTGCATTCTGCTCTCCCGCTTGATCCCCATGACAACCCTAGGAGCCTGCTGCCACTGATCTTCTTATTCCACTTGAGGGAACCTAGAGGCAGAGACAGGATTTGAATCCAGGCCTCCAGCTCCAAACTCCAGCTGATGGAGGCAAGCTGGAACCCAAGATGCTTTCAATCCCTGCTGCTCTGAGCACTGACATTTGCTCAGTGGAATGCTGGAGTTTTGCTGATCACTGTCCAGGCAGAGGCCTGCTCTGAAGTTAAAAATCCCCAAGTGAATAAATCTCCAGCCTCTCCTGCTCTTTCCTTCCCAGTTCTGAAAGTGAGGGCAGGAGAGATGAGCTTTGGCCAGGAATTCAGCGAGTGACTTTGCGTGGAGTGTCAGCTTCTCCACATTGCTGGGTGTTAGCTTACCCCTGTCCGGCACCAGCAGCAAAAACAGAGCCAGGCGTGGCCTATAGCAAAGATCTCAGTTTAAATATGTGAATTCATCTGGGCCTGGACAGCTGCATAGCTCAGGCAGGGCAGAAATCTGCCACCCTACCCCATTTCCTTGAAATCTATACAGGAACACAGTTCCAAACACCCTGGTGCCAGTCCCTGCAAGCTCCTACTTGTACAAATGGATTTTAAAACACGTGATGAGATCTACCTCCTCCCGTGCCTCTGGGCTTTTCTAGGTGTCAGCATGAATCTCGTGAGCTTTACAATGATCCCAGGGTACATGGGCAAGGGAGAGGTGGTTATGACTATTATGAACTCGCTTGCTTTTATGCCCACTCCCCTACAATCCCTTGTCCAACAAACAGTGAACTTTAAAAAATACCAGTCGCATCTCCGCTGATGTCCTGCTCAAAGCCCTCCAGTGGCTTCTTAATTCCTTAGCAAGCTCTAGAAGTTTCTACGGGATCTGGCTTCTGTCTCCCTTGGCCTTGCTGTTGCCACACACTTCTAGCTATTCCTCAAATGCTCCAGGCTCCAAGTCTGTCACTGTCTCTTTTGAACTTGCTGTCCTCTCTTCCAGGAACACCTCATCCCCCAGATACTGGCCGGCCCCTTCTCATCATGAAGGTCTCAGCTCAAATGTCACATTCATAGAGAGGCCTTCTGTGCCTCCCTTCCCCTCCTACCAGCCTCCTTCTCTATTCCCCCTTGCCTCCTAGCACCTGACATCATATTGGGTATTTGTTTTATTGTTTGGTCTGATTCCTCCTCCATTACTTAGGCACCAGGAGAGTAGAGACCTTGTTTGTCTTGTTCACCACCTAGAAGATACTTGAAACTCTAACATTTGTTAAATGCAGGAAAGAATGCCCTTTGACAGCTAGGAAATTGAGGCTCAGACAAGTGAAGTGTCTTGCCCTGGTTCCCCAGCTAGTGAGTGACTATGCTGGACTCAAACTTAGCTCCTGTGCTCCAGCCTTCAAGTGGGTGAAACTCAAGAGGGAAAGTTCTTACAGGGCCACTTAGGAGCAGACAGCTTCTCAGGTCGACATTCTTTTATGTTGATGTGAAGTAGCAAATCTTTCAGAGATACAGGCCTCTAAAAAATTCTGCCATCTGCCGGCTGCTGTGTTAGAGCCAGCCTCAGAAAAAGGTCAGAGATCCAGCCCCTGGCTGGATGCTATGCACCCGGGAAAGAAGGAGCAGAACTGAAAGAAGTCTTTTCTACTCTTCTAGATGAGCTTTCTAGACCACAGGCAGAGCATACCCATGCACAGACTTTAAGGGCCTTTATTTGGTCTCTTTGCTTCCCAGTTCGGGAAACAGGCCCAGGGACAGGAAGCGACCTGCCTGATGCTACCCCATGAGTTAGTGGTCCAGGCAGTTAGAACCAAGGTTTCCCCATCCAG
>NW_012118010.1:403947-405382 GCF_000951035.1 Colobus angolensis palliatus
GCAGGCCTGCCAATTCCATAGCTCTCATTTCTCGCTCTGCACATCAGTGCTGGCTTCCCACACCCACAGCTCCTCCAGAAGGAAGGTTTGTTGAGAGGCTTCACCATGCATTCTGACATTTTTGGCCCAACCAAACTAGACCCCACTCTTGGGTAGAATGGGACCAAGACGCAACCCTGAAGGACTTAAATGAGAAATGAGCATTTTCCAGTGACGCCTCCTCTCCCTGCCTCTTCCTGGGCCTCTCTCTGCACTGCTCTGGGGTGTTCACTGCACTTGGACTGATACCAGTCAATGTCCCTCGCTCCAACCTGACCTGAAACTGAAATGCTCCAAACAAGAGTAAGTGGGGCAGCCGACATTTCAGGAAGAGGAAGGTTGGCAGCCAGGCTGCTGTGAGCTTGCACGGCCCCATATGGGTCCCAGCTAGTACTTTGCATTTTCTTTTCTCTCTTCTTGGAACCCCTTCGTCCTTTTTCCCACTGCCCTCTAGCCTCTTCACTGCCTTGGGAAAGGGGGCCTCTCACAAAACAGTAATCACCGCTGCTGTTCCCTGAGTGTTTACTTTGCACCAGGCACTGTGCTAAGTACCTCCAGGGGAGTATCTCCCTTAATGCCTGCAACATCCTATAAGCCTTGTATGATTGCATCTCGCTTTTCAAGCTGAAAAGAAGTTAAATGCTTTGCCCGACAGTCTATAGCTAGGAGGAGCTGGAGCTGAGATTCAACCCCAGGTTCTCTGGTGCCCAAATCCTCATGTCTTTGCCCCGTGTGCCCCTCTTTCACAGGAAGAGCTTCAGCCAAATCCTGGAACAGAAGCTCTTGGGAAGCTGCCTGTGACCTTTCTTATTGTGTACCCTCAGCACAGGTCATGCACAGGCAGCTGGGAATAGATAGGCAAGTTAAAGGAATTCTCATTGGAAAACACCAGAGGGATCCACAGCCCTCCCCCTCCCCGCCGCCCCCCAACTGCTGTGTGTCTGCCCAGGGCCCTGGAATCCCACAGTTGTTTCCTGTACCCAGGCCTGGGGAACCAGCCAGTCACATGGACTGCGAGTGTATCCGCCTCACGCTTCTCTGCGGCCCCTGGCTTCTCCCAGTGGATTCCGCAAGGTGTTTCCTGCAAATCCTGCTGATGGTCTTTGCTGGCACGTAGCAAAATCCACCCAGAACACCGTGATCTGCTGGCCTCAGCCTGGATGGGGTTTTGTTTTTGTTTAGCCTTAAAAAAATGTGTGTGTGTTTTTTTTTCACCCCCCCCCCCAACCAGGGGCACAGGGGTGGGGGAAGAGGAGAAAAATGAAGGTAAAAATATTGACAGAGTGAAGAGTATTGAATATTCCTTCTGTTTCAAAAACAGCAGCTTCCGTGGCTGGGATGCAGGCTGGCTGGGCTCAGGTTGGGCAGAGGTTGAAGTTGAGATCACGGGGGCAGC
>NW_012118010.1:410942-412491 GCF_000951035.1 Colobus angolensis palliatus
CACCATGGCCGGCTAATTTTTTTTTTTTGTATTTTTAGTAGAGACGGGGTTCCACCATGTTGGTCAGGTTGGTCTCGAACTCCTGACCTCAGGTGATCAGCCTTGGCCTCCCAAAGTGCTGGGATTACAGGCATGAGCCACTGCACCCGGCCGAGCCCTCCTTTTGATAGGAGCCTCCCATGGGCAGGCAGAGTCAGAAGTGTTACATGCAGCCACTGGTCACCTAGGCAAAACCCTGCCAGCTTTCAGATGTGCAGTGGAGGTGGCAGGGGGAAGTGGCTGGCGCTGTGTATGCTTTGCAGATACTTTGTGGTGTGGCGATTGCTCTAGAGGACTCTAGTGTCCAGAAGCAGGCATGTGCAGTTTTTCATTACAGTCCTCCTTCAAAGAGTACAGCTGGCCCTATGCTTTGTGGGGAGAGGTGCACTCTGGGTGGCCCATAAACCCAGAAAACAGGATTCCTATCTGGTACAGGATACCATCCTGCCACCTGGAGAGGGGTCTGCATGAGACCCAGAAATGACTGGATCCACAGCAGACCTAGTCTGTGGACCAGTCTTAAAGAATCCTCCATCCAAGCTTCTATCTGTCACCCAGGGAACTGGACGTTCCCTTCGGTCACAATGAACTAGTGGCCTCCTCTTCTCTCCAGCCACGGTCTTTGCAGTCCTCAGCCATGTGACCTCTGACATGCCAGGCTTGGTCTGATTGCTGTGCCCTTGTTCGTGCTGTTTCCATTGCCTGGACCATCTTTCTTTTCTTTCCATGATCAAAACCCTATATATTCTTCTGAGTCAGCTCATGCAATGGAATTGGCATTGGAATGTTGCAGCTAATTGCACATACTGGGTGACAGAGCGCACAGTAGAGAAAGGCAGGGTGATAGACTCCTCTTAGGAAGCAATCAATAAGGGCCAAGACGGAAAAGATGTCTTATTTCACCCAGCAACTATTTACTGAGTACCTACTATGTTCCGGACACTGTGAGATCTTGCCGTTAGATACAGTGGTGAGCAAAGTAATTTCGGCAGAATTTAGTGAGTGTGTGGGGGCAGGGAACAAAGAGGATGAGACATGATTCAAATGAATCTACAAACATATAGTTACATACATACTAGGGCCCCTGAGAATACAAAACAGGGGTTCTGTTCTAGTCTCATGTTTGCAGGAGGTGGCTGGGGATGGCTTTATGTGAGGGAGTGTCCTCTGATTTTAAATGTGAAGTATGAGTGGCAGTTGATAGGTAATGGGGAGCAGAAGAGGGTGTCATGCAGACAGAATGGCATGTGCAAAGGCCCCAAGGCTTTGCAACTGAGAGCTTTAGACCAGGGCTGCCGATGAGACATCTAGAAAAGTATAATTGTTCGCCCCTTGTCATTCTCTTTGGTGCAAAGGCCTGAGCTCCCTGTCTGCAAACCATGGGGCTTGAGGTCAGTTACTGGACTTCTCTCTTCCTGCCCTTTGTCTGCAAGCCAAGGTACCCTCAACCTGACCTTGAGAGCCCTGGGGCCCACCCAGTCTGTAAGTGGAGATTTGAATACAGACTTCA
>NW_012118010.1:412541-414693 GCF_000951035.1 Colobus angolensis palliatus
GTCACAGATCAGCAATGTCCCACTAGTTAGCAAATGGGCCCCTCTCAGTTTGAATATGCAGCTGATAGACCAGGTGGGGTGATTAGGGGCCCACTCTGTACTTGTTTCTGTCCCCAGTTTTGGTAAGTGCAGATCATCCAGACAGATCCCAGGCCAAGAAAGAGGTTGAAGACAAAGCTAGAAGAGGCAGCTGAAGAATGCTAATGTCTTACTCAAGTTTGACTTTACAGAAATGTTATTTTTAGAACATAGCAAACAGGGAGCACGTGACAACCTGGACCATTACAATGAAAAGAAAGTGGAACACAGGAGAAATGCATGAGTTAGAAATATAAAGTGATCGGACTCTTAGATTCCAGGGTTAATTGGGACACTAGAATATGTCCGGTCCAACATGTTCATTTTGTACAATAAAAAACAAGGGCTCCAGGAGGAAATGATTTGTCAAACTCACATGGAAAATGAATGGAAAAAACCAGAAAGAGAATCTAGCTTCCAACTCCTGGCCCAGGGCTCCTCTTGCTATTCAATACTTTCTACGTAATAAGCCTGGGTTTTTTTTTTTTTTCCAAAAAAACTATTGTACTTGGCCACCCAGATGTGTACATTTATTTAGTAGAGTAGGTAGAGTTATTTACTAAATCACATCAAAGTTGGGAGACAGATTCTGGTTTGAAAACCCTCGGGTATTTTATTTTATTTTATTTATTTTATTTTATTGTGATAATACTTAACATGAGATATACTTGCCCCCCTTTTTTTCTGAAATGGAGTCCCACTCTGTCACTCAGCTGGAGTGCAGTGGCACGATATTGGCTCCCTGCAGTCTCAACTTCCTAGGCTCAAGTGATCCTTTTCCCTCAGCCTCCCAAGTAGCTGGGACTACAAGTACATACTACCATGCCCAGCTAATTTTTTTTCATATTTTTCATAGAGACAGGGTTTTACCTTGCTGCCCAGGCTGCTCTCAAGCTCCTGAGCTCAAGGGATTCACCTGCCTTGACCTCCCAAAGTCCTGAGATTATAGGCATGAGCCACCGCACCCAGCAAGATCTACCTTTTTAACACATTTTTTAACACTAGAAGAAGTATTTAAATAGATGATGGCGAAGTCTCAAGCTGTCCTACCAGCAGTAAAAAGATTCCAAGTGGGGAAGGTGAACTCTCAACCTTGTATACTGATCAGTGGCAGAGTCATTGGCCCCCAGCAAGACTGAGATGGTCGAAGGACATGGGACCATGTCATAAGCAGGGAGACCATCCTAATCTATGAAAATATTTTCCTGGAGCTGATTTGGGAAACATGACCCTTCTTTTCAAATATCTTGTTTTTTTGTAAGCCCAAGATGTCACCTAGATGGGAGAAAGCCACAGGGAGGCAGTCCAAAGGAGAATTTTTTTACAGTCAAAAAAATGGCTTGACATGGAACAGGCTGACCTAGGTCAGAGATGGTTGCACACTGGGCAGTTTCACCTTGGGATGAGACTGTAGAAGAAATTCAAAGGAGCTTACACTGAGTGACACTGAAGATCCCACCCAACCTAAAGTCTGTGGCCTGTGAAATGTGCCCATGCCACTGTGCTATAGTTAAACGTGTCCTTCTGGAAGGCAGGCAGGACCCAGAGATGAAAAGTAGGGGCTCCCAATTCAGGCTGCCCGGACTGGCATGCTACGTCCACCACTTCCTCATGAGATGATCTGGGGAGAGTCACTTATTCTTTACAGGCCTTGATTTCTAAAAGATGGGCTCATGACAACACTTACTTTATAGGGCCTTAGTGAGGCTCAAATGGGAAAATCCATGGAAGGCATTTAGCACTGATCATGCATGGAAAGCGCCTGATAGCTAATGGCACCTATTGTAACTAATAACAGTATTACAATTAGTATTGTAATCATTGACAGTAGGATTTTTATAATTAGGGAAATTGGGGAACTACCCACATAACCATCCTCCTGCTTTCTGCATCAGTGTTTGACCAAATGTGTTCATTCCTGGTACTCTCATTGCTTATCCTCCGAGAGCACTGGCATATAATGGAAAATGTATTCCAATTTGTTCCAGCCAGGAACATCTAGCAACAGGGGTTGGAGGTGTGCTTCACTACATGAGCCTACCCCCTTTTTTTTTTTTTTTTTTTTGAGATGGAG
>NW_012118010.1:417398-420321 GCF_000951035.1 Colobus angolensis palliatus
AGCAGCCATTGGCTCTTGTTCAAACCACAAGAAAGTCTCCTGCCCACTGCTGGTGCATTCTGGGAACAGATTTGCTGTCTGCAAAGGCTGTATCTGCAGGTCTGGTGTGCAAAGGAGGGTGGTCCTTTGGCTAACGGTGGACCTGCTCCTAGGCCTATGCCAGAGTCCCTCAGCTCTCCTAGCACACCAAATCCCAATAAGGAGAAAAATAAAATGCTATAGATGGCTCCTGAGATGTTGCCAGCTGTTTGGGCTTCACGAATGCCCCGACCTGAAAGCTGGAAGTTCTGAGAACCGTTTGAGGGTATAGTATTTTTCTGGGCACTGCTTCAAAGGGGCTGTGGTTGAAGACCATGCTGCTATTCTGGTGGCCACTTGTGTGGGATAAAGTTTCCCATGGGCCCCCGTGGAGAGGCTGGACCACTCTCGGGATTGGGGGTGGTCTCAGCCCCCCTCACTGAGTGCACTTGCATGGCACTGAGCAAGTCGGCGCCTCTGACCCCTGAGTGGGCTTGAGCTTTTGAGAGGTCGGCGTGCCCCTTTAAACCTGGTGTCTCCTCAGAGCACAGCACAGATGCCCAGCCAAAACACCCAGGGCGTTAAACCACTCCAAGAGGTTAAAGGGCTTGAGGGGAGAGAGGGTACAGAGAGAGACAGAGAAGCATTAAATATTAACTTTGAAGATTAGAAATGAGATGTGCACTGGAATGAGATCATTTGGGGGTCTGATGCAAAGACCCAGACTTGTTTCTAGGGGTTTCTTGGGGCTTCGGGGGCCTCCCATCAATGGACTGTTTGGGTGCCCATTTGGATACATGTGATCCTAAAGGCTATGGGCAGTGACAGAGTGATAAGTCTTTATCACTAGCCTCAGGGAGAAGTCCACCTAAGAAATGGCACTATCCCATGATGGAGCAAGACCCAACCGACCAAGCTGGGAATTATCGCCTACTGCAAGGCACCCCTTTACTTTGTTGAACTCTCTGTTTTCTGTCTCGCCAATGGGCCAGACTCTCCAGCCTCCAGGCCTCTGCCTCTGCTCCAGCCATGACCAGAAGATCCTTTCCTTTCTCTTTCTCTTAACTGTCTCTAGTGATTCTCTAATCCCAACTCAGGCAGGATGTCGCCCTCTGACACTTCCAGGCTGGCCAGATGTGTCTGCTGCATGCTCCTGTGGCTCCCTGGACTATAACTGCCTGTCTTCTTGTCTCACAAGAGTAAAATAAGGTTATTAAAGGTAGGAACTTTGTCTACCTGCTTATTACTGAATTCCCAAGAAATGGCACAGGATCTGAGATGCTTCCTGAAATACTTCTGAATAAACAGCAGACAAGTGAATCAATGAATTTCAAGTATATTTGAGGAGACGGAGGAGAGGGGTGGGCAAAATAAAACAAACAACTAACACTATAGCAGAGAGGGACACAGGACCTGGAGATGGGGCCTGAAGAAACAGTCTGCCACATATTTCCTGAGTGCTACCACAAGGAAGAGGGGCAGCTGGAGGCCAGAGGGCCTGCAGAGGAGCCAGCAGGTCTAGCAAGGAGTGCCTTGGGTGGAGACTCCTGGGGCTAATTTTGGTGTCACCACGGACTTCCTTAGCGTGCTGAGCCTTGGGTTCTTCATGTGTTGGTAGCATTTGGGTGCTGTCCTCCCACAGACACATCAACAAGTTCATGGGGGTCTCCTGTAATAGGGTCCTGTGACTTGCCTCTTTTTGGAGGTCAGTCTTCAACGTTTTGGAACAACGTCCGTATTCGGCCTCTCCAGATCACATTTTTACTCGTCCCTTCCTTTTCTGAGTAACCCTATGGAACAAGGACTCCTGACCCAGCGCTCCAAGAAGCCAAATACAAAACCATCCCCGTCTTCGTTATTGTATTACCTTTGGTGCCCTCCCATAGCCTCATTCATTCATTCATTCATTCAACATTTTGGGGAACCCTGGCCACAATCTAGGCTCTATGCCAGGTGCTGGAGTTCCAGATGCAGTCCCTGCCATCTGGTAATTAGTGATGCTAGTCAGTGTCCAAGGAACCAATCATTAAAGAAGAACACGTGCTGGAAGAAAGAGAGGGAAACCAAGCAGAAGAGAGGTAGACTAGCTTGGCCTGGGGTGGACAGAAGGCTTCCTGGAGGAAGTGGCATTTCAGATGGGTGGGTCTTGCAGGAAGCCAAAGGTACAGGCAGATGCACGGGGAGGAAGTGATTCTCACCCAGGCAAGGGGCATCGTAAGACAGGTTCATATAGTGATGGGGGCTGGAAGCTTTAGAGAGATAGCATTTGAGGTATGGTCCCAGCTCTGGAGAGCCATGTATATGTCACTGAGCTATGCAGAATAGTCCTGTAGATACTGCAAACCCAAGGGAGGTGTAGGTGAGGATGTAAATGAGGGTTGTGGATCCCATTTGTTCCTGGGAGAATGTGAGGGACTTACGGAAGAAGGACTGTGTTTCCCACTGTCTATCCTTTGGGGTTTTGACATTTCCCACCTGACAGCCCTTTGCAGAGTAAAAGCCTCAGTGATTCTAATCATGCTTGGTGAACACTTTGGGACAGTCGCCTCACTGGACCCTTAGAAACCCAGGTCACAGAAACACCATCACTGTTCTGAGATTCAAAGTCCTCCCTCCCCAGGTAAGTCAGCCCTGAATCCAGGAATCAGCCAGCCCTGGGACTTTCACTCTGTCCCAGGCCAAGGGATTTGTACCTTTCTCCCAAATTACTGGTGGCCCCAGGAAGAAATCAAGAGTGGCTGACTTTAAGCAGTTAGATTAAACATCAAATGCATTCATCCCAAGTCTAGCATATACCTATAAGGAGAGACTCCTCTTAAATTTTGTCATTTCATTGTGTAAAATTGAGATCGCCCCTTAACACATGAACACCGGCATGGGATACTAATTTTGTGCTGTGTTCTTT
>NW_012118010.1:421191-422322 GCF_000951035.1 Colobus angolensis palliatus
GGGGTGATGCTCAGATCTGATGCCATCTCCAGAGCGCTTCCCTGACACCCCTCCTCTGAGACGGACTTCATCTCCTCTTGGCTCTGTCCTGGCTTTCCGTCCTTGCTTATATTGCTGAGCCTGCCTTAGTTGAGTATCATTGCCAGTCTCTCTTACCTCTAGCCCTTGAGTTCCTAGGAGCCTTATTTATCCCTGTATCCCTATATATGTCTAGCACTCAGGCACCTTCCTGGTTGCTGAACAGTTGTGTATCTGACCCTGTGAACCGAGAATTACTATTATCCCCTTTTGATTGAATAAGGCTCAGAAAAATTGGTCATTTGGCAGAGCTTGCATAGGAGTTATCTATCTGTTTTTAAATCACCCTTTGTGTGTGACACTTTATAAATGAAATCACACTTAGCTTCCCATATTCAGCAAATACATATGAGGTACCTGTTATGTGCCAGGCACTCTTCGGGCAGCTTTGGCTACAGCAATAGGTAAAGCAAAGAACCTGCTGCCCAGGGGAGGCTTACATTTTAATGGGGAGAGACGACCAGTAAAGAAGCAAGTTAATGCATAATGTCAGATGGTGGCCAGTGTCTGACGGAGCACAGTGTGGGGAGCCAAGCAATTGAGAGGTGGGGGAGGAATGTGCATGGATCGGGATCAGGGATCAGGGATCAGGGAAGGTCCCCCGCCAAGTGAAGAAAGAGTGTTCCAGCAGAGGGAACTGCATGGTCAGAGACCCTGAGAGCATGTTTCGGTGCTAGGGTGTGCAGTGGAGCGAGCTGCAATTTCCTGAGATTAAGAAGGAAAATCTCAGGAAATTGACCCATGAGTTGGAAGGGTCGAACTTGAGATGTTTTATTAGACTTGCAGGTATAAATGTAGACTAAATGTAGACTCTGGGATATGTAAGTAAAAAGGTCATCAGGGAGGGGAACAACATACACTGGAGCCTGGTGGTGGGTAGGGTAGGGGGAGGGAGAGCATTAGGAAAAATAGCTAATGCATGCTGGGCTTAATACCTAGGTGATGGTTTGACAGGTGCAGCAAACCACTATGGTACATGTTTACCTTTGTAACAAACCTGCACATCCTGCACATGTACCCCAGAACTTAAAATAAAAATACAATTTGTTTTTT
>NW_012118010.1:423602-453643 GCF_000951035.1 Colobus angolensis palliatus
CACTAGGATGCAAAACTGCTTACAGGCTACCTGATCCTCATCTTCCACAGTTGGAAAGTAGGGACATGAATAGCCATAACAGTAGCCACCTCACCAGGTGGCTATGAGGACAGAGTTAAAGAACACGCGCACGTCGCTTGGCACCTAGGAGGCATTTGATAAATGGTAGTGGTTGTTATCAGTATGTTCTAGTTCCCTTCCTTCTCCTCTAGATTCACTGATGTGATGCTAAGCAAAGCAAGCAGTTTGTAGTTCTTGAATGTGTGAGCAGCTGGAAGAGTGAGAGAGCCCGGCTCTGCCCTCCTTGGGCAGGCTACATTGTCGAGTGTCCAAGATGGGCAAGAAAAAGACTTGCTTGGCGGCCTCCGGGCCGACCTCCCTGTGGCTCCCTGACCTATTGCCTTTGCCGTGAGCACTCTGGCCTCAGCAAGGCCCCTCCCTTTGTCATCCTGTGGGAGATGATAAAATACACACAAAGGGGCTGTGAGACAAGCTGGGTGACAAGGATCCCTCTTTCCTCCTTTTGGTGTGTTTTCATGGGGAGGGCATCATTCCAACACTTCCAGATCCCTCTTTTCCTCCAAGTCTAGGCCCAAGATGTGAGCCCATGGTCCAGGCTTTTCTTACCTAGAGCCTGCCTGCTGGGGTCCCATCTGAAGAGCAGCCCCTTCCCTGGGATTGACACTAACAGTGACTTCTGCTTTTGAAGAAATGCAGTCTACCCGCTAGCCAGATGTCCCTTACTTATCCTTGCTGTCCTTCTAAAAACCATGCCTTAAACCAGCAAAATCATTCCATGGGGCCTTTGAAGAGACAGGAATGGGTGTGTGTGTGTGCATACGTGTGTGTGTGTGCTTGTGTGTGTGTATGCGCGCACATGTGTGTGTGTGGTGGCAGTGGTATCTCACCTGCTAGATGGCATGAATCAACTCCTAAGTCATGGAGAGGATTTGTACTGCTCTTCCCTTGATGCTAGCATGGGTGGAACCCCGAGTCCCAAGTTAGTACCCATTAATTAGTTAAGGGTCCTTGATCCCCAGACCAGCCAAATGGGTAGCATTGTTGCTCAGCCTTCTAGCCCGCCAGTAGGAAAGTCCAACCATCAGGTCGGGGAAGAAGGGTCTGGATTTGGTTGACAATGGTTGGATGGGGGATAGAAACAGAGAGAGGGAAGACAACTCAAGGGTATCTTGCCCCACTCTGTTTATGCTGATGAACAGCACATGTGCAGTTTCTGGAGATGCACCAGTAAGCTTTTCTGGAAACTCAATCACAATTGCCATTGGAAAATTGTTCTTTGTTCAAAACTTGTGCCACTGTGGTCTACACTGCTAGAGCTGGAGGTGGGGAAAGGCAGCATGAAGGTATATTTGTGGAAGAGGTGTGCCTTGTTTGCCTTGCTTTTGTAAGCTCTTACTAGCACTCTTGCCCAGACAAATATTCAAAGGAAGCAAAGACAGTTCAATAGAGATATCCCTTTATGCCTGGCTCCTCAGGTGCACGATATATTCAAGAAGGCCCCATGTATATTTATAGATCAATGTGCCAATTATATAAGAACACACATCCTGGTTTCTTTGTAGATACTTTTACATTGAAATACTGCTTATTCCTTAATCAATCTCTTCCTTGTTTCCTCCTCCTCCCCCTCCTCCTCCTCCTCCTCTTCCTCCTTCTCCTCCTCCTTCTTCTTCTTCTCCTTCTTCTTCTTTTTTTTTTCTTCAGTGAGATGGAGTCTTGCTCTGTCACCTAGGCTGGAGTGCAATGGCATGATATAGCTCACTGTAGCCTCGAACTCCTGGGCTCAAGCAATCCTCCCACCTCAGCCTCCTGAGTAGCTGAGACTATGAGACTATGAATACATGGCACCATGCCTGGCTAATTTTTTAAATTTTTTATAATTTTCTATTTTTTATAGAGACAAGGTCTCACTGTGTTGCCCAGGCTGGTCTGGAACTCCTGAGCTCAAGTGATCCTCCTGCCTTGGCCTCCCAAAGTGGTGAGATTATAGGCATGTGCCACCACACCCAGCCTCTTCCTTGCTTCTTTTGACCACCAGAACCCTAGAAGCCCAGATTCTCTTCCTAAGAGCAAAAGAGATTCTAGAGAGACAAGAGAGGCTCAGAGGCTGAGATTCACACTGAGCCTCACCTCTCCCTTCTCTGATTGGTGCTTCTGTACCTTGGAGACACGTCCTCTAGCCATAAACCTTTTTAAAATTTTTTTTTTAGATGGAGTCTCGGTCTGTCACCAGGCTAGAGTACAGTGGCGCAAGCTCGGCTCACTGCAACCTCTACCTCCTAGGTTCAAGTGATTCTCCTGCCTCAGCCTCCCAAGTAGCTGGGACTACAGGCAGCCCCAGGCCCAGCTAATTTTTGTATTTTAGTAGAGATGGGGTTTCACTGTGCTGGCCAGGATGGTCTCAATCTCTGGACCTTGTGATCCACCCACCTCAGCCTCCCAAAGTGCTGGGATTACAGTGGTGAGCCTCCGCACCCGGCCAGCCATAAACTTTTAAACCTTATCTCCCCACTAGACTAACCATCAGTGGAAGCAAGAAATAGGACTTCTATTTCTTGTTGTCACCCTCACCAGCACCCAACCCAATGTTCCAGACACCAACCTAGTTCACACCTGTGTTGGTTTGGCTGTTAGGGGGCACTGGGTACACAGTGTAGGGGCCATACTTCAGCATGAATGGGAGTACAGACAACCTGTGTCCAGCCTGGCCCATCTGTAAAGCTGGCTTCCAGCCACCTCAACAAGGTGGAAGGAATGGCTGGATATACTGCCAGCTACCAGTTTGAAAAGTGTCTTCTGTTATTGGAAAACCACAACCTCCCCCTACCCCACTTCCCTTGTTCCCTGTGGCCCCTGGGCCAGCGAATGCCTCAGGAGAACCCTGATTGCCAAACAGGAGAGTACAAAATAGCACGCATTTGAATTACAGAGGAGAAACTGGAGCAAATACAGACAGATTAATGCACAAACCAAATAGGTGGATCTGGGGTTGGCCAGCAAGTCTACTTTGGAAGGACTCTGAGAATCTATTTTGAGGGCAGAATGTAACTTAATTTTAGTTCAGTTTAGTGAAGTTTTGTTTTTGTAAGGAAAACACTGGTGTGGCCTCTTCGCTGGCCATCTCTGCCTCAGGCTTTTGGAACCATGACTGTGATCTTGTTTGGCTGGCCTTGGTAGGCCATTCTTGGGTTACACATGGGTGATAAGGTGGGATGGGTACAAGTGATGGAGTAGGCACTCCTGGCCCCCAAATACCTCCTACACTTGTTCTGACTACTCCATCTGCGCTTTTCCACCTCTCCCTGAAGTTCTGTAAGGTTAGAATATTTTTATGAGGTTGCCTTTCTTCTCATCCTAGGGAGAACTCCCAGGCCTTAGCTTACAGTGCATGTTAGAAGTCTGAAGATGGTATGCCCTCATATGGAAAAAAAAATAGACATCACAATAGTGGTGATAATGCTAATAACAGTGGTAGCAAACACATGAGGTTTGGGATGGACTACACACTGTTCTCGGTGCTTGTATTAATACGACCCTCACAGCAACTTTATGAGGCATTGTTGTCATCATTCCCATCTTACAGATGGGAAACCAAGGCATAGAGAGGTTTAGCAACTTTCTGAAGGTCACCCGGCAGCAGGGCTGGGATTTGAACCCTGGCTATCAGGCTCCAGAGACCAGGCTCTTTAATGCAATGCTACGTTGCTGGTCCAATCGTAATAAGCAAGTCACTTGTAAGCCACATGAGAGGCACTGGGCTAAGAAAGCCAGAGAGATTTAGGAGGAAAGAGCCCCAGAGAGATCAAACAGTAATGGTGGAACCCAAACTCCAATGCAGCTTCCTCACTATGAAAATGTATTCTTTTCACTAAACTATCCTCAGATGAAAAGGTTCCAAGCTCAGGCCATTTGGGGTAAGGAAGGAGTTGGCTGGTTATATGTGCAGAAGCTTCCAGCAGTAACTAGCTTTATGGGGCAGGTCTGCTTGTGACATCTTCTGTCTAAATCAAGTCAAGCCATTTTTGAACCAAGATGTTGCTATTTAAAGGAATCCCTTTTGCCTTGCCCCTTCCAACCCCCTGGCCAAGACTCACTCCCTTGTTTACCTTCAGTGTTAATGAAGCAGAGAAGATGGGTCCAAATCACTTCAGGAAGAATCAGTGGTAAAGGCTGGCAGACATGCCTCTGCCAGGAGGTGAAGCCGTTATAACCTGCCTGTGAGAGTTAATATGGAGGAAACAGTCCCCAGGGCCTCTGGGAGGCTGGCTTGTTGCCGAGAATGCTACCGCAATGTTAGAAACAGAGGTGGATGCAGGATCTTGAGAGACATTGGCCTGGGATCTTGCCAACCTCTCGTTTTTACAGCAGACTTGGAAACAACCACTCGCCTCCTCCTAATTTGAGCTGCCTCCACTAAATTGCTCACTTTGCCAATGACTCTGTGTATTGCCATCCCTGGCAGGGAAGGTCTGAAGGGGCCTTTGATTCATCTGAACCCTGACTTGATGTCTGACTGGAAGGGTAGGATCCAAGCTCATTTGGAAAGAAACAAGACAGAATCCAGTAGGGATGAAGAATCCGTTCTTAGTAAAGATTTTTTAAAAAACAGAGACTGGAGTCAAAGAACTGGGATACATAGTGGAGCATCCACAATGAGGAAAGATAATGGAGCTACCAGTATATATATATGTGTGTGTGTGTGTGTGTGTGTGTGTGTAGGGTATTTTACTTAAGCATTTATTGAGTACCTACTCCTTTTGGGGCTAAGTGCAACTTGAGATAAGAAAGAATGATAGGATCTCAGGGCTGAAAGAGTTCAATTTGTAATTCAAAGTATGACCGCATAAGCAAGCCCCATTCCAAATTCCTGTTGAGGTCTTAGCATGGAAGTATCCAGCACCCCCATCGTAACCCCTGACAGAGGCACTCTCTGCCCTGATGGCAGCCCCCCCGCCTTTTGTTGCTGGTTCTTATTATTAGATGATTTTTTTTCTTTGATTGAGCCAACGAATGTTACTCTCAGCAATTTCCAGTTTTTGTATTCAAGACCTGTCCATTTGCTCCTCCATGTGCTGATTTTACAAATACCTGTATCAGGTATTTTGGTGCTCTTGGGTGCTTCTTTTTCACACAAAGTAGAAAGAGAAGCACAACCTTGTAGAATCTAAAAGTCAAGTCCTCTCTTCTTTGTGTTCCCAGGGTACATGGTAAATGCCTCTCTTTCAGCCCTCGACCCACTGGGTGTAACTACTTTTGTACTCATAGTTAACTAATATCTACTGGGTAACTCCTTTCTGCCAGACACTGTAGTGGCAAATTTCATAAGATTTTTTGTTCAATCCTGATTCCAATTCCCTGATGTAAGGAGAGTTACACCCTCTTTATAGATGAGAAAATTGAGGTTCAGAAAGAGGAAGTGGTTTCACTTGTTGGTCAGTTTCCGTATCTAGATAATGTGGATGCTAATATTGCTCTTGTAAGGCAGTTAAGAGAAGTAAATAAGTGAAATGTACATGGCACATAGTAGGTGTGCAATAAATGGGAACTGTTTTCATTGGAGCAGTCCTTCCATGGTTAGCCCATTTCATTTTTGGTGATGATTTAATGATGATGATGATATTAATAACATTTGTCTAGTGCAAACTATGTTCAAGACAGTGTTAAATTCATCATCTTGACTAATCCCTTCAATTCAGGAGATTGGTATCATTACGATTCCTGTTTTACAGAAGATGAGGCCAGAAACAAAGTCATTTACTTGCCTACAGTCCCAATATCCATAAACAGCAGAGCTGAGATTGGAACAGTTCTGTCTGGCTCCTGAGCCCCCACTCCCAATTGCTCCTTCTTCTACCACATCCCCACAGAGCTTAGACTCTATTGCATCCCTTGCTATCTAAGTACTGGATACCAAGGGCTCAACCAGAATGCTAACTGGGGGCACTGTAGGAAGCTGGGGTGCACCACAACCCTGTGGACATACCAAGATGTGGCGAATTAATGCATGCAAAGGAAGAGCCCCAAATGAGGTGGTTAGAAAGGAGTCCTAGTGGAAAGAGAACAACTCTGGGAGACCACGGCATTGTCAGATGGACAAGGGAGGGGGGACAACGGCTCTAACAGGAGAAGTAGATTTTAGATTACGGTGAAGTCACAAAGTCAAGAAAATCCCCAGGGTCAGGGCGGGGCCAGGGGATGACTATAGCCTAGGAAGTTCTGGAGCTGGCAGTTGTGAACATGTGGGGTAATTAACTTGAATGGTGGCTGCTGCTTTTTCCTCCAACCTCCCTCTCACACCAGGGAATTCCCACTCTTATAAACACAATCATCTATTCCAGTTGGCTCCAAGGTAAGAGAGCAATTCCAGGCTCCACGGAGGCTAACATGCCCGCCCTGAGATGCTGTTCCTGATGTGGTTCAGGCCTTCCTGACCTCTTATTGTCTCCTCCTTGCTGTCTTTGCAGTGATCCGGGCCAAGGTGGTGGGGAAGAAGCTGGTAAAGGAGGGGCCCTTCGGCACACTGGTCTACACCATCAAGCAGATGAAGGTAGGTAATGTCATCAGTCTGGCTCCAGGAAGGTTTCTGGGTTTTTGCCAGAAGAGTCCCGGCTGAGGGAGGCAAAATGGGTTGGAACTGGGGTGTGTGTCTAAGCACCAGCCAGACACAGCCCTTGTGCCTGCTGGAGAGGGAGCTGCTAAGGCAGCAGAAAGGGATGAGTAGAGAGGGGGCATGGGGCTGCCTCGTCCAAGAGCCCATGCAGGTGGAGTCACTCCAAGGCACTTGTTAGGAGGCTGAGCTCTGGAGCCAGATGGCAGATAGCCTTGTTAGCTGGTAACCATGAGACCTTGGTCAAGTCACTGCCCCTCTCTGGGCTTTAATCTTCCCAATTGTGAAATGAGGGGGTTGGACTAGATCATCTCAATGGACTCTTCCGAGCTCTGACTATCCGGGATTCCACAGTGCTTACAGGTCTCATTCGGCCACTGAGGTTACAGCTTAACTCAAATCTTTACACGGAAACTGTGCTGATCACAGGAACCTCATCCCAAGGCAGGAACTTCATCTTCTTTCCCTATTTTCCCAGCTGATTGTCTTCTTGCATCCTAGAGAGTTAGCAATGTTTGCTAAACATATTCTTATCTTTAAACATATTACTGAGGATATGAACATCAGGAAGCATAGGAAGGAGGTACGCCTTAAGAAAAAGAACACCAGATTTGAAATGTAGAGAACCTGCTCCTAGTCTCAGCTCTACTCCTAAACAGCCTGCTTACCTTGGGCTTGTCCCTTTTCCTGGGCCGCAGTTTTCCCACCTCTTAACAGTGTGGGGTCGGGCTTGGTGCTCCTAACATCCTCTCTAGCTCAGGCATTCTAAGCATCCTGGGATGCGGGCCGTGTTACTTGTAAGGAGGAGCGGGTGGTATACAATGGAAGCGTGTACTGGTGATTGCCTTAGCACAGAAGACTGGGGCTTCACCTTGAATAATTCAGCAACTGGTTCATCACCCCATCTTTGTAAGCACCTCTCTACATGCAGAGCTCCCAGCCAGGAGCCAGGGAAGCCGTGAGGAAGATACAGTTTCCATCTTTAGGAACTAGAGTCAGGTTGGGAGAGAAGAGGCATGTATGTGTGTGACTCATCAGAAGTTCAATGTGGGGTGTGCTGAGGTCCACAGGAACTGTCCAGCCCTTTAACTTATTGCTCATATTTGCATCCGTAGCAATTAGGGTAGGACCTGGCATGCAAAAGTGACTTGGTGAATGCTTACCCATCTAATACGGGCATGAGGGTGAGACCCCATAGGCCTGGAAACTCCCCAGAGGAGACAAGCCGCAATGTCCAGGTAGAAGGGAGTGGGGCAGTGACACAGCCCATGGTGGTACCCAACCATCCCCGATGCCAACCTCCAGGCTTCCTTATTCCTGTGTCCTGAGGCCTGCGGCTGGATGTACTAATTTTGTGGAACCTGTTGCTTTGGATTCAATTTTGCAAACATCCACAGCCTTCTGGTTATGTAATGTCCAGAGTCAGCCCTGGCCAGTTGCCCTTGGCTGCCTAAGCTTGGTCATGAGACCAGTTTATGTCTTCAGACAGCCCTGGGGAGAGAAGAATGGGCGGGGGTGGGGAACCAGCAAGAGCAACAACAACCCAAAAAACCCACTTTGCAACCTCTGGCAGTCAGCGCGGGAATGCCAAAGCATATTAGACCAAAGCAGAGGTTCAGAGAACACACGAACCTGCCTGGTCTGGAACAATCCTCATTACAAGACACTTGGTGGTCAGCAGAGAGCAGAGAGGGAAATCGCTGGGAGGCAGCAGTTCCTAAGCCTGCCTGCTTTCCTACCTATCATCAGGGCCTGGAGACCAGGGTGACCAGAGGCCCTTCCTGTGGAAAGAATGTCCCATTTCCCCTTGCTGGTGTCAGACCAGCCACTGGGGTCTGTCTAGAAACCAAACATTTGCTAGCTCATCAGTTTCAGAAGACACACTCCCACTCCCAGTCTGGTGGGCTTAGGCTTTCCGTTCACCATCCTTTATCTGAGCTCATGAATCATGTTGCTGGAATTAGACGTAAGGTCCCTCGTCTCACTTCTGACAGAGGCACAAAGGAGAAATGACTTACCCAGAGTGAAGCATTTAATTAAGGGCAGATCTGATCCCCAAGCTGAGGCATCGGAATCTCTTCCCAATCCTGTGTTCTTTATGTGACTCCCAAATCTCCCTGCCATCTTACTTTAATCATCAGTCACCATCTCATGCATTTTATTCACTCTGACCCTCCCACAGCTGAGTATCATGATCCATAGAACTGGTCAGTGCCCTTCTATCCAGAGATACCACTGGAATCTGCCTGTTTCTAGGTACCAGCTTACAAGTCAGAGAAGACACAGGCTAGAAGTAGAAGTAATAGTCCATCCATCCATCCTCTCATGCTTCCCTCCCACCCTCTCTCTGTGCTTAGTACTGTGCTATGAGCTGGGGATACAAAGATAAAACACTGCTTACAATTACAAGACTCTGCATCAGTAACATTTACTGAGCAATTGCTTTGTACCAGGCATTCTGCTAGGTCTTTGCATAGATCAGTCCTTATACTAACACTGTAAAATAGATAACACCTTGTCCTCTGTTTGACAGGTGAGGCAACCGGGACCTGGGAGGTCATATAACAGTTAAGATCACACAGCTACAAAGTGGCAAACCTGAGCAAAACTATAGGGTCTTTGCCTATAGTTTTTATTTAAGGAGATAATACAGTATGGAGCAGCAGGCTGATTCATCATTCCTACCTGCTTTGGGGGATATAAATGCCTACTCCATATGTATTTAGTTCCCAGGGAAACAAAAAGAAGTCAGGTTGGGTTTGTTGGTTTATCATCCAGCAGTGTAGGGCTAGACTTGTAATATCCTGCAAAGGATGTATCAGAAAAATCTTTGTAGGAGGGAAGGGGGAGGCCAGAGAGGCAAGCCTGCATGAGTTTGGCACTGGTCCCTGGGAGGCTTTGTTCTAGTGGATTAGAGAGTCTACCCTAGAGAGTCAGAAGGGGTGAGCAAGGGCTCCCTTAGAGCAGGACTAAAGGAACTTGGAGAACCTGAGACTCGGAGCCGCCCTGTCTGACCCCTCTCTACTCGCACTGATGAAGGGCAGGCAGACCTTCTCCCGTCTGCTAACTCTGGAGCCTCTGACCCGTCTCTCAGGAACACTTCAGTATGCAGAGACCTGCGGGGTGTGTGTGTGTGTGTGTGTGTGTGTGTGCACGCGCGCGCAAGGGTGTTAGAATGTTGAGAGAGCTTATTGCAATCCCAAACTTGGAAATTAGCTGGGGCTGAGGCCCTGGGCTGTGGGGTGAAGGTGAAAGTTTCCAGAACTGGCTGCTCTAAGCTGTGGGGACCTTATCTCCCATCAGGATCATGAGAAACTGATCCACTGTGCTAGGAGTTATTGTTTGTGTAGTGGAGACACGCTCTCTGGCTGGCTGCAGGGGACAGAACATGGGGGACATTATGTCCCAGCTGGTCCTGGGAGGGTCCCATGGGGAGCCCCACTGGTCATGTGCTTTGCATGTCCTGACTGTAGGCAGAGCAGCCCTCCGGGGACTTCCTTCCTTTAGTGGTTTGTCTAACCAAATGAGCAATAGCAGGGTCTCGCCTTTGAAGCTCCAGCTGGAAGCATCTTTGACCCCCAGCCCACAGGGAACCATTCTTCTTGCAATGCCTGTGGCTCTTCCTGGCTTAGGACTCTCATCCAGCCCTCTGCAGAGACTGGCTCCATTTCCACATTCTCTGCCTGTCCTGCTAGACAAATTGCTGTGTAGAGAAAGATCATGCCCCCGATAGCTTGGTCGGTCTGTAAATAAGAAGTTGTGGGTTTAAATGAGTCCATGATGTACGCCAGCATCCAGAACAGTGTTGATCTCTGGGAGGCATGCAAGACATAGTTGGCATCATTGTAGCAACTCATGCTGTCAATGTAGAATGAAGGCCAGACATTTCATAAGAAATATGCAAATGTCCCCAGACTCAGAAACTTCGTTTTTACTTTATTTGTCCCTTCCCTCCAAGGGAAACTAACATCTTGGAACTTTGTATAGACGCTACTTGTGTAGATGCTACCAAGAAAAGGGGCCTAGAGGCATGCAGAACCCAGCCGAAAAAGAACCACCCACTTATGTCTGAAGTTCTAAACCAGCTTTAACTACTCTTGTTAAGAGCTGAGGAAGGGACTTAGGAGGAAGGGGACCAAACTCGTTCCTCCTCTCTTTACGAATTTCAGTATAACTTGTTTTAAGCTAACTTTTATTGAATGTTGTGGGCTGACTGCTATTCTAAGTCATTTGCTTCTCTCAAACACCCTAAGAAGTAAGTGCTTTGACCCATTTTACAGATGAAAAAACTGAGGCCCAAAGAGGTTAAGTAACTTTTCAAGTGGTGAATAGGTGGCAGAGAAGATTCAAGATTCAACCTCTGGCTGTCAGCCTCCAAAACCTGAATTTACCACTGATCTCCATGGCACTGGTTTGGATTAGATTACCTTTAACATCTTTTCCAACTTTGAGATTCTAGGATTCTCTGATGTCAGGACATTAGAAATCTATTATGACTTTCCTAAATTTGTCAAGCCAATTCTAGATCTCTACAATTACAGACATGATACTTTTAGAATCAATATTTAAATCAAGGTAGGATTATTATACAGAAAACACAACTCAGTAGAATTTACCTTTGCCATGTTGTTCTTTTCAGAATTGAACCTAAAACACAGCACTATGTTTGTCAGAGCCAGTCATTTGTAATGTATCAGAATTTCAACTCTAGGCAAGTGCTAGGAGTTAAAATGCAGGTTCCTTCAAACTTCCAAGTAGCTGCAATGCCAAGCTGATTTCGATGAGTTTAGTTCTTACTGAGCAGTTCAAGTGACCAGACTGTAACCAGGGGCTTCATTCTCTCACTCACGAAGCACTAGGGCAGTCAAGGGGAAAGACTGACGCAGAAGGAATGAGGTTCCCATGGGCTGGGTCCAAAAGACCTAGAGCGAGTGCTTAGTTGAAACATTTGCCAAAACCTCAAGGAACACCCACACAAAAATAAGAAGCTGCTCGGCACAGAAGTCAGGGTAGGGGATGTTCTTCGAAGGCCACACTCCATGGCAGGCATACAACAGCACACTTAAACATGGTTCCTGTTAAGGCTAGAGAGGCACCATGCACATAGAAGAAGTCATCATCGTGATTCTACCCACCCCGCGCCCCCACCGCATAATTGAATGCTGAGTGCAGAGGGCATGTCTCCCAGCAACTGGCTGCATTTCTGTGCAGTTGGCAAGCCTTGGGGGAAAAGAGGGGATCAGAAGGAAGACCATCTGAGTCCATCAGAACAACGTGTGCTTTTAACAAGGCAGGGGCGCCCAAACTCAGTAGGTCCAACAGACCAAGTTATGCCGTGAAGGTCTTGTGGACCACCTACCCCTGCCAACCAGTCACCACTTAAAAGATGAAAAAAACGCCAGTTCACAGGCCAAATGGGAGGCATTTAGAAGAGACACCAACGAAGTGATGTCTGGCTTTGTATTAATTACTGTAAGTAAATTAATAACACATGCCAGGAAGTAAAGTAGAGGCATTTTCCTATTATAAACCCTTGGGACAAGCCCAGAGACCACCAGCAGTCCAGGGCTTGTGTACTCTGAGAACCGAGGGGATAACAGAATTGTGCAACACCTTAGTGCCCCACCCCACCCTTACCAGATCCCACAGTTCACAGCATCGCCTTGGCACACTGGGCCTGTATAATACTCGTGGACTTGACCTGGAATCACAAAGAGGACTCAGCTTCTGTTTCATTCAGTCACCCCAGTGACTCTGAGCACACACTGATGAAGGAGGCACAGTGGCCATAAATGCAAATAGCATTTGCCTGCTTCTGGGGACCTTGGTCATAGGCTTCTGAGGCTTCCTGGGAGCCAGTCTAAGATAATGGGTAAGAGTATGGACTCTGAAGGCAAATTCCCCTGCTTGGAATCCTAGCTCTGCCATTTCCCAACTGTGTGGCCTTAACAAGCTACTTAGCCTGCCCGTGACTCAGGCTCCTAATCTATAAAATGGGCATACTAGGTTCTACCTCATAGGGTTGTCACGGTGATTCGCGGGCTAATATTAAAGGAGATTTCTCAACCTCAGTATCACTGACATTTGGGGCCAGATAATTTTTTGTTCTGGGGCTGTCCTGAGTACTGTGGGATGTTTAGCAACCTCCCTACTCTCTACTAACTGTTGTGACAACCAAAAATGTCTCCAGACATTGCCAAATGTCCCAAATATTTCCTAGGGGGGCAAAATTGCCTCCAGTTGAGAACCACTGTATTAGATTATGTCGTAGATACAAATAGCCAAATATCAGCAATTTCATGTGGTTCAATCTAGTAATTATAAAGTGTTCAACAGTTAAAAATCTTTGAACTTTGTAGATATGTTTATGTGCTTCATCTGGGATAAAGGATCCCATTGCTTTCATCAGACACTCAGAAGAATAAACAACATAGAGAATTTCTAGCCTGAATTCAACGTTCACCAGCCAAATAGAATTTCTATAAAGTGGCGTTTGTAATACATCCCTCCCAAGGCTCTTTTAAGGATACTGCAAGGGGAATGTGAGTGAGAATATTTTTGTGGGCTGGAGAATATCACAGAGATATCATAAGAATGCTGGCTGAATTCATGGGACTCAGGTCCTGAGGTTGACAAAGAAAAAGTACCCTTGTCACAGCTACTTCTCTGGATTTCTGAAAAGCTGCTGGGATGTGAGACGTGTAGCTGAAGGAGTGTTGTGGGCCAGTTGGAATGGGGGCTGTGGCTGGCTGCACAGGAAGGTTTCTCTGGGAAGGCACCAACCTGGCTACACAAGAGGATCGGTGGCTTCATCTGGGGTGAAGGGGGCCCTGGGTGGGTAGATCAGTGACCGGCCACTGGACAGCCGAATAGGGGAGCGAGATTCCCTCAGATCCAATGTCAGCAAGCCTTCTGGGTGCTGAGCCTCCTCTCCTGGGTTCCTTTCACTTTATTGATACATAATAAATGTACATATTTTGGGAGTCCATGTGGTATTCTGATATATTCAAAAATGTATAGTAATCAAATCAGGGTAAATGGGATGTTCATAACCTTAAACATTTATCGTTTCTTTATGCGGGGATATGAATTATCCTCTACTAGCTATTTTGAGATATACAATAAGTTATTGTTTACTGTAGTCATTCTACTGATTTAATGAACACTGGGTCTTACTTCTTCTGCCTACTCGTATTTTTGTACCCATTAATTACATCTCTTTCCCCCAATCCCTATTACCTTTCCTGACTCTGGTAACCACCAAATCCGCTGTCTATCTTCATGAGATGTGCTTTCTTAGCTCCCACATATGAGTGAGAACACGGTGTTATTTGTGTTTCTGTGCCTGGCTTATTTCACTTAGCAAAATGACCTCCAGTTCCAGCTGCGTTGCCACACATGACAAGATTTCGTGCTTTTTTCTGGATGAATCATATTCCGTTGGGTATAGATACCAGGTTTTGTTTTTCCATTCATCTGCTGATGGGCACTTAGGTTAATTTCATATCTTGGCTGTTGTGAATATTGCTGCAGTAAACATGAGAGTGCAGACCCCTTTTCCACATTCTGACTTCCTTTCCTTTGGATATATACCCAGCAGTGGGATTATGGATCATACGGGTGTCCAGATTGGAAAGGAAGAAGTCATGATGTTCCTTTTGCCCACAGATGTACCGAGGCTTCACCAAGATGCCCCACGTGCAGTACATCCACACGGAAGCTTCCGAGAGTCTCTGTGGCCTTAAGCTGGAGGTCAACAAGTATCAGTACCTGCTGACAGGTAATGGCCAACTCTAGCTTCTAGGCCAGGGTTTGGCCAAGGTCCACTGTTTCTTGACTTCAGAAGAACATACAGGGAGTAGTTGACTCACCAAATGTCCAGTAAATCGTCAGGAGTCTCTAATATTGAATTCATCATACTTACCCAGAGCTAAGAGCTTGAGGCGCCTACACTTAGGCTGGACTCTGGAATTAGCTCCACCACTCACCTTGTGAGGCAAATCTAATTTGTAGCTTCTCAACTTTACTGTAAATAAAAAGGGAGTGTGTGTTCCTCTCCACCTCACACTCAACCTCTTAGGCCTGTCTTTGAAAGTTATTCATCTTTAGGCAGTCAAGGTAGTAAAGGAGAAAACGAAAACACAAATCGTTATAAAGGGAGTGAAAAGTTGGCCTCTAGTCCTAGCTCCAGTATTTAATGGGCTTGGGACCTTTGGCAAATCACTTTACCTCTCCAAGCCTCACTATCCTCATCTGGAAAAATGGTGCTACAGTCCATTTTGAAAGGTGTTGGGGAGGGTGAAATAAAATCATGGGTCTGAAAAGTACCCAGCCACAGTGTCTAGGCTAAGTGGGAACATAATAGGTGTGAATTCTTTCTGGGCTGGGTTCTGAACAAAACAACCCTCTCCTTGTTTTCTTCTTTCTTCCTGTAGGTCGCGTCTATGATGGCAAGATGTACACAGGGCTGTGCAACTTTGTGGAGAGGTGGGACCAGCTCACCCTCTCCCAGCGCAAGGGGCTGAATTATCGGTACCACCTGGGTTGTAACTGCAAGGTAAGCCCTGGGACCACTGGGGGAAGGAGGGGAGGTACTGACTTGCAGCCCTAGAAATGTCAGCTCCCAATGCACTGGGCGCCAGGGCCTCGTGCTGGGAAGGGTGTGCATGTGTTAGGCCAGGGCAGAGGGGCAGGTCTGAGCAGACACAGTAAGGAATGTTGCCCCAGGCAGGGCAGTGAAGAAGGCAGGGAAGGAAGAATGCCTTTCTGCTGTAATGGGCTGCCTCCATGATGACCACTTGCAAGCTGCTGGGGCATGAGGACTCTTGAGTCCCCGGCCCCACCTGGCAGTTCACGGCTGTAGGTATAGGATCCTGACAGTGGCAGGTTCTGCCAAGTGGTTTCAAGTGGGCTCACCCTGGTTGCTGACTCATCGGTCAGGTGGGCAAATGGGCCCAGGACTGCAGAGACCAGATGCTACAGAAGGTCTTTCTTCAACCAAGCCCGTCCCCCTGACCCAAGTATAGGGCCAAGGTACAGCCTTCCTGCTGTTGCGGGAAGTTGGGCCATTCTCTCATTTCATCTTCAAAACAATCCTGTGTGGTTTTAATTACTATGATCTCCATTCTGCAGATGAGAGCTCAGAGAACTTAAGTAACTAGCCCTAGATCCCACAGTTCACTGAATCTGGTTTCCAACCTAGGGCAGCTAGACTCCAAAGTTTATACTGTAACCTTTCTAATTCCTCGATTTCCTAAAACAACTGAGATCTCCTATCTATTTGAGATGAAAAAGCCCTCTCAATGGTCTAATTCTGCTACTTACTGACTATGTGACCTGCAACAAGTTACTTAACCTCTCCGAGCCTCCTATTTCTTTATCTGTAAAAAGGGAGATAAAACTGTGATGAGAATTAAAGAGAATAATATCAAAGCACTTATCAGAATGTCTATTTCTTTATCTGTAAAAAGGGAGATAAAACTGTGATGAGAATTAAAGAGAATACTATCAAAGCACTTATCAGAATGTCTGTGAGATAGTAGGTGCTCAACAAATGTTCGCTAGTCCTATTTATATTATCATCACTGAGAGACTGACGTGGCTAGGCTTCCCCTGCAGTGGCCCCAGGCTCAGCAGCCTCAGGCCTGGGCATACCATGGCAGATTCCATCAACTGCTGCCTGTTATCTAATTGCAGATCAAGTCCTGCTACTACCTGCCTTGCTTTGTTACTTCCAAGAACGAGTGTCTCTGGACCGACATGCTCTCCAATTTCGGCTACCCTGGCTACCAGTCCAAACACTATGCCTGCATCCGGCAGAAGGGCGGCTACTGCAGCTGGTACCGAGGATGGGCCCCCCCGGACAAAAGCATCATCAATGCCACAGACCCCTGAACGCCAGACCCTGCCCCACCTCACTTCCCTCCCTTCCCGCTGAGCTTCCCTCGGACACTAACTCTTCCCAGATGATGACAATGAAATTAGTGCCTGTTTTCTTGCAAATTTAGCACTTGGAACACTTAAAGAAAGGTCTATGCTATCATATGGGGTTTACTGGGAACTATCCTCCTGGCCCCACCCTGCCCCTTCTTTTTGGTTTTGACATCACTCATTTCCACCTGGGAATTTCTGGTGCCATGCCGGAAAGAATGAGGAACCTGTATTCCTCTTCTTCGTGATAATATAATCTCTATTTTTTTAGGAAAACAAAAATGAAAAACTACTCCAGTTGGGGATTGTAATTCCCACCCCTCTTTCTTCTCCCCCACCTCACCATCTCCCAGACCCTCTTCCCTTTGTCCTTCTCCTCCAATACATAAAGGACACAGACAAGGAAGTGGCTGAAAGGCCAGCCATTTCAGGATCAGTCAAAGGCAGCAAGCAGATAGACTCGAGGTGTGAGAAAGATCTTACACACCAGGAGCTGCCACTGCATGTCCCAACCAGACTGTCTGTCTGTGTCTGCATGTAAGAGTGAGGGAGGGAAGGAAGGAACTACAAGAGAGTCGGAGATGACGCAGCACACACGCAGTTCCCCAGCCCAGGGATGCTTGCATTGACCAG
Organism: Colobus angolensis palliatus; assembly: GCF_000951035.1. Lineage (NCBI taxonomy): Eukaryota > Metazoa > Chordata > Mammalia > Primates > Cercopithecidae > Colobus > Colobus angolensis. The sequence continues at coordinate 440,794 of NW_012118010.1, forward strand.
ATGTTCCTGAGTCTGGAGCAAGCACCCAGGCCAGAATAACAGAGCTTTCTTAGTTGGTGAAGACTTAAACATCTGCCTGAGGTCAGGAGGCAATTTGCCTGCTTTGTACAAAAGCTCAGGTGAAAGACTGAGATGAATGTCTTTCCTCTCCCTGCCTCCCACCAGATTTCCTCCTGGAAAACTCTTTGGTAGATTTGGCCGGGAGCTTGCTTTTATGTAAATTGGTGAAATATACACATCTTACACTATCCACAGATATAGCCAAGTAGATTTGGGTAGAGGATACTATTTCCAGAATAGTGTTTAGCTCACCTAGGGGGATATGTTTGTATACACATTTGCATATACCCACATGGGGACATAAGCTAATTTTTTTACAGGACACAGAATTCTGTTCAATGCTGTTAAATACGCCAATAGTTTAATCTCTTCTATTTTGTTGTCGTTGCTTGTTTGAAGAAAATCATGACATTCCAAGTTGACATTTTTTTTTTCATTTTAATTAAAATTTGAAATTCTGAACACCGTCAGCACCCTCTCTTCCCTATCACAGGTCATCTGACCCCTGTCCATCTCCTTTTCCCTGCTTCATGTTTGGGGGCCTTCCTTTTAACTGCCTTCCTGGCTTGGCTCAGATGGCAGATGACAGTGTAGTCAAGGGCCTGGGCACAGGAGGGAGAGCTGCAGTGTCCTGCCTCGGCTGGAGGGACACCTCTCCTGGGTGTGGAGACAGCTTGGTCCCCTTTCCCTAGCTCCCTGGTGGGTGAATGCCACCTCCTGAGATCCTCACCTCTTGGAATTAAAATTGTTGGTCACTGGGGAAAGCCTGAGTTTGCAACCAGTTGTAGGGTTTCTGTTGTGTTTTTTTTTTTTTTTTGAAATAAAACTATAATATAAATTCTCCTATTAAATAAAATTATTTTAAGTTTTAGTGTCAAAAGTGAGATACTGAGACTAGGTGATAATGTATATTTTACGGGGGGGTGGTAGGATGGTGACATTGAACATGAGTGCTCTCTGTCTCTTTTTTTCAGCTTATGGGTATTTATCTTCTATTAGTATTTGTATCTTCAGTTCATTCCACTTTAGGAAACAGAGCTGCCAATTGAAACAGGAGAAGAAAAAAAAAAAAAAAAAGCAGCAGACAACACATTGTAGTGTCTTGCACACACACAAGTGCCCAGGCAAGATGCTTGGCAGAACCCCAGAGCGGGAAGACAGTACAGGCATCGGGTTTCCTTGGGATCAATTTCATTACCATGTACCTTTCCCTCTGTGGTCATGCCATTTGGCAGGGGGAGAATGGGAGGCTTGGCCTTCTCTGTGAGGCAGTGTGAGCAGAAGAAGCTGAGGCCGGCAGGTCAGTGGTTTTGAATGGATGAGCCCAGACTTGATGTTTTGGGATTGTCCTTTTCTTCACCTCAAGGTCTCGCATGGTGGGGCCCCTGACCGACCTACACAAGCTCACTCCCACGAGGGGACATCAGTGTCTTCTCTGTGGGGCATCTGGCCATTCACACTCCCTGGGGTGGTCAGCCCCTCTCACACAAGGAGGAACTTGGGTGAAGGCTGAGCATGAGGCACCTGACGTTTCCCTGCAGAGTCGATAAATTAGCAGAACCACAGCTCCATCTGTTAGGCTTTGGTGAGGAAGCCCTGGGCAAAGAAGGGTCTTTTGCAAAGCGATGTCAGAGGGCGGTTTTGAGCTTTCTATAAGCTATAGCTTTTTTATTTCACCCGTTCACTTACTGCATAATTTAAAGTCATTTATGTAGCTGAGACACTTCTGTATTTCAATCATATCGTGAACATTTTATTTTGCTAAATCTTGTGTCATGTGTAGGCTGTAATATGTGTACATTGTGTTTAAGAGAAAAAAAAATGAAACCCACATGCCGCCATTTTCCTGAATCAAATTCTACAGTGGAATGGAGAGGAAAATACTTCTAGGCAAGCAGCTAGACTGGTGAATTGGGGGAACTAGAAGGAACTAGTAACTGAGACTCCTCCAGCCTCCTCCCTATTGGAATCCCAATTGTTCCTGGAGTAGGAAAAAAGTTTAAAGTACATTCATGTTCTTGTTCTGTGTCACCCGGCCCTGGGTAGTCTACCATTTACTTCACCCCAAGTCCTGTTGCCCATCCAGTTGGGAAGCTATGATTTTCCTAAGAATCCAGGGCCATAGGAAATACAATTCCAAGTTCTTGCTGCCTCCTTTGGACATCTCTTCTGCCTGCCAATCAAGGAAGCTCCACGCCCAGGCTCCCAGCTCTCAGGCCAGTGCTCTGCTCTGTCCAGGGTAGGTAATACCGAGAGACTCCTGTCTTTTACCCTCCCCTAGTTCCAGACGAGCCTCATGGTGGCAACATGGTTCTTGAACAATTAAAGAAACATGACTGTTTGTAATAGCCCTGTCCAGGGGAAACTGTGGCCCACAGGAGACACTACCCTTCCATGCCCCAGACCTCTGTCTTGCACATGACAACTGACAGTCTGGACTACCCCAAGATGGCTTCTGGCTACCTACGGTAAACATGTCACTAGAGTATTTTTATCAGAGAGAAACATAATAAAAATCTGATGGCAGAAGCAAAACAAAATGGGGGAAAGTAGGGAGGTGGATGTGATAACAACTTCCAAATTGACTCTTTGGAGGCAAGAGCAAGGGAAGAACTTGGAAAATAGTTTTTGCTTTGGGGGTAGGGGCTTCTTAAGATTCTCCCAGCACCCACCTTTCCCTTTAGCCAGTCTGCTGTCCTGAAACCCAGAAGTGATGGAGAGAAACCAACCAGAGATCTCGAACCCTGTCTAGAAGGAATGTATTTGTTGCTAAATTTTGTAGCACTGTTTACAGTTTTCCTCCATGTTATTTATGAATTTTATATTCCGTGAATGTATATTGTCTTGTAATGTTGCATAATGTTCACTTTTTATAGTGTGTCCTTTATTCTAAACAGTAAAGTGGTTTTATTTCTATCACACATCTGCTGTCTCTTGCCTTGTTGTGTTCTGACCACCACGGGGAGTTATGTACACGCCAGCAGGCCTTGGAAGTCTGTCCCCAGCTCCAGGCCTGGACACGTCCCTCCCTCCATGCACTGCTATGGCCTGGCCCCACCCCGCTCCAGTCCTTTTCCCTTGCGGAAGGAATCTCAGGAGAGGTGCCCTGCCTTGACTTTGCTCCCTGATTCTATTGCTCGAGTCCTCCCTAGTTCTGCTGAATCTGGATCTATTAATATACCTGTACCTAATCACCTATTGGTGGCACAAGTACCTCCAGACTGGAGTCCTCACTCAGCCCTCCTTGTTTTCTTCCTAAGAATCCCAACCTGGTGGAGGTGGGGAGGGGTGGCCTGCAAACAGCAGTCCTTGATGTCAATTGCCTGCTTGAAATTCCAAGTATGGCTTGGCCTAGTTGGGAACACCAGAAACTCATGAGGTCTCACGACAGCTGGCGACCTTTTCCCAGAGCTTATAACAACCTCTTTTCAGAGTTTACAGCAGGGCCTGTCACTGTCAATGGGCTGGGCTGGCTGCAGACCCCTCGCCCGACTTTCAAACCGCCACTGACAAATGTTCCAGGTTTTCACCCTTGTTTTAAAGCTACTCCTACCACATGCCAGGTACGGCACTTTATATACAGGATCTCATGAAATTCCGACTACTCGATGAGGTTGCTCCACAATCAACCATGGTTTTTACCTGAAGAAGTTGGGGCTCACAGAGATAAAGTCATTTTCCTGAGACCTGGTGTGTAGACAGAACTGGGATTCAAATTCAGGCTGGTCTGATAATGACCTCTGAATTTTCCCCACTGTAAGGATGCATACAGTAAGGAAAATCCAGGGTTTCGGGATATGTTGGCTTTCACATGTGCCCTTCTTATCTCAGCCAGCATGTTCTGGATTCTGTGACTCTTGCCCGATCAGATATAGGGGAAAGATCATGAATTGAAAATTCTGCTTGGTTAGAGTGATTCCTCCTGGAACCTGCAGTCCTAACCATCAGTGTCTTCAAACAGGACTGTCTAGCCAGCAGCCTGAGCTTGGACTCTACAAACAGCCACAGTAAGTCCCCAGCTGGGACTATGGGATACCCTATTCATTGTTCTGTTCCCAAAGACTCATTCCTTGCAAGGCCAAGCGCAGGGTCACGGCCTCGAATTCCTTTGACCAGTTTAAGAAGACCACCAACTATGCAAGCAGACATGTTGCAGGCTCTTTCCTGCTGCTCAGACCTCCTCCCCACAACACTTTCTGGCTTCAGGTGGAGAACCCTTCACCTCATTCAAAAAGACATTCACCTCTTCCACCTAGGTATCCTCCAAATGGGAGGCTGTACCACATACTCTGAGCTAAGCCCTAAATGCTTCCCAGAGGAGATCTCAGGTGCATTCAGAAATTGGAAAAGGCTGGCTCCAACATGCACCCAGAACTTGTCCCCTGATTTGCGGAAAATCTCCAAGGTCCAAGGAATGTGGTACACCTTTGTCATTTGCCCTACTGCCCGCATTTCACCTGGAGAGATGACTTCCTTTAGGAAATCCAGGCACTCCCACAGGACACTGTGACTCCACCTTAGAGTCTGCGTGGTCAGCGTACAACCCCTAGAGTCCACCTCCTTCATCCAAAGGGACTGAGGACAAGACATCTGTATTCACTCCACATCACGCAAAGAAACAGAGTAAAAAAGGGCACTCACCATTGGCTTATGGTTGGGGAAAAATGTTTGCTCCACAAGCGGGAACTTCTCAGGACCCAGGGAATGGAAGATCTTAATGAGTTGAGAGAACTAGGATAGAAGAGGAGAGAATGTTGATCAACCATTGTTACCCAGTAGGGCAAAACCTCCCACTTGATCTGGGGCCTCAAGCATCGACTGTTCTGAGCTGAGCTTCAGTAGGTGCTCCCTGCCTATAGGATAAAGACCAGATTCCTTGGCTGGACATTCATCCTCTCCATCATCCAGCCATGTTAACCCCTCCATTTCTGCCCAAGACCTAGTAAGTAGGCAGTACACTGGGTTCAGTTCAACCATATTTAATGAGCACTTACTACAGCCTCAGCATTTCACACAAGGTCCTTCTCCACCTGCTGATGTTCAGGCCCTGCACTTCGCCTATAATGTCTTCTTTCTAGAGAGGCAGCTTTGCATGGTAATTGATGGTGTTAGATGTGGATCCAGCCTCCCTGGGTTCAAATTCTTGCTTTGCCAATTACTAGCTGTATAACCTGGGAAGTCAATTCAGGTTTCTGAACTTTGGTTTCTTCACTTGTAAACTGGAGATCCAACCTCATGGGATTGTTGTAAGGATACAGTGTGCCAAAGGCAGTGCTTTGTCCACAGCAGTGCTAAAATGCTAGGTGTTATTATTAATAAATATTTTCTCTGCTGTTGCAACCCCTCTCATTTCCAACAGCTCGAGCCACATCCCTTCCCACTGCTCTCCTCCTGCTTCAACACTTGCTTGTTTTGCCAGCTGTTGTCTCCAGAGCTCAAAGGTGAGCTCTATCACTATGCTTTATTATCGGAGCAACAAGCTGAACATGGAGGCAAGGGCTGAGGGAAGACAGGCTGCAGGTGCATGGCTGTGATACTAATGTCTTGCTGGAGGGAAGCACAGGGGATGATGAGACCTGGAAGGGGGACAGAGTAGGGAGTCAGGATGATCCCCTGGAGCAGATGACATAAGAGAAGGAGAAAGGGCCCTCCAGGTGTGCATTGAGACTAGTGTGTGCTGGAGACCCTCTGCAGCTGCCATGCTATGGTGTCAGTTGCAGGTGATGATGAGAGACGAGGTCAAAGCGTGATCCATCACGGATCACAGGCCTTAAAGGCCTGACCAGAAAGCTTAGAATTCACCCAGAAGGTGAAGGAGAGCTGCTGGTGGATATAAGCAGAGAAGAGCAAATCAGATTCTGAACAAGGTAAAGGAATCAACTGGAATTTGTGGTCCCGTGTGGATGCCCAGTGGTTAAACGAGTGGCCAAGCTGACTTGGAGGTCACTCAATACTAAGAGCCTGCACATTGAAAACAGAGTAACTAGGAACTTTCTGCATCCGCCCAGGACTGGTTTGCAAAACCTTGGGGGGTGGCCTTCAGATGCAGCACAGCAGGGGGTCAACTCGGAAGGTTTAGGAGAACTCAGAAATATGGAAAACGATACATGTGTGTGTGGGGTCCCTCATTTTACAGACAAGGAAATTGGAGTCCAGAAAGGGAGAGTGATTCCACAGGTAAGCACATGAGTTTTGAAGAGGCCTAGCTCTACCACTTACTACTAGCTATGTGAGCCTCAGTTTCCTCATCTGTAAGATGGAGATATTAGCAACTCCTACTCATAACGGTGCTGAGAATTAAACACAATATGCATGTTAAGGGCTCAGGATAGTGCACAGTTAGTGCTGATGAATGGTGGTTGCTACTATCGTGGTAACTGCAGAAAAAGGTGGGGAAGGGCTAACACTATCTAGGACCCTTTCCTAACAGTGGCACTTGAAAATCTTGGATGCCATTGGCCAAAAAGCCCAGTTAGGGCAGAATGAGAAGGAGACCAGGGCCATGACAATAGTGGTAAAGTCTATCCACACCTATTAAATTAATGCATGTAGCCATTCAGTAAATACTGAGTGTCCCAACTCTACATGGAACTTGTTTCAAGTACCTAAGGCAGTGATAATTTTTACCATTTATTGAGTGTGCACTTTGTGCCAGCCACATTCTAAGCACTTTCATCTATTAAATCATAACCCTACCAGGAAGGCTCTATTACTATCACCACTTTCTAAATAAGGAAGCTAAGTTCAGAGAGGTTAAGGGGGTTGCTCAAGGTAGCACAGCTCATAAATGGAGAAGCCTGGACCTAGGAATCCGGCTTCAGAGCTCACACTCTCAACTACCATCCTACACCACCGGGTGGTCACACAGAGAGACAGCAAAACACCACAGACCAGACAGCTATGAGCTTCACAGAGCACAATCCACATAGCCCCCAGCTTCCACATTACCCATCCGCTTTCCATCCTTTATCTTCCCCCTTGTCACGGATCACGGGACATACTGCATATGTATTAAAGCACCACACATGCCCCTGCTCACTAGAATGTAAGATCCACGAGGCAGGGATTTTGGTCTGAGTCGTTCACTGCTATGTTTCTAGGACTTAGGACAGTACCGGAAACACAGTAAGTGCCCAAGAAGTATTTGTTGCTTGAATGAATAACTCCTAATCATAGAGACAGATAATGCACAAACGAATGGATGAATTTATCATTCTAGGTGGAGATAAGTATCTAGGAAAAAAATAAAGCAGGGTAAGGGATTTGAGAGTACTTGAGCAAGTGGAGGAGTGGTTTTTTTTTTTTTTTTTTTTTGAGACAGAGTCTCGTTCTGTCTCCAGGCTGGAGTGCAGTGGCCGATCTGGGCTCTCTGCAACCTTCACCTCCCAAGTTCAAGTGATTCTCCCGCCTCAGCCTCCCAAGTAGCTGGGACTACAGGCATGTGCCACCACGCCCAGCTGATTTTTATGTTTTTAGTAGAGATGGTGTTTCATCATGTTGGCCAGCATGGTCTCGATCTCTTGACTTCGTGATCCACCTGCCTCGGCCTCCCAAAGTGCTGGGATTACACACGTGAGCTACCATGCTGGGCCAAGGAGTAGTATTTTAAGAGGTCTTTCTTATAGGTAACATTTGGATGGAAACTCAAATAAATGAAATGAATGACTGAAACTAAGAAATAAAAGAAGAGAAATTAAATGTTGGGTGTTGGGGAGAGATGGCTCAACTTTTGGCCTCACCACTCACTGAGCAAGTTCCTTAACTGGCCTGAAGCTGAGCTTCTGTCTCTGTAAAACGAAGGGGTGACACTCACTTCACATGAGAATGACAGTATGAGTGCCAGGTAGCATAGTTTTCTGGGACATAGTAAGTGCTCAATAAATGGGGTCTGCTGTTAACAACAATGATATTTATTCATAAAACAATATGGCACATCTTTATGACTAATATTATAACACAACACCATATCATAATATGTTGTTATGTAATAATATGTTTTGTTATATATTATTATTAATAGTATATATTGTATCACTGTATTATATAATATATTACAAAGATCAATTATTACATATATGTAAATAATATATCATGTTACATGTAACATGTATAATATATAATATGTTTATATTAATATATATGTATTTATTTATTATAAAGTTTTTTTTTTGAGACGGAGTTTCGCTGTTGTTGCCCAGGCTGGAATGCAACGGCACGATCTCAGCTCACTACAACCTCCGCCTCCCGGGTTCAAGGGATTCTCCTGCCTCAGCCTCCCAAGTAGCTGGGATTACAGTGGAATTACAGGCATGCGCCACCACGCCTGGCTAATTTTGTATTTTTAGCAGAGATGGGGTTTCTCCATGTCGGTCAGGCTGGTCTCCAACTACCAACCTCAGGTGATCCTCCTGCCTTGGCCTCCCAGTGTACTGGGATTACAGGCATGAGCCACCGTGCCCGGCCTATAAATATTTATCATAATAATATATAAAATATAATATTAACATAATTGTTAGGCAACAATTCCAACAAGAGCCCTAGGATCCAAGTTCAGTTCAGTTGCTTAAATAAGAATTTTTACTACTGAGGCCTCCATGCTAGGGAGTGGGCTTGTCGCAGAGCGGGAGGCTACCCACTGCCTCCCAGATCCCTCCAGGTCAGCCTGCCCTGTCACCTACCACCCAGGGCTTGCTGCAGAAGTTGTAGACGGAGTAGAGAGAGTTGACAGCAGGCAGCCCTCCATACTGCAGGCCGATGACCAGGCTGCGGTAATCTTCCCCCAGGGCCATGCTGTAGGCGTGCTGGCGGACCAGGATGAAGTCTGGCTTGAAGGATCTGCTGAGAGAGCCAAGAGCAGTGTTACCACACTGGGGCATTGATGAAACACCAGGGCGTCCGGCCGCAGCTTGCTGGGGATGATAGCACTGACTTGCAGGTTGGCAGCTTAGTTCAGAAGCGGGAGGGTAGGGGATGAGGGCGGTTAGGTGCAAAGGCACAGCTACTCCACCATCAAGTCAAAGGGCTGGGAGCAATACATACGTTCTCTCTCTCTCTCTCACTGTCTCTTAAAGGCTCTTTCCTAAATTCCCTACATTGAACATCTATTTCACTTGCAACCAGAAAAAAATATATCAAATAACTCAGTGAATCAACTGAGATTGTGCAAGGTACCACGCACTCTACTGAATGTATGTATTATCTATGGTGAGGACAACTGCCCTAGGAGGGGAGTGTTGTCATCAACTCCCATTTCACAAACGAGCACCCTGAGCCTCAGGAAGACTAAGTCACTCGTTCAAAAAGATACACTGAAGAGAGGCAGCAGGGCCTCTGTGTGTAGCCTCACAGCTCCGGCTCTTGTTCCTGCAGATCTCAAATCAACCAACACATCTTGTCTTTTTTGTTCAAGTAGCAACCTCTGGAAAGCAGCAAGAGTATGGATTTGATGGCCAGGTCCATGCCGGGCTATTTGCTAGGTCTCTCTACAGGGAGGATCCTGATGAGTGCTCACAAACAGACCTGGGTAAAGGTCTGGACCATCTCCCTATTTTATAGATGGAAACACTGCAGCCCAGGGAAATTATGAACTTTTCGAATCACAAAGCTTGGGAGCAGGAGAGCCATATTTGAACTTAGGTCATCTGGCTCCAAGTCCACATGATTTGACTCCACCACAGGGCCCCAGGAGGATTCACACATTGTTTGATTCATATCATCAAAGATCAAACTATTTTTGGATTCCTTACTTTTAAATCACACACAAAAAATCAGTCTCACTGTAGAAATGACGTTGACATTCAAAAGGGTATGACAGTATTCGTATCACTCTGTGCTTAGGGTTAGGGTTAGAATCTTGGAATTACAGCAACAGAGTGATGGAAGAAGGAATGAAGGGAAACTGTGGGTGTGTCTCTGACAGGCAATAAGGTGCACTTACTGCTTTCTATTTTGCAGAGACAGAGTCTGGCTCTGTTGCCCAGGATGGGGCAATAGGGAGCACTTATAACCATTTGCTACTTTTATCTGATTTTAAAAGTAATACACATTCCTTGTGCAAAACAAAACAAAAATTCCTTGGCATGTACAAAGCAGTAAACAAAGTACCCATAATTTTACAATGCAGAGGAAACTCCTAACAACCTTTGTATAAACATTTTTGATCCAATGATCAATTTCAATGTATATAGCATGCATTCACATTCATAATTGCTCCATACTTTCTATTAGTTGATTTTAATGTTTTTCACATAATAGTATAGTGTAAATATTTTTCTCTACCAAAAATATCTTCCAAAATATAATTTCTAATTTCTACACAATAGTTCACTGAATGATATATCATAATTAAGTCTACCAATCATTTACTATTATCATATAGGCTATTTCCAATATGCTACATAAAAATTAGTGCCATTAATTTAAATTATTTTCATAAGACAGATCCTAAGAAGTAGGATTAATGGATTAAAGGGTGTAAGCTTTTTGTAAGATACCCCAAAAAAGTCCCCTTTTTAAGGTACATCTCACAAACTGTTTTTGAGTGTCCATCTCATTACAGCCTCACCAGCACTGCAGTTTTTGAAAAATACTGTTTTTCAATTTGACAACAGAATTCTCCCTCAAAAGACACCCTGTATCCTGCTATTGTTTTAGTTTGCATTTCTCCGATTCTAGTGAAATTAAACACTTTTTATTAACCATCTGCATTTTCTTTTCTGTAAAAGTATGTTCACATCCTTTTCCATTCAAAGCAAAATAGGGCCTCTGGTTTCCTACTGAGGTGAGTTCTGTACATTAAGAATACTGCCCTTTATCCATCATGTGTGGCAATGTTTTTACTAGATGCTTACTTGTCTGTTTTTTTTTTTTTTTTAATGGATGTGCATCTTAAAAAACAACACATAAATACATTGTCCATAACTCTGGTTCTGACAATGAGACATCCACTCCTCTCTGGCAGCGTGGGTTCCATCACAGACAACAGTGGCAGCGAAGGATAAGACATCCTTCTCCATGAGGAAATAATGAAAGGTCTCTTGCCTCCTATTTTTTTCCCCCGTTGCTGAGAATTCATAAGAGGGACATGGGAAAAACAAAGAATACCAATCCTGGCTATCTAGAAAAGGAGGATGCCTTTCCAAGACGACCTTCCAAGAGGAGAATCCCATGACTTGTTTTGGGATACTCGACTCTGGCTCCAGATATTATGGTGCTCTCTCTCTCCAGGGCTTCCAAAACCCACCTCTAAATCAGAACCTTTCTGATTCCTCAAAATAAAAGTAGCAGGCAGCTCCCTGTTGTCTTTACAGATTTGGAAATCTACCTCAAGATCCCACATTCAAAGTGCTCTGGCAAAATTATACATCACTCCTCTGTTTTAAACCCTCAAAAGGCTTCTCTCTTTCTGACAAGAGATCCTTGGCGCCTCATCATGGGTACAAGGTCCCATATGGGTTGGCCCCTGCCTGCCACTCCATCTTCATTTTCTTCTCTTTTTAAAAAATTATTATTTTTTTAGAGACAGGGTCTCACTCTGTTGCCCAGGTGGAGTGCAGTGGCATCATCACACTCACTGCAGCCTCAAACTCCTGGGCTCAAGCGATCCTCTCACGTCAGCCTCCCAAGTAGCTAGGAATACAGGTGCGCACCACCACATCCAGCTAATTTTTTTTTTTTTTTTTTTTGTAGAGATGAGATTTTGCTGTTACGCAGACTGGTCTTGAACTTCTGAACTTCAGTGATCCTCCTGCCTCAGGTTCCCAAAGTGTTGGAATTACAGGCATGGACCGCCCTGCTCAGGCTTCCATCCTCATTTTCTATCTTTCTCCCCTCCCTCACTGCCACGCAAGCCACACTGACCACCTTCCCTTCCTTCAATTTCCTAGATGCTCTTCTCCCACACTGTGTGTAGGTGCCTCATCCTCAAAGCCATCGTTCTGTCTACTCTATCAAAATTTGCCCCGACCCTCATTTTGCCCTATTTTCTTTATTCATGGCTCTTTATTCATGATTTTATTTCTCCTGTTTGTTTGATTTGTTGCTTAACTGTCTAGTTCTCTTCTCTAAAGATGTCAGCTCAATGGGAACAGAGAACTTGACCGTCTTGGACAAAATAGGCCTTAAAACTGTTTTTAAATGAATGATTACATTAATGGATGCATATATAAACACACAAATAAATGAATGAACATGATGTGAAATGGCCACTGGAAAGGTGAGGGATCACTTTCCCTGTGGTCCTAGAGAAAAAAACTAGACTGATAGACAAAGTAGCCAGGAGACAGCAAGTTGCCCCTTATAGGGCTGCCTTACAAGGTAACAAGTAACACCACGAAGAAGTTCATAACCACAGGGAATTCAAGTTGGCTACCACGACCTCTTAAGAGTATCAGATCTAACATGTGAAAAATAACCACTTCCCATGCACAATATATCAGGTCAAACCAGGCATGTGTTATAGTTTGAATTCTGCCATTCACTGCTACAGAAGGCACAGAGTCCTTCTTGAAAGTCCAGGGTATGATGGATTTACAATGACTATAGAGAAATTACTGACTTGAGCTGGGCAACCTGTGGCATTCAGTTCCTCCCTCTGTACCCAGCACCCCAGGTTCTCCATCTGGCCAGGGGGTGGCCAAGTCCTACAGTCACCCCAATATTTAAGGTTGTGGCCTCCAGTAGTTACTGAGCCCCAACAGTGGGCCAAGCACTCTGGCAAAGGTTGGAGATCCCAAGATGACAGGGACGATTCCTGCTTTTAAGAAATTCACAACCCAACAGGAGTTGGGTG
>NW_012118010.1:454847-464982 GCF_000951035.1 Colobus angolensis palliatus
AAAAAAAAAGAAAAAAGAAAGAAGAAAAGAAATCCCCCAACCCTTTAAGCCCCTTCCTTCTCTTCCTGCCGTGGAGCCCCACTGAGCCCATGACCTGGGTCTCTCGTGCCTGGGTAAGGTCTCCTTTAATCTCACACAAACTGGCATATCCTGGCCGCAGGCTGTAGCTGGGTTTTCTTGTTATATCACCTTTAACCTTAATAAGAGCTATAATATTTGGGTTCCTGATCCCAAGTGTTTCTCAGAAGTGGCTGTTGACACTTGAGAGGAAATCAAGGACAAGAAATAATTAACGGTAAAGATGGGACAGGTGATGCATCACAGGGGGATTACTGAATGCTTCCGGCAGCGTCAAAAAGCTGGAGGCCAGAGGTGAAGTGACTCTTAACCATTGGAGAAGTGTAATAATTCCCTCAAATATGCTGAGGCCTGTGGTGGCAAGGACAGCTCTTGGCTGGGCTTTGCCTGAGACCTAAGTTAATGAGCAGAAGCCTCATTATTCTCAGTCACTTGACCACTATTTCGTAACTGTCCCCTGGTCCCCAAGAGCCAACTTGGCAAAGGATGATGTTCATGCTGATTTTGTTCACATGCTGAGACCCATCACACCCAGAGTTGATTCCAGCCAGGCCTGGGAAGGCTCCAGACTTTCTGACGTCCATGTCAACTGGCAGAGAGACTTCACGTTTTCTCTTAACTGTCTCCACACTCTCCCTAACACTCCACCTTGGGAAGTTCAACCTTGGGCATCAAATCTGGGGGGAAGGGGACACAGGGAACCAAGTAAACCAGCGAACGGGGATGGGGAATTCAAAACATTGAAACAAGCTCCATGCTCCTGCAGACTTAGGGTGATCGCAATTCTGTAAGGATAAAGCCGGGGAAATGTGCATGCTTTGCAGATGGAGGGGTTTGAATCGCCCATATGGAAGGACTTTGTGAATTAGTGATGCTTCCCGCCAGCCCGAGGACTGCAAGAAATTAGCCCAGGCCAAAAAGAAATTAGGTGGCAGCCAACCAAGAATCTGGTGAGGAGCAGACAACAGGATGCAGGAGGGAGGCCTGTGGGGCCCCCATGGCAGCTGCCAGATGCACACCGGTGGGAAAGGGGCCCAGTGGGGTTTACAGACAGCCCGGCTCTCTGTTGAATCCGGGGGCCCTCTTTGTAAAGTGCTAGGAGGTTAATAAAACACAGACACGAGTTGCTGGAGGAAGGAAGCTTCCTCGTCTCTTGTTTCAGCCTCAGAATCCTGGTATCTTTATCCTGGTCTCTTCCTTCCCTGTCACTTCAGAGACTAAATCCTTGAATCTCTGTCCTTGCTCTATCCTATTCTTCCTGGTTACGCTGGGAACCCCACATGTTATGAGTTGAACTGTTGTCCCCAAGAAGATATGCTGAGGTCCTAAGCACTGGTACCTGTGACTGTGACCCTATTTGGAAAATAGGGCCTTTGCAGACATAATCAAGTTAAGATGAGGTCAGACTGGAGGAGAGTGAACCCTAACCCAATGACTGATGTCTTTGGGAGAAGAGGGAAATTCAGAAACTAACACACACAGGGGAAGAGAGTGCCACGCGACGAGGGAGTCAGAGATTGGAGTGATGTGTCTACAATACAGGGAATTCCAAGGATTGCTGGTGACCTTCAGGAACTAGGGAGTGGCAAGGAAGGATCCTCCCCTGGAGCCTTCAGAGGGAGCACGGCATGGGAGTCTTGATTTCAGATGTCTGGTCTCAGAATAATGGGAGAATGAATTTCTGTTGTTTAAGCCACCCGACCTGTGGTGCTTTATTATAGCAGCCTCAGGAAACTATCACACTGCATGTGCCCAGTATTCCCTTTTCTAGTATCTTTCAGGACTTGCTGGCTTCCTTTGTTCTGGTGTACAACCATGCATGGCCCCGTTCCCCACTTCCTAAAACAACCACCCTGACTTAGTCTGTTTGGGCTGCTAGAACAAAATACTATAGACGGGGTGACTTATAAACAACAGAAATTCATTTCTCACATTCTAGAGGCTGGGAAGTCCAACATCAAGGCACCAGCACACTTGGTCTCTGGTGAGGTCGCCTTCCTGGCTCCTCACTGTGTCCTTACATGGCAGAAGGGGCAAGGCAGCTCTCTGGGGTCCCTTTTGAAGGTCACAAATCCCATTCATTAGGGCTGATGACCTCACGACCTAATCACCTCCTAATGGCCCCACCTCCTAATCACATTGGGGGTTAGGATTCAACATAAATTTTGGGAGAACACACATATTCAGACCATAGCAGACCCCAACCATAAAAAACCCTTCACTTCAAGGTTCCAAATGGATTGGCAGTTGAATCACGTTCATATTTACATAAAAGAAGGAGGGAGTCAACAAATTGATAAATGCGTGGAGATTTGTTCGGATGGATGTTCACCAAAATGCTAGCCTTAAAGAGTGAGATGGGACATGGGAACTATTACATTCTTCTTCATACTTTTTGGTACTGCCTGCATTGTTAAAAAAAAAAAAAAGAGAGAGAGAGAGAGAGAATAGAGCATCAGGAAAAAAACAATGAGGTTATCTTCATTCTAGAAAAAAAAGGAAAATGTAACAATGAAGTCACATCATGGAAAATGCTTATGGTACAATTTCATGTGACATAAAACAATAGAAAAGAGGACCTGTTTTATGACTAAAGCACTGTCAAAATGATAGGCCTGGAAGGAGAGATGGAAAACTACTCATTTGTTAAGGTAGTCAGGCGGCAGGTGATTTCTCTTCTTTCGAAAATTTCCATTTTCATGATATCGCAGTTTGTGCATTTATTAAAACTTTTGGTTGGTACACATGCATAAAAAGATAGAGAAATAAGTACATAGATGATAGATAAAGATATAGCAGATAGATGAGAAATGATCGATCGATAGATAGATGATAGAAGATAGTAGAAAGACAGATGATAGATAGATAGATAGATAGATAGATAGATAGATAGATAGATAGATAGATAGAGATGAGAAATAACTCCCCTGCACTTGGCCTTGCAGCTATAACTAGTCATTCCCCTTCCTCTGTCCATTGCTATGTCTGTTGTACAAGGCAGTCTGTGCCTACTGGCCCCAATTCCAATGTGCCCTCTGCACCTGGCTGTTAGCCCCTTTACATCCCAATACAATCGCTCTGAGGTCACTTCTAAGTGTGAAACCCCCAGATCAGATGGTTTCTTCTGTGTCTTTACCTTACCCAATTTCTAATTACAACTAAAATACAATGAGGCTCTAGCAAAATACGATGGGGCTCTAGGCCCTCTGTCTAACTTCACTCATTTAAACCTAACAAGGAAAACCTACAATGAATCCGAGGCACAGAGCAGCTAAGGAACTCGCCAAGGTCACGCAGTTATTGGTGATGGAACCATGAGTCAAACCTCACAGCCCGTTGGCTCCAGAACAGGGTTTCCCAACCTCAGCACCGTGGACATTTTCAGGCTGGATAATTCTTTGTTGTGGTGGGCTGTTCTGTGCCTCATAGGACATTAGGAGCATCTCTGGCCTCTACCCACTAGATACAGCAGCACTCCCATGCCCAGTTGTGACAACAAGCAATGTCTCCCGCCATTGCCAAGTGTCCCCTGGGTGGAAATGCACCCTGCTAGAGAAGCCCTGCTGCAGAGCTCCTCTTGTCCTCTGTGGCTTCTGAGGCATGATCACTGTCCTCTTCCTCTGCAAACCTTTTCCACCTTGCCTTGAAGACACTCTCCAACCTTGCTTCCCAACTCCCAGCTCCTTCACTGTTTTCTGCCTTACTGCAGCTCTTCTCCAAGGCTCAGTCTTTGGTTCTCTGCTTCATGGAATCATCTCCATTCAGGGACTTCCCTTACCTTGTCCTCAGAGGCAATAATGAAAGTGATTCAGATTTATAGAGCACTTCCTTGGTGCCAGGAATCATTTTTAGGATTTTACTTATGTTATCTTTATCCTCACGATGACTCTACAAGGTAGATACGATAACAATAGCTTCAGTTTTCAAGAAACAAAGGCATAGAGAGATGAAGCACAGCCAAGAAGGTGTCCACCTGAGACTGGAGTGCACGTCTTTGGGCTTTGAAATCCGTGGGCACAATCACCGTGCAACAAGCACCTTCTACCACCCTGAACCTCTCATCAGCACCTCCAACTCAACGTGACTGGACTCCAAGTCACCAGCTTCCCCCAAAGTGGATCTGAGGACTTCTGTTAAAGGTCTGTCATGCTCCCAGGAACTGGGCGTCCGTCACCCTGAAGTCACGTGCAATTCTTTCCCTGACATTCCTTAAGTAAGGAGCCACCAGAGCTGCTAAATCCTCCCTCCAGAAGTGTCTAGGATTGGTCCCTACACTCCCCATTCCTCATTTCCACTCTGGTGTTTTCCTCCAATGCCTCGTGCCTGAGACACCTTAACAGACCTTCAGCTTCTAAATCCTCAACACAAATCCCTCATCTTATTCCTCTCTGTAGCCCGGGCCTAGTCCAGGGTCCATACTTCTGAGTGTTGAGTGTTATATGATTTCCCTGCTACTACCCCAGGGAGCCAAGCAGGTACCATCATGGTTGAGTGAGGTGGGCCTCTTCGGTTTTCTCTTCTCACACACACTCTCTGTTTCCATATAAAGCACATAAGAATATCGTTCATTTCCACAACGCTCTCTTCAACCTTTTTTGGACGCAGGCATGTCCTTTCACGTGTCTTTCATTTTGCCACTCAATAGTATGAGGTATGTTTCACTTTTCTGTAGGAGGGCACAACCACTAAGACAAAGCGCAGCTAGTGGAAGCCTCTGTGGAGGATGAGGAGGGAGAAACCAGGAGTGATGAATAAGCAAATGTGGACCCAGTCTAAAGTCTAAGCCATTATGGCCATGTGGGAATGAGGGTCCTGCATGGCCCTTGTGACTTTTCAAAAGATACCTAAATCTGGATATTAATGTCAAAGTCTCAATAACTTAAACGTTGACAATGCACTTAAAATTTTTTTTGAAAATCCCTATACTGACTGGTTAAAAGAAAATAAAGGTAACCAACACAAACTTTGAAAACAGTCAAACGCTCTGCAATCACTAAGTGTCTTAGTCCCTTGGAGTTGCTACAACAAAATGCCATAAACTGAGTGGCTTATAAACAACAAAAATTTATTTCTCACATTTCTGGAGGCTGAGAAGTCCAGGACCAAGGCATCAACCGACGTGATGCTGGGGAGGTGGGGGGCCTGCTTTCTAGTTCACAGATGGCACATTCTCACTGTGTCCTCACATAGTCGAAGGGGGAAGGGAGCTCTCTCGGGGCCTCTTACTTACAAGGGCATTAATCCCATCCATGAAAACTCTGCCCTCATGACTAATCACTTCCCAAAGGCCTCATCTCCTAATACCATCACCTTGAGGGTTAGGATTTCAACATTTGAACTCTGAGGAACACAGGCATTCAGACCACAGCAATAAGGATAGGAATATACTTTTGTGACCCCTTCCTGAGTACCTAGCCAGTGTTAAGCACATAGTAGGTACTCAGGGGATCCACATGGAAATGGCTCCATAATGGAAATGGCTTCCCTTCTCAGAGTCCTGGTCCACATAAAGTCGTCAATGCTTTTTTAAATAAAAGTAACTGAAAACAGAGAATCAGAAAGTGGTTAAAATAACAAGGGTGGTGGGAAAAAAATCAAGACATCTTCTAGTCCCAGCTCCGCTCTTGTTTCTTTTGGGATTGTTGCTTCTCCTCTCTCAGCTTCAGGTTCCTGATTGGTCAAAGGAGAGTTGGGCTATGTGACCTCTGGGGGACCTTCCTGGGATGACTGTCTCCCATGCCAGAACTTGGAGCCAAGACTTTCGACTTCCACCTCCCACTGAAGCTGTGCGTCTGAGCTCCTCTGTTACATTCTGTCAGGTGTTACTGGTTTGTAAGAATCACGATTACCCACTATTGGGTACTTGCTGAGTGCCAGACGCTTGCAAAGGGCATTTCAACATGATCTCACAGCATCCTCACCCCAAATTCCTGTGAAGTAGGTACTTCTCTTGGGCTGGGTTCCCTAGAAGTGGAGGCTAAAGTAGGGATTTGCAAGCCAGTGATTCATGGAGGGAGTGCTCTTCAGGAAAACTGTGAGGGGTGAGGGTGGCACCACAGGAAAGGGGAAGAAGCCAAGGAGGGATGTTGTTTTAGAGAAGCTCTGGCCTTGATCTGATCCACAGGGGGGCTCTGGGGCAAAAACAGTACCACGGAGGTGTCTCACTTTGAGGAAGGAGCAATGGGCTTCTGTATCCCCAAGAGCAATCAGCCACTGACCCCCTGATGGGTGGTGGTGGAGAGGGTTTACCCTCTCAGCTGTCTCAGGGATGCAGTTACCATCAGCCCAAGAAATGGAGAAAGCCACGGGTACAGCGTTACCGTGACACCTGGAGCCGCTGTGGGCAATGGCTGGCAAAGAGGATGTGAGCAGAGAACCTACAAGCATTTATACTCCACTCTTACTAGCCCATTTTGCAGATGAGGATAACTGAAACCTGGAGTAGTTAGTATGTTCCTAAGAACTACTAAGTAGAGAGGTCTGTACTATTAGGCACAAGTCACATGTCTCGTAAACAGCCCTCGCCACTGAAGGACAGGGCCCATGTCTTAAATGCCTGTTTCCCCAGCACCCAGCACGGCAACGGCACCTAGTGGGTGGCTGCTGAGATGTGCTTGGAAGGGCTGAGTTTGTGAGCTGCAGCTCACCAGGGCCATGGGGCCTCGGGTGGCATATCTTCAGGGGGCAGAGGGGTTAGCCCTCACCCACGTGGGGGCCTGGGGCAGCCCTGCTCTCCGACAGTTGCCTGAGCTCCAGTGCTGTCAGCAGTCTGCTCAGCGCTGGGGCAGGCCTCCTGCCAGGCTGCTGCTTGGGGAAGGGGAACATTATTCATCCGAGAGATAAGGCAGCTGATGAGAGATGGGCCTCAGAGCAGCTGTTCCTCGGCAGCGGCTGGAACGGATGCTGGGGGGAGTGGAGGGGAGGAGAGAGGAGTAGGGGAAGAGGAAAGTCCATTTTGAGATGAAAAATGATGGTACTGCCGAGGGGTGATGGGAGAGCACATTTCCAACCCAGGCCAGGCGGTAATATGTACTTATACCCAAGGCCTTCCCCACACATATCTCTGTCTGACAGGCCACATCTGTGCTCTGTCGGGTTAACTGCTGAACTAGTCAGAGGGCTCACTTATCAGCTCGTTCAGCAGGAAATATCTGCCTCGTCGGGCACCCCTCCCAAGCCGCTTCCTCAGTACAAGCCTGAGAAGCTGGGCCCAAAAGATGCTAAACGCTCCTGCCTGGCCCACAACCCTAAGTCACCCATCTCCGCCCCCAGAGCACCCCGGTGGCGCTGATCTCAGGTGGCCCAGCCACTTCTCACTGGTTCCCTAGGTTCTCCATCTTCCCTCAAAGCTAGCTGACACAGGATGGAATTTTCCACGTTGAGGGGCAAGAGTGGGTGAGCTTTATTTATTTTATCCATTGTTTGGTAGTTTTTTTTTTTTTTTAAAGGAAAGGAGACGTGAAAAGGAACCTCAAGGCTGGGCGTGGAGGCTCACGCCTGTAATCCCAGCATTTTGGGAGTCCAAGGAGGGCAGATTACCTGAGGTCAGGAGTTCGAGACCAGCTGGCCAACATGGTGAAACCCCGTCTCTACTAAAAATACAAAAATTAGCTGGGCATGGTGGCAGGTTCCCGTAGTACCCAGCTACTCGGAGGCTGAGGCAGGGGAATCACTTGAACCCAAGAGGTGGAGGTTGCAGTAAGCCAAGATCGTGCCACTGCACTGCACTCCACTCTGGCAACAGAGCCAGAATCCGTCTCGAAAAAAAAAAAAAAAAAAAGGAACCTCGAGGGTTTCCTGGGAGACAGGGGAGGGCAGGATGTGTCGTCTGTCTGTGAAGGGACCTGGGCTTGCAGGTGAAACGCCTGATGGTCCTCCCTGACAAGCTGCGGCTGCCTCTCCAGCCTCCTTCCCTGCCCATCGGTCAGGTCATCTTCCTTTCTGACCACACATGAGGGTTTCCTCAGAAACCAGGGCGTTCCCTGTCCCTATGTTCTAGCAGGGACTTTCCCACCCTGACTGCCTGGCTAACCTTTTGTCTGTCATCAGTGTAGGGAATGGTGTAGACAGGAGTCCTTAAAAGTACCTATGATACTATATTTCTTTTCATTTAAAAAAATCTAAAACAAATTCGGCAAAATATTAAGATTTGACAAGCTCAGTTGTGAACATAAGGGAAACAACAGTTAGCATTTAAGAGCACTGGGCACTCGTATTTTTCAGAGCATTACCTTAATTGATCCTGACAGCTGCCCTCTGAAGTGTGTGTTTAAACGAGACAGAGGCACAGAGAGGACAAGCAGCCTCTCCAATGTCACACGGCAGATGCAAAGAGCCTGGCTCCAGAGCGGCCGTCTTAACCACCTTAGTTTATGAGTGTTTGCTAAATTATTCTCTGTACTTTTTCTAGGCTTAAAATAGTTCCGAATTTTTTTTTTTTTTTTAGGATCTGAAGCAAACACAGCAAAATGTTAGTATTTGTCAAAGTAGTGTGTTCAACTCTCTATGTTTAAGATTATTCCGAACTTTACAATATGTATATGAATATTTAAAAAGAAAACAAAAAAAGCCTCAGCACTATTACCACTTCTCCTCAGAAGCCTTCTGAAGCCTCCCCGCCCCCCAACCCACTCCTCTAAGCCCTCGCTTCTCTGAACTATTCTCCACCAGGCCCTGATCATATCACATCCTAGCGGTTTGATTTACTTCCCGTTTCCCACTCCAGGCTGTGAACTCCACCAGGGAGTGGTGATGTTGAATTTATATCTGAATTTCCAGGGTCTGGCCAAAATGCAAGGAATCTAGAAGCTCAATAAAATTATGAAACTAAAGGGAGCTATTTAGGGAGCCCCCATGGGTGAGTATTGAGCAGCTATGTAAAGAGGCTGCGGAAGGTGCAGGGAACAAATGTGGGCCCTGCCCTCCTTGCTGGAGACACATGGCAGCAATTTTTAGGACCATCACCCAGTAAGGGCTTCCAGCATAAATGCTTCCAGCTGCACCCTCCACTGTGGACAGGAACCTGGGAACCTCTTAAGACAGGATCTTGGTGGCTTCCAGCTCAGTTCCCATGCCCATCAAAAGAAGCAGAGGGTGGGAGCAGCTTTCTAGAAAGCCCTCTGGGTTTTACCCACTGTGTCTGGGGCTGTGTGTCTTTGCTGGTTTGGCAGTCGTCAGATGAACCCTCCTCATTCTAGCTTAGTGGCTCACCAATCTTGGCTGTACATTGGAATCACCCAAGGAGCTCTCAGAACTAGTCCTTCCTCCTCTTCCCTGCCCCAAGATATTCTGACAGAATTGACCTGAAGTGCTCACCTGGGTTTGGGAATTTTTAGAAGCTTTCTAAGTAATTGGAATATGCAGCCAAAGATGAGAACTCCTGTTAGGTTCTCTCTATAAAAAAAAAGATAGCTGCTACCAGGCGAACTGTGATGATATCTCCATTCAGTGCACATTTACCGAGCATCTCTTATGTGAAATGCACCGAGGAAGGAAAGGGGCTTGAGTTTCCTGTCCTATGGTGTAGCTAAGTTGATGAGAGGAATCATTTGGCAAGTTTTGGTGTGTACAGATCCAACAGCCGGCCTCAGAGTGGTAGTAGAATCTTGGTATCTCCTAAGCCCATGTCAGACATCACTGACTACAGGATAATTTCCTGCTGAGTCCATAGTGGTGGCCAATCAATGGCTGCTGGACAAGAAGGCAAGGTGGTAACAATACTTAGGTATGTTTCCTCAAGTTTTAGCTGGGACTTATTCTTTCCCTTGCTAGGTGGGACTTCATATACTCATACCAGCCAAGAAACACATCAGCATGCAGCTATCACGTAAAACAAAGTCTGGCCAAACCTGGGAAATGTTTCTAAGCTAACACATTTCCAAACAAATACACTCCTAACAAATACTCCTAACCAATTTCTCACACTGCTGGAGCATGAACTACCCTTTGAGAACTACTGGTCAAGGCCAACACTGGCTAAACACACATGAGCTCATTTAATTCTTCCAATAGCCCCAGGGGTTGATTAATTGCATGTTTAGAGCATGGACTTTGGGCT
>NW_012118010.1:465882-470324 GCF_000951035.1 Colobus angolensis palliatus
AAAAAAAAAAGACTTTTGACAGTATCTGCTTATATCTTCTGAATATGAAGATGATTTTGGCTGCAAATACCAGTGATGACTAAATCAATAAAGTAAATGCATGAGCTGACATCACTGAGCTAGGGCAATCACAGGGCCAAGTAAATCAGAGGCTCAATGTCAGACTCAAGGATCGCAATGTTTTGTGTCCTTCTGACTCCCGTTCTCAAGGATGGACTTTTGTTCTCACACTGTTCCTTCATGTTATCAGGGAGTCACCCTAGCACCCCGGGCCATACCCTCATGCCTGTGAAAAACAGCCTCCTTCTTGTGTTGCTTTTAAGAAGCATGATGGATGTTCCAGAATCCTGCCAGCAGGTACCTCTCAGGCCTCCCTGGTCAGAACTGCATCATATTCCTTTTCCTTTTTTTTTTTTTTGAGATGGAGTCTCACTCTGTCGCCCAGGCTGTAGTGCAGTGACGTGATCCCAGCTCACTGCAATCTCCACCTCCTGGGTTCAAGCACTTCTCCTGCCTCAGCCTCCTAAATAGCTGGAATTACAGGCACCCGTCACTACACCTGGCTAATTTTTGTATTCTTACTAGAGACGGGTTTCACCATGTTGGCCAGGTTGGTCTCAAACTCCTGACCTCAGGTGATCCAACCGCCTCCGCCTCCCAAAGTGCTGGGATTACAGGTGTGAGCCACCGTGCCCAGCCCATATTCCCTTTTCTAAACACCTTTCCCAGTGGGAACAGAATGACCACAGCTGGCTGAAACGAACCAAGATTCACCTCGTGGCACCAGAGAGGCACCTGTTTCCTTGAAGCACATGGCCACCAAACAGCTGAATAAACTCAGGATTTGGCAAGCATGAAAGAAGGCGGGAAACCAACAGTAGACAGCACACCTTCCGAAACCTTTATTTTCATGGACAGCCATATGTTGTTCTTGTAAAGAACTGGCTCATAAGCTTATGTGTTTTAAAGAACAATATTGCTAAGTGTGTTTGCAATGACACACATGGGTAAATTTTAAAAATGCAACAGTAACTCTTAAAATATGCTAGAAGACTTTAATGAGGTCTGATAACCCTTGACCTGGAATCAGAACACATAAGCTTGAGAACTCAGTTGCTTCTGCGAGGTCTCGAGAATGTTTCTTTCTCTCTCCAAGCCTCGCTTTTCTCCCTTGTGAAAGTAGCATCTTCGAGGAGAATTAGGGGTCATGCATAAAGGAAAAGAGAAGGGGCTTTGCAGTTAGACCTGGCTTAGGATCCCGGCTTCCCCAGTTGTGTGACTCCAGACACGTTTTGAGCTTCAGTTTCTTCATCGGTAAAATGGGGATTAAAAATGTGCAATGCATAGGGTCATTTAAAAATATATACTTTATAGAGGCATGATTTGCATAAAATAAAATGCACCCATTTGAAATACACAGTTTGATTTGCTTCAACAAATGTAACACTCATATAATCATCATGCCAAATAAAAGATATACTTTCATCACCTTCACAGGTGCCTTGTGTCCCTCTACAGTCAATCCCCTGCACCTTATTCCCTTGGCCCTGGGCAACCACTGATCTTTCAGTGGCTATGGATTAGTTTTGCCTCTTCTAGAATTTCATGTCAGTGGAATCATGAAATGTGTACTCTTTTGTCTCTAGTCTTTTTTACCTCAACATAATGGCTTTGAGATTTGTCTACATACTTACTTGCTGCGATGTATGGACTGTAAGGCGGCCCACAGGACCCTGCCTCTCATGTTCAAGCCCTCATATGCTTCTCCCCTGGAGGGAGTGGGATCTGTGACTGGCCTGCCGAATATGGCATAGGAGATGGGTGGGCAGCCCATGGTAACGCTACATCAGGTAAGTCTCAGTCTTGCTTCCAGATGTATTCTCTTTCTCCCTTGCTTTGAAGTAACAAGCTGCCGTGTTATAGGAAGACCCATGGAAAGGCCCACATGACTCATGCTTGTCATCCCAGAACTTTGGGAGGCCAAGGTGGGAGGATCGCTTGAGCCCAGTTCAAGACCAGCCTGGGCAACATAGCGAGACCTCATCTCTACCAAAAATAAACAATATTATCCAGGCGTCGTGATGCACATCTGTAGTCCCAGCTACTCGGGAGGCTGAGGTAGGAGGATCACTTGAGTCCAGGAGTTTGAGGCTGCTGCGAGCTATGATCACTCCACTGCACTCCAGCCTGGGCAACAGAGCGAGACCGTGTCTCAGAAAAAAAAAAAAAAAAAAGGAACTGTGTACAATTTCCCACTGACAACCAACAAGATGCCAAGGCCCTTAATCTCACAGTCACAGGAAAATGACTTCTGCCAACAATTCAAGTGAGCTTGGAAGTGGTTCCATTGCCAGTTGAGCCTCCAGATAAGAACTGAGCCCCAGATGACATCTTGATGTCAGTCTTAGAGAAGACCCAGCTAAGCCATCCCCAGCCCCTGGCCCTGACAAACTGTGAGGTAATAAATATGTGTTGTTTGAAGCTGATAAGTTTGTAGACAACTAATATACATCTCTTAGTAGTTTGTTCCCTTTTATCCCCAAGAAGCATCCCCTTATGTGCATGGACCACATTTTGTTTATTGTTCACGAGTTAACAGGCATTTGGGTTGTCTCCAGATTGGGGCTATGATGAATAAAATTGCTATGAAGATTCTTATAAAAGTCATTTAGAGAACATATTTCATGTTTCTTGGGGAAAAGTCTAGAGGAGAATGGTTGGCTCATATGGTGCCTATATATTTAACTTTGCAAGGAATGCCAAACTATTTTCCAAAGAGGCTGCACCACGTCACATCCCCACCAGCAATGTAGGAAAATTATTCCACAGCCTCACCAACAGTTTGTACTGTCAGTCTTTTTAATTTGATACCTCATTAGAGTTTTTATTTTCATTTTCCTGATGATTAATGATGTTTAATATCATTTCACATGCTTGTTGGCTATTTTTGGATATCTGCTTCTGTCAAGTGGCTATTTGAGTCTCAAGATATTGCCATCCCTAGGGATGTTTTAGGAAAGCGTATGTATATAATATGACTGGCATTTAGTAGACACTAAATAAAAGAGAACTATTATTCTTGATGTTATTATTTTTAAGGTCACTTAGAGATAAAGTTATATGATTCCATAAAGGGCCCCACACAGTATGCTTTAAGAATCTGTTCTAAATCATGTTCTCCTGGGGAAAAGTCTAGCAGGGGAATGGTTGGATCACATAGTGCCTATATATGTAACTTTATAAGAAACTGCCAAACTATTTTCCAAAGGGGCTGTACCATGTTACATCCTCACCAGCAATGGAGGAGGTTACAGTTACTCTACAGTCTTGCTGACAGATTCGACTGTCAGTCTTTTTAATTTGACATCTCATTATAATTTGGATTTTCGTTTTCCTGATGATCAGTGATGTTTAATAGAGGAGAAGGAGACAGAAGGTAAAGGTTAAATAACAGAGGGGGTGAAGCAGGAATGCAAGACGCCCCCAGGATTTGAGATGGAAGACTTCATGGGCAGGAGGTACAGGTCGTGCATCTCAAATCTGAAAATCTGAAATCTGAAATGCTCCAAAATTCAAAACTTTTGGAGCACTGACATGACACTCAATGAAAACGGTCACTGGAGCATTTTGGATTTTTTTCATTAGGGTTGCTCAACTGCTAAGTATAATGCAAATTTTCCAAAATCTGAAATCCAAAACCCTTCTGGTCTCAAGCATTTCAGATGAGGGATACTTGATATGTATTACCCAGTTTAGGGGATGATGATTTTTGAGGTTGAAGGGAAAGCTAGCCCTCCAAGCGGTCTCATCACTGGGCCTCAAAGTAGGGCGAGTGCTGAGGAGCCCAGCTTTGCCAGACGTGGCATCCCAAAGGGTGCCAAACACCTCTATTTAAAGCAGCAGAGATCTCAAGCATTTTATTACAATCTGAAGTCTATTAGTGCATGTGTCAGCCCTGTAGTCACTGGGGTGGAGGCTGCAGGACAGAGCTAGACATGTGCAAGAGGAGTGTAGGGATCTTGGAATAACTCTCTATCAGGGAGGCTAAAATTAGCTGATCTCCCTCCTCACCACTCCTCTTGCCCCTACTGTAATTACTCACCTTTGCCCCTACTGTAATTACTCACCTTTGCCCCCAGCTCCATTCCTGGGTTCTAAACACCCTTGCTTCAGGGGGGCCTCGGAAGAGTTTATTTTTAAAAGTCTAAATGCCCAACAACTGTGAAATACTAGATCCTCAATAAAAGGATCTGAAAGTTTATATTTTGCTTTCTAAAGCTTTCGGAATGGGGTAAGGGTAGAATGGGGTAAGGGTAGAATGAGCTTCTCAGGGCCCAAGTTTTCCTCCACAAGGAAACAAGCAAACAAACAAAAAAACCATTTATAGGAATTTTTCTGTTAATAAATGTGACGTGCTTATTTAAAGAAAATAAAATCAGGCC
>NW_012118010.1:471677-478958 GCF_000951035.1 Colobus angolensis palliatus
CCTCCCGGGTTCACGCCATTCTCCTGCCTCAGCCTCCTGAGTAGCTGGCACTACAGGTGCACACCACCATGCCCAGCTAATTTTTTGTATTTTTAGTAGAGACGGGGTTTCACCGTGTTACCCAGGATTGTCTCCATCTCCTGACCTCGTGATCCGCCTGCCTCGGCCTCCCAAAGTGCTGGAATTACAGACGTGGGCCGCCGTGCCCGGCCAATTTAGCACCTTTTTAACCTATTTTTTCACAGGCCACTTCTTCTTCTTAGATATAAACAAGTTGCCTGTTTATATCCACTGCTTATTTTTAGATTAGGATATCCATCTTAATTGTTTTATAAGAACTATTTATATATATATATATGTATATAAGACCTCCCCTTGTGTCTCCTGGGATGGATGCTCATTTGGCTGGCACTGCACCTTCCTGCTAGCATGTCCTCTTGGACTGCAAAGGATGCAATGGTAAAAACTTCATTTCCTAGACTCCCTTGCAGCTGGGAGCCTAACAATAGCAGATTCAGCCAACTGGAAGCACCTGCTGGACTCTGGGAGGCAGAACTGAGACCACAATCACTTCCCACCTCTTTGGCTGTTCTCTGCATGCAGACAAGTTCCTGAAGACCTGACTGCATGGGACTGTGGTTTCTCCAGGGCCCTGCTCCAGTTTCTTAGGTACCAACGAGGAGCTGAGGTGGCAGCAGCTTCCAGACTTTGCTTTCTGAATCCCAGCTATGGAGAGGGCTCTTGAATTGACATGCTGGCCATCTGGGGGGTCAGTTCTGCAGGGCTCAGAAGCTTCCTGGAGGAAGCTTCTCCACTTCTCCAGTCCTTTTGATGACATTCTCAAAACCTAAAGCCATGTCTCAAGCACCTTTCTGCATAAAATCCCTACAATACTTTCTGTTGCTTATGCTGGGCCCTGATGGATTTTTCTGGTACTTCCCATGGCTTCCAAATCCTGTCACTTCTTTGTACCTTCCCAGGTCTTTCCACATCCCACTCCAGCCACTGAGTGATTCCCTCTTCTCTGTAAGGAGGCCTGAAGAGCCCTCAGCATTCTCTGAGGATTTTCAGAATTCTTCACATCCAGATTTCTTTTTTTTTTTTTTGAGAAGCAGTCTTGTTCTGTTGTCCAGGCTGGAGTGCAACAGCGCAATCTTGGCTCACTGCAAGCTCTGTCTCACAGGTTCACGCCATTCTCCTGCCTCAGCCTCCTGAGTAGCTGGGACTACAGGCGCCCGCCACCAAGCCCAGCTATTTTTTTGTATTTTTAGTAGAGACAGGGTTTCACCGTGTTAGCCAGGATGGTCTCAATCTCCTGACCTCATGATCTGCCTGCCTCGGTCTCCCAAAGTGCTGGGATTACAGGCTTGAGCCACCACACCCGGCCCCCACATCCAGATTTCTTTGCAAATGATGTAGTGGAAACCAACAAGTTTGCCATCCGACTTCGATTCATATCCTGGACCAGCCATTCCTGCTTGAGCAAAGTGCTTAAACTCTCTGTGCCTCAGTTTGCTTATCTGTAAAAATTACACCACAGCAATGGCAATGCCTAATATAGGGACCTTAGAGAATATGAGAATCAGGACCATAAAGAGAAGCTTGGGAGAAGAAGAAACTGGGAAATGACCAGGAATTCTGATAGCCTGGAATCTATTTCTGGATCCTATAAAATTAAAAAGATGGGACGTGCTTCCTCTGGAGACAATATGGTAGAATAGAAAGAATCTGAATCAGGGTCAGCTTGCCTGGGTTCTGGTCTAGTCTAGTCTAGTCTAGATGACCAGGGGCCCAACACTCTGACCCTTCTTCATCTGCACTTCCTCCATTTGTGTATGAGAATAATCGTGTTTGCTCTGCCCACCTCCCAAGACTCATCCATTCACTCCATTCCTCAACTACATATTGGGATTAATTGGATACCTGGCACTGCCCTAGGCACTGGACTGTGGAGATGCATGAGACACAGTCTTTGCTGTCATGGAGCTCTTGGAGCCCTGGAAAAGACTCACATAGAGACAGACATTGCCAACATGGTAAGGGAAACGGTGAGGACACCACAGGAGCAGAGAAAGGAGCCGGTGTCAGTTGACACAGTAACAGGGGCCCAGGACATAGTCTCCTGGAGGAGTCAACCCTTCAGTAGAATCTTAAAAATCGGTACAGTCTGGCAGTAAGTAGAAAGTAGGAATTAAGGAACTCCAATAAGAGAATACTTGTATAAGTATTTTATAGCTGTGTGATTGTCCACGTGTGGGGAAGAGCATTTTCACTGCAGAGTCTGGTGAAGCCTGAGCAAACCCAACTGGTCCACACCTCCACGTGCTGCATATGCTATTCCTTTGGACTAGAATGCCCTCCTCTATTTTGTCTGCTTGGAAAATACCTACTCATCCTTCCAGAGTCGGCTTCAACATCACCTTCTTTGCAAAGAAAGCCTTCTTTGAACATGGCAGTGAGCTGGCCTGTCCCTTGCTGGGCTTCACTGTATCCCACACATTCCTCTCTCATGGCCCTCAGTCCTTCAACAGTGCACATTTGTTTCCCAACTTGGTTTTCCACCAGGCTGTGAGCTCATCAAGAGCACAGATGATGGTGCCTTCTTTCTTGCAACGTTATCAAGGCCTATACTACGACAGTTATACAGTGGACACTCAATAAGAATTGGTTCAACTGGATTGAGTCTTGTTCTAGGGTAGACAAGATCCTGGGACCCTGTTACTGGCCTACTTGTGTGTCATTTATCCTCTGAAAGTCTTCACCTTGTAATACTTATGTCTTCTACACAATAAACTGAGAGCAAGGGCCTGGTGAATCACTGCTAAGAAACAGAAATTGGAGGAACAGTGGAGTAAAGGCTTCAGTCACCAAATTGTAGCCTAATGAATAAAATGTCCTTCTCTTTCACATATTACAGAAAGAAGAAAACAGTCAAGGGTCCTAATTCTGTTCCTACTACTGATTTTGTGACTTTGCACAGGCTGCTCTGATAAATGCTGTGGGTTGGCTAACCCATCAACTCAACCTTCTCTTTTATCTCTATTGCAGAGGGTGGAAATCCAGATATTCAATCTTGCCAGCCTCCCTTGTAACTACTGCTAGTGACATGTGACCCAATTCTGGTCAATGAGGCCAACATAGAAATCTGCTAGGAACTTCTGGCAAACTGTCTTAAAGGAGGAGGCCTGAGAGGAGAAGAGCCACCAGGCACGACCCTTTCTTCCTGACCTGACATTGACATGATGCCTCCACCTGTGGCAGTCAAGTTGGGACAGCAAGATGGTTCATCTTATGTGTCAACTTGACTGGGATACAGGTGTTTAAACACCTGATTAAACATTATTCTGGGTATGACTATAAGGATGTTGCTGGATGAGATTTGCATTTGGATCTGTAGACTGAGTAACACAGGTTGCCTGAGCCATTCTGGGTGGGCTTCATCAGATCTGCTGGAGGCCTGCATAGAATAAAAAGCTGAGTAAGGGAGAATTCACTCTCCCTGCCTGACTGTTGAAGTAGTTGTGAGTAGGAGGAGAATGCCAATATTTCAGGTTTCTAGAAATGTAAATAATCCATAGTATAAACCTAGGCCAACGTGTAAGAAGAGGCAGATGAAAAATATTTAAGTGTTGTTAGCATGAAAATAGCAGACCATTCAGCCATAGTTTACATCTCAGCTGATATGAGTGACTGAAGAGAAGGCAGTTGAAGTGTCTGATGTGTAGTGCATGGCCAAGAATAATCCTGTAATGATCTGGAGGATTAGGCAGGCACCAAGAAGTGAGTCGAAGTTTCATCATATAGAAATGTTAGATGGTATGGGAAGATAAATGAATGAGTAATTAATAATTTGTGTTAAAAGCTAGGGCATCAGTCTCCTCCTGACTCCGGACTCAGACTGGGACTCACACCACTGGCTCTCCTGGGTCTCTAGTTTACCAGCTGTAGATCCTGGAATTCTCAGATTCCATAATCCAGTGAGCCAATTCCTTATAGTAAATCTGTAGCTATACCTGCAAGTACACCTATCTATCTATTTACCTATTGTCTACTATTGGTTCTGTTTCTCTGGAAAACTCAGACTAATACAGATAGTGTAGTACTGAGCATGATAACAAAATGCCAATAATCTAAGAATGAAAGGAAGGAATGGCAAAGACTGCCCTGATCTTTGACAGCAAGTCTCTCTTTGCACCAAATCTGGAAACACCTAGACTCTTGCTATGTGAGAAAAAGAAATGTCTTTATCGCCTATGCCCCTACATGTCAGGTTTTCTGTTACTTGCAGCTGAAAGCATTCCTGACCCATGCAATTATCTCCCATCTCTAAGCCATATTTCTCAGGTTACACAATGGCCTTAAATGAAACCGACAAACATTTCCAAGTGTCTCTCAGATGCAGGGCTCTGAGTGAGGGGTTCAAAGGGAGCCAGCAGAGTAGAGCTTAAAAGTAGGAACTCTGGGGCCAGGCTGCCCAGCTTGGAAGCCCAGGTTCACCATCCCAGCCTGTTATTTAACCTCTGTGTGTATAACAAGGGTCATACTAGTACTATTAATATTTAATAGGGTTGTTGGGAAGATTAAATTAGTTAATCCATGTAAGACCCTTAGAATAGTACTCAGCACATAGAAAAATGCTCAATAAATGCTAATTATAGCTAAGAACTAGACACAGGTCAAGCCTTCTGGGAGTTGACAGTCTAGCTTTCAAGTCGAGAAACATACAAACACATATAAATATGATATTGAAACTATAAAGATATACATGTATAATTGAAAACAGAATCATTTTACTTATTTAGTTCTAAAGTAAACATAGCCTGCAATCCCAGCAGTTTGGGATGCTGAAATGGGAGGACCACTTGAGGTCAGGAGTTCGAGAGCAGCCTGGCCAACATGGTGAAATCCTGACTCTACTGAAAAAATACAATAATTAGCTGGGCGTGGTGGCATGCACTGTAGTCCCAGCTACTCGGGAGGCTAAGGCAGGAGAATCGCTTGAACCCGGGAGGCAGGGGCTGCAATGAGTTGACGTCGTGCCACTGCATAGCAGCCTGAATGACAGAGTGAGACCCTGTCTCAAAAAATAGAAATAAATAAAGTAAACTTAGCAGCTCGTTATCATAAGCCATAAGGGCTAAAAACTTAACTGCCTCCAGAGAAGACTTAGATAAATAGGTAGATGATAAAACCATAATAATATGTTAGTCAAAGAAACTAGGCATTTTGAGGCTAGCCTCAGAATTTGAAATCAATTAGAACCAAATAAAATAGGAAAAGAAAACATTTCATAACATTTTATAGTTTTTAAAGCATTTTCATGAATTCTAACAACTTTGTGAAGAAAGGGTAAACGTGAAATTTTTTCCATATGTGATCTCATTTTGGCCGTCACCTCATTCGAAGATGTGTGTAATCCTCCTTTTACAGTTGAGAGGCCACGGGCTTATGGTGAGGCTTACCTGAGATGACACAAGTGAACACAGTCTCTAACTTTTCTTAATCAGCTTCAAAAAATGCAAGACATTCATCACCAAGTGGTGGCTCAGAAGTCACGTATTCCTCAGTGATGTTTGGTAACCTATGCCTCTATTCCCACCCTGGTTTCCAGAAAAGGACTACGTCTCTCTCTCTGAGGCCTTGAGCTGTAGGAACTCTTACGTAGAGGACTCTTTCTG
Organism: Colobus angolensis palliatus; assembly: GCF_000951035.1. Lineage (NCBI taxonomy): Eukaryota > Metazoa > Chordata > Mammalia > Primates > Cercopithecidae > Colobus > Colobus angolensis. The sequence continues at coordinate 477,356 of NW_012118010.1, forward strand.
GCTCCCTTTGAGTATCTAAACTTACCGTTCCCTGGGGCCAAGTAGGTTGTGAAGGACCTGCTCCTGACTCCACCTCGGCCAGGCCACCTGCCCTACCACTGAGCAGCTGAGGCCTCTCTAGAATGTGAGTACCTGGACTTGGCGCCCACGGGTGTGAGATAAGAGTACTGGCGGAACTGTTGTTTTCTTCTCTGAAGTCTCAGATTCCCAAAGCATGACTCTCCCTCTAATCTCCTGAGATCTAAGGTCCACACTTAGGGAGCCCCACACATCCAAGGAGGTGCTTTAAGAGCTGCGCTCCTCTCTCGGATGCTGCGTGCAGCTCATCCCTGCCTGGGAACCGGGTCCTTGCCTTCCTGAAGCAGATTCTCAGTCATGACAACCACAGTTGCACATGGAGGGGGTTCCCAGGATGCCTAATGGGCAGGCACTGTAAACCTGCTTCCCGGCTAGCCTCCCATCCTGCAGAGAAGGCAGCTGTGGACTCAGACCTGGATTCAGAGGGTTAAGAACACATTGTCTATAGCTAGATGATCTGGGTTCAGATCCTGACTCAGTTACTTCTTAGCTTTATCATTGTAAGCAAGTTACTTTCATGGTCTGTGACTCAGATTCCTTGTGGAAAATGAAGATCATAATAGCGCTTACATTATAGAGTTGTTAAGAGGATTTCAGTGAGTTAAAGAAAAAAATGCCTGGCATGTAGTGAGTGCATGATGAATTTTAGCTATTTTATTTGTTTTGTGATTTTTGAGCAAGTTTTTTTTTTTTTTTAAATTTTATTTTATTTTAGGGACAGGGTCTTGCTGTGTTAGCCAGGCTGGAGTGCAGTGGTGCGATCATAGCTTGCTGCAGCCTTGAACTCCTGGGCTCAACTGATCCTACCACCTCAGCCTCCCAAGTAGCTAGGACTACAGGCATGGGCCACCACACCCAGCTATTGTTTTTTGTTTGTTTGTTTGTATTTGAGACAGAGTTTTGCTCTTGTTGCCCAGGCTGGAGTGCAATGGTGCAATCTTGGCTCACTGCAACCTCCACCCCCTGGCTTCAAGTGATTCTCCCGCCTCAGCTTCATGGAGTAGCTGAGATTACAGGTGTGCGTCACCACGTCCGGCTAATTTTTGTATTTTTAGTAGAGACGGGGTTTCACCATGTTGGTCAGGCTGGTCTCAAACTCCTGACCTAGTGATCTGCCCGCCTTGGCCTCCCAAAGAGACGGGATTACAGGCTGAGCCACTGCACCCGGCCCCAGCTATTGTTTTTATTTTTTGTAGAGACAGGGTTTCACTATGTTGCCCAGGCTCGAGCAAGTCTTTAACATATCTGAGCTCCAGTTTCCTCATCTATGTAAGGGGGATAATTACATGTGTCCAGAGTTCACTCTCCTTTCTCCCTTTGGTGATCTCATCACACTTGCAGCTACTCGTCTGTTGTCTACCTATCTGCATGTATCTGCAGCAAGGCACTGTGCCCATTTACTTCCATCTCTCGAGGCTTAGTAGGGGGCTTGACACATAGCAGGCGCTCAGTAAATATTCATCAAAGGAAGAAATGGCATTGTTGTCAGGATTGAATGAAACAAAGATAGCCAGTCTGATAGAAA
>NW_012118010.1:479788-488498 GCF_000951035.1 Colobus angolensis palliatus
ACAAAAATGAGATGGTGGATTGACGTGATTAGGAAGATTAACCAAGGTAAATTGTGGTCAGCATCAAGTACTGTGCCTGAATCCTAGTGGGTGGTTGACAAATGGCAGCTCTCCCTTCCCCACTTTTCTGATGCCTATAGACTAAGCCAGTGCAGAATGAAAATGGCAATAATGAACACATAATGAGAACTTACTGTACACAAGGCACTGTGCTAGGAACTTTGCTTATATTATCTACAGTGCAGTGGTTTTGAAATGGGGTTTAGGAGAAGAAATCCTTTTGTAAGCAGGAGTGAGATTGGGGAACGGAGGCGTTAATCACATGAGACTTTCATACAACTGAGGAAAGGTTTTAACCGTTCCCATTAAAGAAGGAGCGTGTGTGCAGGGAATGAGGGGCTGGTCTACGATGGACGTTATGGGCTCACCAGTGGCCTCTATATGGCTTTATTTAGAGCATTTCTGAATTCATCCACATAAAATTTAATTAGGAAAAAGGGTTATTCTGCTTAAAATTAATAAACTTAAAAGGCTTGGAAACACCACATATAATAAGGCCTGTAGTTAAAAATGCTGGGTTCTTGTCCTGGCCCTACAACTCACTAGCCAGAGACCTTGAACAAGTCAATTTCCCTCTTGTGAGCCTTCGTTCTTTTACAGCGAAAATGAGGAGGTCAGATGGTATGCTTCTGAGGCCTTTATTAGCTAAAATATTCTGAGAGAGTGTGATCTTCTAGTACTGTCTCCCATGGAATTGTCCTCGTGAAAAACCTAGAGACCAGCTGATGAAGATGGACTTCAGGCAAGAGAGAGCTGAAATGAATCTGGGCTTGAGTTGCCACTCGGCCCAGCCCCATCTTTTCAGATCCTTGTTCTGAAGTGGCAGACCCTCTTCATCTTTTCAGCCCTGAAGGAATCCCCTACATCTGGGTCACTGCCAAGTTCCAGGCAAATTTCCTGACAAACTCTGTTCATTTTTTAAAACCCATTGTAAATGCTATGGTCATTTGTTCATTCAACAAAGATTTATTGAGTAAATACTCTGTGCCAGGTGTTCTTCTAAGGCATTTGGCAGTGAACAACAAACAACAAGAAAAATCCATGCCTTCTATATTTTAACAGAGACATCCTTTTTTGACCAACTAGCCTTTTGCACAGACTTTGAAAGTTGTACTGTTCTAATTGACATGTCAGCTTCCCCATCAGACTGTAAGTTCCACGAGGCCAAGAGCTGTATATACTCCTCACTTGATCCCTAGTTCCCCAGTGGAATACCTAGCAGACTGCCTGTAATTTTTTTTTTTCCCTGAGGATTTAAAGACCTGGACATGTATACTATGGTCATTATCTCGCCATCCTAGCCAGGAAACTGACATTTATTTAGCATTTTTTTTCTGAGAAGACTTAGTGCCTAGTACTTTCCTACTTATATTCTAAGATGGCATATTTAATTATTTGATCAATATCTGCCCCTTGTCCATTAGACTATAAGCTACATGACGGCAGAGAAAATATTTGGTTTACTAATGCAGCAACAGAAACCAATAGATGTATCTAGCACACAGGTAGCGCTCATCAATGTTTGCTGAATGAATGGGTGTTAGGACATGAAGAGGAAAATGTAGTGATGCAAAATTACGGAATTTGCAGCCTTTGATGCTGATCAGTCTAGCTGGGTACTGCGAGCACATAGATGGTGTAAACTTAAGAGCTTATGAATAGGAGTTGGGATTTTAATACAGTAACAAGTATTTGAACATTGACTAATACACAGTTGCATGTGACAAAGTGCCACATTTCTGGTATAGATAAGCACTGGAAAACAGGCTTTGGAGCCAGTGAGATCTGGGTTCAAATCTTAATTGTGCTTCTTAAAGGCTGGGCCGTTGGGTGATACTTAATCCACCTGAACATCAGTTTCCTCATGGAGACATGAGCATGGAATTAGCAAGTATATAGTAGAGTGTCTGGCTTTTAGTTGATGCTACATAAATGTTAGTGCTTCTTACTTCCTGCCACTAAAGAGAATCTTCTCCCTCCTTTCAGGCCCAAGTCCAGTTCCTTACTTCGGTGAACGCTTCCCTCACTGCACAGCTCACAGTCGTCCTGCTTGTCTTAGAGCTCCTCTCATAATGATCAGCCTGCATCCTGCTTCACATATTCAGCTTTCTATTTATCAAATACTTTCAATGTGCCTAATATGCACCATAGCCTTGTGCAGATGCTTTACAGGTTTTAGTTCCTTAATCCCCAGGACAACACGGTGAAGTCAGTTGCCATTTTACAGATGACGAAAGTGGCACCAGTGAGATGTCACTAACTTGCCCAAGGGCACACAACAGTCCTGCCAGTATTCAAACCCAGGCAGTCTAGCTGCAGATGCTGCATTTGGAAAGCCAAGGGCCACATGGCTTTTCTGCCTTACGAAGTCAACCAATCATTGCTTGAGCTGGGCCAGTCTTGCTGGCTGGAGCTGAAGCTACTGGAGGGGAGGACTGCCCAGTTCCTGCCTCCCAGCATCTCTGTTCTTCTGAGGAGAGCAGAGCCCCCTCTTGGAAAGGGACCAGAGACATCTTTTTTTTTTTTTTTTTTTTTTTTTTTGAGACAGAGTCTCGCTCTGTTGCCCGGGCTGGAGTGCAGTGGCCGGATCTCAGCTCACTGCAAGCTCCGCCTCCCAGGTTCCCGCCATTCTCCTGCCTCAGCCTCCCGAGTAGCTGGGACTACAGACGCCCACCACCTCGCCCGGCTAGTTTTTTTGTATTTTTTAGTAGAGACGGGGTTTCACCGTGTTAGCCAGAATGGTCTCGATCTCCTGACCTCATGATCCGCCCGTCTCAGCCTCCCAAAGTGCTGGGATTACAGGCTTGAGCCACCGCGCCCGGCCGGGACCAGAGACATCTATGAGACCTGGGAGGCTGCACAGCTTTGTCGGGCCACATGAGAATGGAACCAAAAGACCCCAAACTCTGCACCCAATTCCTCACCAAGGAAAGGAAGTGGAGGCACCTTCCAGGCAGCCCCCTAGGTGGTGGCTGTTCCCAAGACACATTTATTTAGCATGAGCCTAGGGCTTGGTTCTGGGGATAAATTCTTAAGCAAGACAATATGAAACAACTGAAACAAATTGAAACAATATGATGAGCTTATAATCCATGCAGCCCCCAAATTCCAGGCTGGGCTGGGTCAAAGGAGAACGTAGTCAGTGAGGGTTTCTAAGCACAAGTGAGCAGTAACAAGGAATCAGGAAGATGGGTGTGAGTTGGCCCTGCCAAAAATGTTTTCTGGAGATGGGATGGCAACATGGGTATTCCAGGCAAGACTGGCCAATACCTCCAAGGTCTGAAGATAGAGGAAGCCGTTTGAAATACCTTCTCCATTCAATCTCTGCAATCTTGTGAAAAATTCATTGGTTTTTTAATCAGCCTATTTTTCAGATGAGAAAATTGAGGCCCAGGTAGTACCCTGCTTACGGTCAGCTTGCTAATAAATGGTACAGCTGTTTACTCCAAAGCATTCACACCAGGTTCTGAGAATAGAGGCTTTTATAAAACATGCAAATGCAAGGAGGATGGGATTCGTGGGCAGGTTCATGGGCCTAGGTTCTAACTGAAGATTTGGTACCGTCACTGACTATGGGAAAATTACTGGAACTTTCTGAGCTCCATTTTCCACATCTGTTGGCAAACAGAGAAGATCTGAATATGCCTCAAGTCAGAGTTTGCAAACCAGTATGCTGCATTAAGTATAACCCCTGGAGACAAAAAAAAAAAAAAAAAAGTTGGTGGTTCTGGATGTATTTTACCAAGGAGGACGCTGAGGTTTAGAGCAGTAAATAACCTTCTCAGTTTCCATGGCTAAAATGTGACAGTGCCAGAATTTAAACTATGGTGGTCTGGATTCAGTATCACAGTCTTAAAAAATATGCTCTCTACTGTTTTTCAAGTACAGAGAAATGATAACTGACGCTCAGCCCCTGTGTCTGGGATACATTAGGGAGTGGTGGGGACTGTGGTGAGCTATAGAGTCCATGCTCTGACTAAAGGGACATTCCTCTGACTGACCTTGAGTAAGGCCAGTGAATGTTTGGTGCCCCAATTTTCTCCACCCTAAAATTGCTATAATTACCTCTTTATCTCATAGGGTTGCTTTGAAGACTAAATTAATTAACATGCCTGGCACATAGTAAACATTATGTAAGTGCAAGCTGTTATGACCTGCGAGGTGATCTTTGTTTTAAACATGAGTTTTTTAAAAAAATACCCATCTAACAAGTTCTATGTCTTAAACATTCAAAAACCCACTTACACAGAGTACAGGGAACTGGGTATACCACTGATTATCAAGTTTTCACAGCTTCTCTGGGGCCTTTTCCTCCTCCTTCTGAGCAACACTAGAGCTTGTGGGTAGTGGGAGGGGGCTTGGGAAAACAACTGAGTCTCTAGGCCACAAGCCATGAGCTTCGCACATCAGCAGCAGCCTCCATAGCTGGCTGCTGCCGCCCCTCACAGAGCTCATGGTTACCGTCAGCCTCCAGGCTGTAAAGAATGTGAGGTGCAATGGGCAGCCTTCCAGGGACCCAAAAAGGGAGGCTTCATCCTTTCAGGATGTCTCAGGCTTCAGATAAAACCCTTCCTGTGTTCCAGCTCATAGCTGGCAGGGGCAATCGGCAATGACTGATGACAATGGGTGACTTGTCGAAAAGATGTGTGTGTGAACCAAACGCCAGCTAGCTGGAGCAAAGCATGCATTCAGGAGGCTGGTGGGAAGACCATCAACTGCACAATGGTTTGTTTTGCACCTACCATGTACTGGGCCCTGGGCCAGGCCCAGTACATAGTACTACATACATTTCAGGAGGTGGTGAAATTAATAATAATAGCAGTTCACCTGTATTTACTGCCTCAGAGCACTGCAACAGACATTATTTCTCTTGATCCTTGGCACAAGTCTATGATGTAAGCAGGCCTCATTTCGTTGCTTTAAAGATGGGTAATAAATGAGACTTGTTTAAACTTATAAATTATGGCAGAGATATTTGGCCAAGCTTGTTTCCTTTTCCGCCTGGGTATTCAGCTGGACTACATTTCCCAGCAGGCCTTGTGGTTGACTGTGGGCATGTGACTGAGCTCTGGCCAATGGGATGAATGGAATGCCAGTGATCCTGCTATATGGCTCTGCAAGGCCTGGCCCATAAAAATCTTTCCAAGCAATCTATCTTCTCCTCTTCCCTTGGTTAGCAGATGTGGATAGTCTGCAGAGGGCTCTGAGCACCTAACAATGGTGGAGCCACAAGATGGAAGGTGCCTGGTTGAATTCCTGAGGAACTCTGCAGGAGGTCATCTGCTGAATGCCACACTCAACTCTTGAGTGAGTGAGACCTAGGCTTCTTTTGTGTTAGACCACCAAGGTTTTTTTTTTTTTTTGTAACAGATAGCCTGCCCTAACATACATAGTAAAAGCAGAACTGGGGTTTTAGAGGCATTTTGCTTGTACATCTGACAGGTTTTTCTACCATCTTTCAAACAGGCAGAAAAATCTCCTTATGTATATAGAGTCTTAGGACTTCATAAAGCATTTGAACAAGTAATGGGACAGTTTCTTCCTTCCACTCCACTCAACACTTGGACTGTGACTCTTGTCCACTGTGGGAAGCTTTCAGGTGGGGTAAGATGTCTGGGCTAGCCACAGCTCTGGTATCATTTGCTCAGCCCTTCTCAATTGTCCTGGTAGAAAATTAAGTGTCAGTGTTGTAAGGCATTCTTTGCATGCAATGAATCAACTTCTGTCCTGTCCATGGATAATGGTACAAATTATATATCATCTCTCAGAGAACTGTGAAAATAGTAATCATTATGTGCTTTTGTGTTCTGTGGTTCAGATGAGAACCCCCCAATTGCAAGCCCCTTCCCCTCTCTGAGCTTCAGTTTTCTCATCTATAAAAGCACAGGGTAGAATTAAGTGAACTTAGAATCTCTTGCAAGCTCTAATTTGCTATACTCTCACAAAAAAGCAGTATTTTGTATGAGTCAGACACTCCCACATTATTTCACTTAGTCATGAAATGAAGCAGGATACAAAGAAGGTATTTTGGGGAAAATAATAAGAGAAACTGGAATTGCCCACCTTCAGTTCTTTCCTCCAGAGTTTGTATTCAATAAACTTTAGGGGAGTGGCAAAGTGGCACACAGTATTACTCGAGCTTGCAACTTCACTGAGACTGTAATCTAGGTGGGAGGACAAAAACTACATGTAGGGAACTAGTAAAGGTCCCAGAGCATAAGGCATAGAGTCTGCATGGTCAGGAAGACAAACGGGGACAGAGGGAAAGAGACCTACCTTGGTTTACCACCCTCCACCCTGCCTCAAATTCCTGACTGCAGACACAGTTACACTCTGAGTACCTGCTGTGTGCCAGACATTGGCTGGGTGTTTCGCTTTCACACTGCATTTGATTCTCACGGGCACACTGCCAGGAGGGCATGATTCTATCTGGTTAAAGAAGTGGGACCTAAGAGGCACATGGTCAGTAAGTCACTTATCCAAGGCTCCCACATAGCTGATAAGTACACAGGGTTGTTTGAAGCAGGTCTGTGTGGCTGCAAGAGTCTGTATTCCCTCCACTCTGCCTCTGCCCTCCTGTAGGGGTAGCTCTGGCCTGAGACTCAAGCTGCACTCACTTCCCTGGGTCTTGAAGAAGAGATGCTGGCACCCCCTCTAAGGGCTTCATGCCCTTTCACAGTCACGAATCAGAGTCAGGTATCCTGGGGAAACCTCGGCTTGCAGGGCAACCCAAGGCAGAGAGGTGGGACATTCACAGAGAGGTGCAGCAGGTTTGGTATCATTGGCAGAGCCCTGGATATTCTAACTGGGAAACTCTGGTACAAAAATTCCAAGGTTTGCACAGTTGGAGGCCCATGGGAGAGACCGAGGAGCAGCTGAAACTAACTGACCCCACCTGGAAGCAGATCCCCTCCAAGGACACAGAGGGAAGAAAAGCGGCAGGAAGTAGCTGGTCTGGTTGTTCTCAGGAAGGCGCGTGACCTGGAAGAGAGAAAAGTCTTTCCCTGCAAACAACGATCTGGCATTTCTCAATGTGTGCTCCTGGGACCCTCTGCAACACAGCTCACTTAGCATGTTGAAAAAGGGGATTCTTGGGCCTCAAACATAATGAATCAAGATCCCTTGGAGTAGGGAACAGGAACCTGCATTTAGGCAAGCTCGTCAGATAGTTCTAATACTCACCAGAGTTTAAAAATGGAAAATCCCACTTCTTTGAAATGATTCTACCTGGTTCTTCCTTAGATGCCCTATTCATTTCTGCCATTTTGCCCATCAGTGACTCTTAACCCCAGGGGAAAAATAATAAATATATTCATATCTGTTTTTTTTTAACTTGAAGTTCTGGGATACACATGCAGAATGTGCAGGTTTGTTACACAGGTATACATGTGCCATAGTGGTTTGCTGCCCCCATCAACCCGTTATCTAGGTTTGAAGTCCTGAATGCATTAGGCATTTTTCCTAATGCTCACCCTCCCTTTGCCCCCCACCCCGACAGGTCCTGGTGTGTGATGTTCCCCTCCCTGTGTCCATGTGTTCTCATTGTTCAACTCCCACTTATGAGTGAGAACACGCGGTGTTCGGTTTTCTCTTCCTGTGTTAGTTGCTGAGAATATTAGCTTCCAGATTCATCCACGTCCCTGCAAAGGACATGAACGCATCCTCTTTTATGGCTGCATAGTATTCCATGGTGAATATGTGCCACACTTTCTTTATCCAGTCTATCATTGATGGGTTTGGTTACAAGTCTTTGCTATTGTGAATAGTGCTGCAATAAACATACATGTGCATGTGTCTTTATAACATAATGATTTATAATCCTTTGGGTATCTACTCAGTAATGGGATTGCTGGGTCAAATGGTATTTCTGGTTATAGATCCTTGAGGAATCACCATGCTGTCTTCCACAATGGTTGAATTAATTTATACTCCCACCATTAATTAATAGATATATTAATACCTATTGTGTGCTCGCCATGTGTCCCAGATTCCTGTAAGCATTTTAAGTGAATTAAGTCATTTAATATCCTCACAACATCCTTCCAAGAAAGGTACTTTCACTAGCCTAGGATTACATATAAGGGAACCAAGGCACAGAGAGGCTAAGAAACTGTAAAAAGCCACACAGTAAGTGGCTGGGCCAGAACATGGACCCAGGCAGTCTGATTCCCAAGCTTGATGACCTCTAAACCCCTACAGCATGCAGACACTGTGGGAAGTTCCATTTATTGAAGACTCACTCTGTGCTAGGCCCCATTTCCAGGTACTTTCATGCATTCAACAAACATTCAGCAAATGCCCACTATGTGCCAGGAACTGCTCTAAGCTCTGGCCAGGCTGGGAGGTGAGTGAAGCACTCACCTTGGGAACAGAATCTAAGGTGGGAGGGAGTAGGGAGCCAAAAAATCCACTAATCGAGGGAAACAATATTTTAGTGCAATATTTAAAAAAAATCAAATTAACAAGCTATGGCCCATGGGCTGGCCACCTGTTTTTATAAATAGTTTTATTAGAGGGAAATAAAAAACAATAAAGAATGAAATACTAAAAACCTTGCTCTAATGGAGCTTACATAAATGACCTTATCCATTTCTCTTTTTTTTTTTTTTTTTTTGAGATGGAGTCTCGCTCTGTCGCCCAGGCTGGAGTG
>NW_012118010.1:489418-506159 GCF_000951035.1 Colobus angolensis palliatus
TTTTTTTTTAAGAGATGAAGTTTCTGTGTCACCCAGGCCGGAGTGTGGTAGTATGATCATAGCTCACTGCATCCTTCAACTCCTGGGCTCTAGTGATCCTCCCACCTCAGCCTCCCAAGTAGCTAGAACTACAGATACACTCCACATCTGACCCAAGGCCATACCTTTAACCAGAGTTTGACAAACTATAGCCCATAGGCTGTATCTGACTTGTCACCTGTTTTTGTAAATAAAGTTTTATTAGGACACAGCTATACTTAATCATATGTGTACTGTGTGTGTCATGCCGTAATGACAGAGTTAAGTATGACAGACCGCGTGGGCTGCAAAGCTGAAAACAGATTAGGACCCTGACCTCTAGGGTCAAGGGCTAAGCAGTTTAAGCTGGTTAATAGTATGGATTTAGATGGAGACCACTGAGACACTCTTAACTAACTTGAGATAAGCAGAACACTAGGTAAAGAGAGAATTAAGGCATCCTAAAAAACCCTAAAGCTCTCAATTAATTTAGACTGTTAGGGCAGATTACCACAGCAATGAGACCCCAAGAGAAAGACTGGACATTCCCAAGTAAGGACAATCTAATTCTTTCTTTAGGCTTGATAGCCTCACCACAATATGATACACTAAGGTTTGTTCATTCATTCATTCATTCAGTCAACATTTACGGAGCCCCTTCCCTGGACTAGGCGGCACGCCAAACCCTGGGAAAGAAGGACGCATGGGCACCCATGAGGGAGGTACACAGCAAGATACAGTTGACAAGTCATGGTCTTTAGAGATAAACCTGGGTTGATACCCTACCTCTGTTCTCTTCTGGCTGTGGCCATAACTCCACTCTCTGAGCTTTGGTATTGAACACTGGATATACCCCAGTGGTTAACGGCAGGTTAAATCCCGGTTCCTTCACAACCATTAGCTGTGTGACCCTGAGCAAGTGACTTTGCCTCTCTGAACCTCAGCTTCCTAATCTGTGGACTAGTTTACTTCAGGGACAGGATCTAGGTAAAGCTGCCCAGCACACAGTAGGCCTTAGTGGATGGCTGCAATTCTTTATTACGATGATGGAGACAGTTTAGGAGAGCTGTCTGCAGAAAGACCCCAAATCTATTATGCATGTTTTATCTTTGCTCTCCCAGGGTCTTGAATAAACAATGTCTTCATCCAGTTTTTAAAAGACACTCCAATTCTGTCTCAGAATATACCGCCACCCCCGCCCCCCACCGCCCCCTACCTCACCCCCAGCTGAAATTTGGCCGGCTCAGTGCCTGGCTGCTGGCCTGAATTTCCAAACACTGTTGGTTTAGTATTTCTCAAATGTATCCCATTAACACTATGAACCTGTCAGCCTTCTCTCCTCTTTGAGTTCAGGTCCCACCATCACGGTGAGAGACGGAGCCAGTAGCATGCACCCAGCCTCCTAGACTCGCCTTTGTGAAGCGGTGCAGTGCCCGGGTCAGTCGGCCTGGGACTGGGGGCACCTGTCAGCATTTGCATGAAGAGTGCACCCCAGTCAGACGCACATACAGGCGGTGTGCTCGGAGACTGGGAGAAAGCGCATTGGAATGAGGGGCTCTGGGAAATGCAAGCAAAATACATTCTCTGGGTTGGCACTGGACGGGAAAAAACAAGTCCTTGAAGGAGGCTTAGCAAAAAGCCACTGCTCTGGGAATCAGGAAATAGCTCTGCCCTGGCACGGCCTCCAACTCACTCTGTGTGTCGTTGAGCATGCTACTTGCCCTCTCTGTGGCATATTTATTTCAAAATGAATGGGTTAGCCTAGTCCACATGCTTTTAAACTCTTGCCTGGCAGTGGAACTCTTTTCCAGAAACATTTTTACTTGGAATTTTAAGATATAAACAGATGAAAGTGGAACTAATTCCCTGGATCAAGGAGATGGGGGTGGGGAGAGGGGAGGTGGAATTCTGCCCACTCAGCACCCCAGACCCCCAAAAAGCTCAAAGAAACTAGGAGGCACCTCTGTGGAACAGGGTTCGAGAACCACATGACATGATGGATGATCTGTAGAACTGCCCCTGCCCTGGCAGCCTTGGATCCTGGTAGCTACAACCGCCACAGCTGATAACAGCAATGGCTATTATTTATTGAGTACTTTCTTTGTGCAAGGGACTGGACTTTACTTCTGTGTCCTTTACTTCAAGAGTTAGTAGACAGCTCTGATTCAAACCCCAGCTTCACCAGCTGAGCACCTGTCTGTTGACCTTGGACAAGTTATTCGGTTGGTGCAAACGTAATTGTGCTTTTGCCATTGAAAATAATGGTAAAAATCACAATTACGTTTGCACCAACCTAATAGTTAACCTCTCAGTGCCTCAGATTCTTCATCTGGAAAATAGGTTGTTCAGAGGATTCAAGGAATGAATCTCTCTAAATGTGCTTAGAACAGTGGCAGGTACATGGTAAGCAATTGATGCTGGCCATTTTTATCATGGCTGCCTAGATTTTATCTAACCTTTCTAAGCACCATTCTGTTTCACAGGTGAGGAAGCTGAGGCTCAGAGAGGTGGAGTGAGTGCCCTTAGGTCACACAGGTAGTAAGTGATGGAGGGAGAACCTGAATCCAGGTCAGCTTAACTGCATGATTCGTGGTCTTAACATCCTGCCTAAACTGCTTTGCTCCTGACCCAAGAAGTCACATGCAGATATAGGGTCATAGCAATTTGCACGAGGAGTTCCAAGTCTAGATAGAAGAGTTGCTAATGATGACTATAGTGACTTATGCTTATAGGAGCTCTGCTGTCAGCAGTCTGGGGTCTGGGCATCTTTGTAAATTCGTATCCCACACAAAAAGGAGGTATTTGGTTATCAGAGCCCAGGGCTATCCAATGTTCTTTCCTGCAAGCCACATTCTCCAGCCTTTCCTACTGACCTAAAAGACATCTGTGCAAATTAGAAAAAGGGCAGAGGCGGCCCCAAGCTAGGGCACAGGTGAGCAGACTGATTTTCAAGCCCCACTTGGAGGACACTGTATGCCTTTGCGCGGTGCACAAGCTGTGCAACCTTATCCAGCCATCTTGACTCTTCCCCTGCCTCAGTGTTTGGTGGAGAGAAGTGCAGAGAGAATAAACACGGCCAGATGGGAGACAAAGAACGGTCTCAACCTTGCCCTGACGCCTGTAGGGGCCCGGGATGGGGGGCAGCAGGAGCATGGAGGCGGCGCAGGCAGGAAGCAAATGCAAGCCACACAGTCACTTTATCTCTTTATGTTTCTTTCTCTCAGCTCCGAGGGTGGTAATAAAAGATGGCTGTATGGCTCTCCCCAGGAAACTGAACAGGAGCCAAACCATCATGTGGTGAACAAATGCGGTGATCGCTCAACTGCAGAGCTGCTGCTGCACTGTATTAAAAAGGTGACAACCTCTCCTCTGACCCCTGAACCATGGAAATGGGCAGTCATCAGCCCACCCACTCAGAAAGCCCCAATGCTCTGTCACCAGCAGAGGCCCAACACCCACTCCGACATCAGAAAAAGAAGGTGGCATGGTGTAGTTGTCAGAACTCAGACTTTAAATTCAGACGGAGCTGGACTCAAATATCAACTCCACCCTCAAAAGCTGTCGAACTTTGGGCAAGACACTGACCCTCTCTGAGCCTTGATCTCACATTTATAAGATGTAGCTTATCATACGAATCAAGCAGGGAGAATGTAAGAATTAGAAATAACACATGCAAAGTGCCCAGCACAGTTCCCCGACACAAAGCAAGTGCTTAATACATGGGAGCTATACATGTAGTTCCTCCACTGACTCAGCAAAGACTGACAGCTGCCCGCAGAACTTTGGGCACGATGAAGGTCAGTATGAGAGGGCATCAGTGGTTTCTCGGAGGAGTGACATTTGAGCTGAGGCAAGAATGAGCAGAAGTTTTTTTAGGTGAAATAAGGAGGGAAAAGCTTTTCAGGCAGAGGAAACAGAATATGTGGGGACCTGGGATAGGAAAGAAGAGATGAAGATTGAAGAGCTGAGAAAAACTTGATGTGGCTGAAACTGAGACAACAATTAAAGTTTTAAAATGCTCACTCTTGGCTGGGCACGGTGGCTCACACCTGTAATCCTAGCACTTTGAGAGGCCAAGGTGGGAGGGTAAATTGAAGCCAGGAGTTTGAGACAAGCCTGCGCAACATAGTTAGACCCCCCCATCTCGACTAAAAATAATAATAAATTAGCCAGGGGTGGTGACATGCACCTGTAGTCCTAGCTGCTCGGGAGGCTGAGGCATGAGGGTCACTTTAGCCCAGGAGACTGAGGCTGCAGTGAGCTATGATTGTACCACTACATTCTAGACTGGGCAACACAGCGAGACTCTGTCTCAAAAAAAAAAGTCTCACTCTAACAAAACTACATACTGAATAATTCCAACAATATAACATCCTAGCAAAGGCAAAACTAGACGAAGTTTGTGAAAAGATCAGTGGTTGCCAAGGTTTGGGTGGAAGGAGTGATAAACGGGTGGAACGCAGGATGTTTAAGGGAGTGCAAATATTCTGTACAATACTGCAATGGTAGATACATGTCACACATTTGCCAAAGCCCATAGACTAAATAACACTAAGAATGAGCCCTGATGTCAACTATGGACTTTGAACGATGATGGTTTGTAGATGAGGTTCAGTTGTAACAACTATACCCCTCTGGTACAGGATAGTGAAGGAGGGAAGTTTTGCACGTGTAGATGCAGAGGCCTATGCCAACTGTACTTTCTGCCAAAATTGTCCAATGACTGAAAATCTTTAAAATTTTTTTTTTTTTTTTTTTTTTTTTTTTTTTGAGATGGAGTCTCGCTCTGTTACCCAGACTGGAGTGCAGTCGCATGATCTCGGCTCGCTGCAAGCTCCGCCTACCGGGTTCACACCATTCATTCCCACTCCTCCAGAGCAGCTGGGACTACAGGTGCCTGCCACCATGCCCAGGTAATTTTTTTTTGTATTTTTAATAGAGATGGGGTTTCACCATGTTAGCTAGGATGGCCTTGATCTCCTGACCTCATGATCCACCCACCTCGGACTCCCAAAGTGCTGAGATTACAGACGTGAGCCACTGCACCTGGCCAAGTCTATTAATATTTTCTTTTTAAAGAAAAAAAACAGAAAAACTCTCTGGCTCCTATGTAGAGAAGAGACTGGGGGCAGGCAGAGGAGAATGTGGAACAGTTAGGTTTTTCTATTTTCTTGCTGGGCTCTTAGGGGCAAGTTACAGAGGCTCTGAGATCTTCAGTTTCTTCATCTGTGATATAGGGACAAGAATATAAAGTGACACAGTGTGTGGGGAAATGCCTCGCAGAAAGCCTGGCACAGGGCAGGCGTTCAATTCACGCTGGCGGAGTGGGGAAGAATGACAATGCGAAGAGCCGCAAAAGGTGTCAGGACACAAGAGCTCTTTGTGAGGGCACAGTGGGCATCCTGTGGTGCTGTTTTGTGGCAGGTCTCACTGTTTATTGACAGGAACAAATAAAAATAGCAAAAGTCTCACTGTTTAAAGAAAGGCAAAACAAGCGTATGTTCCAAGCATAAAGTTGTGCTTTGTGCTTTGATGATAATCAACAATAATTATAGCTAAGATTTATTGGGTGCTGACTATATGGCATTGTTGCAAGGAATGCTTGTAAGCGCTTAAGGTGAATTAGCTCATTTCACTCTCCCAACCATAACTTAAGTTAGTTTCTGTTATTATCTCCATTTTGTGTTTGGGGAAACTGGGACACAGCAAGATTCATTAACTTGTCCAATGTAAGTGACAGTGCTGGCTTAAGAGAGAATCAAAAGATACAAACCTAGTCAACAGAGGAAATGGGATGAGCGTGCTTAGACCAGTTTTGAAATAGCACAAAAAATAAGAGTCAGAGTCAAGGACTCAGTCACGTAGAAACCAGCATGGTATAGAAGTTAAGAGCATGGATTTACAGTAAGCCAGCCTAGATTTAAATTCTGGCTCCTCCACTTTTTGGGTAACCTCAGGCAAGTTATTTGGCTACTCTGTGACTCAGTTTCCCAATCTGTAATATGCAGATAGTAACAGAACATATTATGTGGAGATGTTTTGAGGATTAAATTGGAAAATCATGGAAGCTCTAGTGAGTGGAACTCAGAGCTTATCACATTATATGGCAAATCATAAGAACTTGATACATCTTTGAAAACAAAGGAAGGCTATAGAGATTTCTAAAAGAGTCAATTTGGAGCTTCAAGCAAGGAGTGGGGCTCAAACTAAGGTCCCAATCAACAGTCCTCATATAACCAGGTGCTGTAGCTGGTGGCTGCAAAGATGAAAGCAACTTAGGAGGTGGCCCTAAGATGGTCTCCCCCCAACTCTTCTCCCCAGAGGGCCCTGACCTCTGCTTACAGGGACCTGACAGTCTGGTGGGGGAGGGAGGCTCAGTGCAAATTATTTTTCTTAAAGCAGGCTATAAGAATTATTCATTCAATGAGAACACATGAACACAGGCAGGGGACCATCACACACTGGGGACTATTTGGGGGGGGGGCAGGGCTGGGAGAGGGATAGCATTAGGAAAAATACCTAATGTAGATAACGGGTCAATGGGTTAACGGGTGCAGCAAACCACCATGGCACATGTATACCTATGTAACAAACCTGCACCTTCTGCACATATACCACATGTATTAAAGTGTAATAAACTTTAAAAAGAATTATTCATGCAACCCAAATAGTGCCATTCATTCTAGGTACTAGGGATGGAGTGAATTATTTACAAAACAGATAAAATTCCTGCCCTCAAGGGGCTTATATTCTGGCGCCAGAGGTTGGGTAAGGAACATATAAGCAAGCGTAGCAGTAGCAGTGAGGGCTGCTAAAAAATAAAGCAGGATGAGGGTATAGAGATCCACCTGTGTTATTTTCGATAGGATGGTCAGAGAAGGAAGTGGTAATATTTGAGCGAGGCCAAAACATAGTGAAGGGGTGAGCCATGTTAATATTTAGGGGAAAAGTTTTCCAGGTTGAGGGAATAGCAAGTGCAAAGGTCCTGAGGAGAGAATACGCTTGACCTACATAGAACAGCAAAGGATGGAAGTACCATTGTGGGTAAAGGGGAGGAGGGCAGAGAGGAAGCAGAAGCCTAGATCATATGAGGTTTTGCAAACCATAGTTAGGACTGTGAATTTCATTCTAAGAGGGATGGGAAGCCCTTGTAGGATTTTAAACATGCATTTGGCATCTGATTTAGTTTCAGAGGAATAACTCTGGCTGCTGTGTAGAGAACAGATTGAAGGGGGAAATGGTGGATTAGCATGTCTTCACATTATTTGGCCCTCCTTCCACTGAGAGGTGAGGTGTCCCTAAACCTAGGTTTCCCCTGTGCCTGTCTTTGACTACTAGAATGAGGTAGAAATGATGCTGTGTGACTTCTGATGCTGGTCCTTAAGATACCTGCAGCTTCTGCCCCTCATGCAATGTGCCCTCTTGAAAACCAGTTACCACATGAGAAATCTGACTATGTTGAGATCGCATGGCTGTGAGGAAGCTCAATAGCCACATGAAGGAGCACCAAGGTACCAGACTGAAGGTGAAGCTTACTTGGACCTTCCAGCCCAGCCAAGCCACAAGCTGAATGCAGTCAAGTGAGTCATCCCGGGAAGTACTGCATGGAGCAGAAGAATCACCCAGCTAATCCCTGCCCAAATTCCTGGCCCACAGATTGAAAGCAAATAAAACGGTCGTGGGTTTATGCCACAAAGATTTGGGGTAGTTTGTTCCACAAAAAACTTTATACAAATCTCCACTTTATAAATGAGGATACAGATCCAAAAAGGAAATAATTATTGTCAGTAAGTGGTTGAGCCAGACTGTGAACCTATATCTTCTCTAGGCAAGTTAGATTTTTTTTTCTTGGTTTATGACTGTTGCTAAAATTTCCACATTATTTTAAAACCACATAGAACAAAATAAAATCATACAACATGTTACTCTGTGTTTCAGTTGCCTACATGCTGCTATTTCTCCCAGGCTAGCTGTGCAATGGCTTTTAAAGTGGGGTCTATAGACCCCCGGTGTTGGAGTCACTTAGGTGAAGCTTAAAAACATGCAAACTCCTGGGTCTTAACCAGGAATCTGACTTTCTGGTACCAGGGCACAAGCATTTGCATTTTAATAAGTAGGGCAGAAGTTTCCTAAATTATTCTCGTCAAGAAAGGTTTGAATGTCAATAAACTAGTGGATCAACAAGCCCTCAGGAAGCAGATGGACATTTTAAATGAAGATGGAGAGTATGAAAACAGTAAATGCAAACTGTAAACGGAGCACTTCATCCCTGTTGTGGGACTCTCCTCATTACACTGTGTTGCCTGGGTGAGAAGGGGGCCCTAAGATGGTCTCCCCCCAACTCTTCTCCCCATGAGGCTCATCTCAGGGAACCAGGAAGGGTGTACAAGACTAGTTGGGGGGTATGAGATGAAGCGGGGGTAGAGGGAACATTCAGAAAGCATTCGCTATCTTTCAGGCGCTAACAATTGAAAGACTTCCTCATTTAGTCCTCAAAAAGAGGCATTCTTTCCATTTTACAGTTAAGGAACCTGGGAGTCAGACAGGTAAGATTACTTGTGCAGAGCCACACAAACAGCAAACAGGAAGTCGAGATTTGAACCCAGGACTGCCAGACACCAATGCTAGTGTTTTTTCCAATATTAAGCTGTGCCAACCAGGTGGAAGGATCATGTGATATGAAATCATATCAGAACTGGAGTTCCACTCCTCCACTTGTCAGCTATGTGCCCTCAGAAAAAGGTCATTTCATTTCTTTCAAAGGGAGGATGAAATGTCCTACCACTGAGAAGTACCGGATACCCAACAGCCTTTTAGTAAAAGGTGATTGCTTCTGAATGAGAAGACACCAGGATGCCAAGGCCAAAAGGCTAAAGTGGCCACAGGGCAATTTCTCCCACAGTGGCATGTGTCAGGGCAGGACGGGTGCCGGGGGTGGTGAAGTGGGACCCAGAGCTGGACTCATTCCGGGTGTGGCTCCAGCACGTGGGAAAGTGCGCAGGGTCGGCAGGGCGCAGCCAGTGGCCTCACAGTCTTTCCCATCCCCAGTTTCTGTGCTTCTGGGAATCAGGAGCCACACTGTTTTTCTCCGCCGGACCCGAGCTCTCTCTCCCAGGGGAGTTGGCAGATCTGCCGTTGGCCTGTTGGCTGGAGGTGCACAGCAGCGGAGCCTGGCATCGCTTTACAGGCTCACACTGCCTCTTTCTTGTGCTGCTTTCTTCCCGTTCCCACGCCCCACCTCTGCAAGTCCCCAGGGATCCTGCTTTCTCCGGCAGTGGCAAGGGCAGAGGCCCTGGGTGAAGAGATTAGATGGGGCCTTCCCCCTCCAAGGCTGCTCTGCTGGGCCCCTGTACGACCCCAAGTGCCTGGCCTTGCAGACCCCATCCCCTCCTGGGGACAGAATGCTGCGGGTGGTGTGCTGTCAGGAAGTCTGTGCCTGGTGCAAGCCAAGGCCTGACTCCCCTCAGCCGTGAGCTTTTCAGTTTGCAGAGCTGTAGGATCCTTATTCATGCAAAGAGTCAGCTGGTCATGAATGCCTTCTGCAAAGATTTAGGCATTGTGCCAGGTGCTGGGGCCACAATTAGGAAAAACAGCTTAACTTGATCCTCAAGGAAGGTTCAGTCCAGGGGGAGACGGGGAAAGTAAATAATAATTACCCTCCTGAACCAGTTATAGTACAGGAAGAGCAGTAAGAGCAGAACACATAGCTGTTGGTGAAGGGCTGGTGCATTCCTTCTTTCACTGAACAAACAGTTACTGAGAACCTGACGTGTGATATGGGAATACAGTGGGAACAAAGCAATCTTTCTAGCTATCTAGACCTGTTCTAGAAAAGAAACAACAAAATAAATTATACAATAGCGTATCTTGTATCACTATATTATTTAATATTATATGTCTCTGTATTAGCGATCTAGCTATAATCATTTCAAGCAGTGATAAATGTTTGAAGGAAAAAAAATGCATAGTTGGGCCTAGAGAGTGTGGACAGTATGGGCTGGCAGGGTCTCCCTGACGGGACATGAGATCAGAAACTCAGAAGGAGGTGCATGGGTGAGAGTGGTCACATCCACAGAAATGTTTCAGGAAGGAGAGCTAGCAAACGCCAAGCTGGTGCACCAGACACCATGGACATGCTTTACACATACTGCATCTATGAAGTGAGGACTCTGTCCCCACTTCAGGTGAGGAGGCCAAGAGCCAAAAACAGGGAGTGACCAACCCAAGGCCTTGCAGCTTGGAGAAGGCAGAGCCGGGATCCAGCCCAGGCGGTCTGCTTTGCCTACACAGGTGGCCTCTGTGTCATGACGCCAGGCCGCCTACTTGGGCTAGTCCTAGATACTTTATGAGCTCAGAGGCGGGCACCAAATTCAACTTCAGGGAGGGATGAGAGAAGTGGGCACAGAAGCACAATCTTGGTGGATAAAAGTGAGGAACGCGCCAAGCCAAGGAAGTCTCTGCCTTTCTCCCTTCCCTCGACTGGCCCCCAAGCTGCCACTTACCTGTGTGCATGTCCACCCAAAGTTGAGAGAGGGGGAAGGTCCACTCCCCATACACACAAGGCTCACTCTGCTCACTCTGTTTCCCTCTTCACTCAAGTCACCTCCTCAGGAGGCCTTCCCTGCTTCCCGCACCTCAAATACCAACTTCTCCATATTCTCTTTTTGCTTCACCCGTTTCTCATGACCTGCCCTTAGCCCACATTATCTGCTTACTTATTGATTGACTGTTTTCTGCAACTCTAATATCAGCTCCACAGGAGCTATTGTCTGTTTCATTCACCACTGTGCCTTCTGTGTCTGGCACATAATGAATGAAAGGAAGGAAAGGAGGAAGCAGCTTAACCCATTCAGAAACATTTAGGAGAGGCAAAGGGAACACTTTTCCAAACACACACAGGTACCCAGGAGTGAGTGCAGGAACTGTGTTCCATGTAATGTTTGCTGGAACCTGGCACTTGGAATTTGCCTCTAATAAATTCTGTTGAATGAATGGGTATCTGGAACTTGAAATTAAAAGTTCAGGAAGCCCAGAAGAATCTGAGCAATTATGTATGAAATAAGGAGTAAAGAAACGTTATTACAAAAATTAAGTTTCTTGATGGGATGCTAGAGAGGTCCCAGGGTAGAGATTCAGGAGTCAAGGGCTGATTGTGGCTCAGGAGCTGATATGCTGGGAGGATCTGGAAAAGCTACCCTTCTCTCTTCCCCAGGCCACAGTTTGCTCATCTGTAAAATGGGGACATGTAGAAAAGTCTAAGGGTCTCTTCTGACTCTGGAACTCTAAGATTTTTATAGACCATCCCCTCCTCTGGGACAAGCCCATGCACCTCCCTCTTGCCCCACACATCCTCCCTGCAAACAGTAAGCCTTGGTGGGAGCTGGGGAGGGGTAGCATCCGAGAGTCTCTAATGTCTTTCCTCAAGGGCTTGGGTTACTGATGCTTCCTGGCTCCTGCTCTTCAGGCCTCTCTGAGGTCTGACCTTCTAATGAGCGGATGCACATTATCAGCCGCTGCGGTTTGAACGGGTGCCTGTAATTTAGTATTGCCTAATGCTGGAAACTGAGAGCGGGACTTGCGTAATTAGATTGGGGCCTCATTAACGTCTGCCTCCTCGGGTGTTTTTCATTCTTGGTTTCTCCTGCCCTGTATTTGCAATCCCCTCTGTCTGTATAAACATGGCTGTCCCTTTTTATCTCTCCCTTGTGGAGCCAGGCTAGAATTTGGGACCAGAACAGCCAAGGCACCCACAAAGCATGAATTTTAACATGCCCCGGGATGGCCCCTGCTCTGCTTTCTAAATAGAGAACCTGGATGTCTGGGTTGTGCTTGAGCACCTCGAGCTGGCTGGCCGGCTACTCTGGGTTTGGGTTTGGACAAAAACCAGAGGAAGGAGGGCTATCAATGCAGCTGCTTGTGTACAATGCTTGGCCAACTTGTGTACAATGCTTGGCCATTTACAAAGCACTCCTAGAATCTGACCTTGTAAGCAGGGACTTGCTCTGTTTTGTTCACTGGTCCCCTAAGAGTTATTCTCTTTTTGTGCCCTCCTGACCCCACTCTATGCTTTTTCCACTCTTCTCTGCCCTGCTCTGAGCTACAGGAGATGGGTCCCTGTGGGCAGCATCAACTCAGCTCCCTTGTTGAATGGTTTCTGCTTGCCTTTGGCCAGAATGAGGCCCCAGCAGGAGCCTGGAAGGCAGAGGGAGAGAAGGGGGGTGGTACTTCTCTCTAGTGCCCACCGTGCTTTAGTGCCATGACTTTGGAGGTAGCTGAGTTCCTCCTCAGTTATAGCAATGACCAGCTCTCCTGCTCAAGTCTAGATTAAACCTACTAGATTTAGTCTAGAAATTCTATTTTCCCCTTTTGTCCCTTCACCCCTATGGATAACGGTTCCCTTCTGTTGTTAGATTCTAAATACCTTGTGTTTCCTTAGCCCCTCACACTCTTTTATAAGTTGTCACTTCCTTAAAGTCTCTTTATTTAGACCACTTAGGGGTGAATTCTGTCTTTTGCCTGGTTTCTGTCTGATACAATACCCAATGTCTGAAGTGGTCCCTGGAACATAGTAGGTCCTTAATAAATGTTTGTGGAATGAACGCACAAACTTTTCATAGATGACATCTCATGTCACCCTTACAAAAACTATGCAAAATAATATTATTACCTTTTACAGATTAAAAAACACTGAGGCTCAGAGAGGTAAATTCTCGTACCTCAGCAGTAGATTTTTAAGCAACACTCCCATACTGTACCCTGAATGAGCTGTAGCTTCACTCTGCACCCTGGAGAAATCTCTACATACTGCTGCTTTCTGTACAGAGACTGAGTGTCCACTCACGCCAGCCTGGTGTGGGCTCAACAGGACCGGAGGCTGGCGAAGTGGACAAAGATTCAGAGACACTTGGAAATTCACTTGGTATAGATTCAGAGACCTGGGTTCAAATCCAAGTGGTGCTACTTTCTAAAAGTGTGATCTGGGGCAATGAAATCAATGACAATTATTTAATTGTCCCAGTTGTGACTCAGTTTCTTCCTCTGTAAATGGGGCTATAATAATTATTATTACACATTTAATTTAGTGATTATCCTGATCCAGGCACTGTGTTTAGCACTTCACATTACACTAACTCATGTAATCCTCACTGCAACCCTATGAGGAGGTACTGTTATTATTATTAGTAGTAGAAGTAGTAGCAGTAGTAGTAGTATTGCAGATAAGTTACTGCCCACGGTCACACAGCTCCTTTCACCATGGCAAATCTGGGATGTCCATCAAGGCAGCCTGCAGCTTGCTCCAGAACTGAGTTCTTAACCTTCAGGCTATACTAGCTGTCTACATTATTATTAGACCATCTCATGGGTTCGTAACAACTAGATAAGACCGTCTATGATGAGCACTTAGCACAGCCCTGGTGCACCAGGTACCATTAATAGTGGTGACTGACTTTTCCTTGTGCCCCACCTAAAAGTCAGATGCATGGATCCTCTCCATATTTTCCTTCCGTGTCGTTGTTCAATTGTACTCTTGTGTGGCATTCATAGTAGGAAACGTATGGCTTCTTTAGGCAGCTCTGCCCCTTGCCACACACAGGCCCTGGAGCCAGACTGCCTGAGCTTGAATCCTAGATTTACCACTTATTGGCTGGAGAACTGGATGTCATTACCCCGTCCATTGGTGTTTCAGCCTTTTGATCTATAAAATGGTGATTTGAACAGCACACACCCTATAGGACTGTTGAAAGGATGAAACGAGTTAATTCATGTTAAGGGCTTGGAACAGTGCCTAGCACGTAGGAAATGCTATAAAAGTGTTTGCTAAATAAATAAAAGTTCATGAATTTTGTATGTGCAATTCAAGCTGGCTTAAACAAAAAGGGATTTTTTTTGGCTCAAGTCTGGGGATGAGTCCGGATTCAGAGCCTTGAATAACATCATTAGGGCATCGTCTCTCTGCTTGGCTGTGCGTTCCTTTACCTTGGCTTCATTCTTGGCAGATTGTTCACTCAAGGAGAGAGATGGCCACCAGCAGCTCCAGACATACATCCCACCCTCAGTGGTCCCAGCAGAACACATGTGCCTTTCATCCAAGAGTTCTGGCACTGGCCTGGCTTGGGTCCCAATGAGATACTCCAATTGACTAGGGCTGGTCATGTGCCATCAGCTGCACACACTACACAGACTGCAAGTTGGGGATGGGGTCACCTCAATGGAATACTAGGTGTTGTTCACCAAAGCAGAAGGAATGGAAGCTGGAGAAAGCCAGAAATGGTCTTCTCTGCCATCCATCCTGGTCACCTATATTAGTCAGGGTTCTCCAGAGAAACAGAACTAACAGGATATATCGAAGAGGAGATTCATTATGGGGATTGGCTCACATGATTACACAGGCTGACAAGTTCCACAAGATGCTGGCTGTGAGCTGGAGAACAGGAAAGTTCATAGTGTGATTTGGTCTGAGTTCGAAGGCTTCAGAACCAGGGGTGTCAACCGTATAATTTCCCAGTCTGTGGCTGGAGTCTTGAGAACTGGGTGGCTGCTGGCATCAGTCTTGAAGTTTGAAGGCCTAGGAACCAGGAGCTTTGATGTCCAAGGGCAGGAGAAGATCGGTGTCCCAGGTCGAGAGACAGAGATTTAGCTCTTCCTCTGTCTTTTTGTTCTAGTAGGACCCCCAATGGATTGGATGCTGCCTGCCCACACGGTGAGGGAAGATCTTCCTTGCTGAGCCTACTGATTCAAATGCTCTTCCAGAAATACCCTCATAGACGCACCAAGAAATAACGTTTTACCAGCCCTCTTGGTAAATTAACCATCACATCATCTTCCCTGAAGGTGTTCCTTGTGAGCAAGACTTCAGGAGATCTAGACCTTGGTCACAATGCATACCGGAAGTGCTTACAGGCAATTTCAATACAACGTCTACGCATCTTTGAAAGAATACATAGCAAATCAAGATCACTGTTTAACATTCCTATTTTGAGAGACCATAGCTAGGACTTGCTATGGCCCTATATGCCTGTGGAAGATTCCACTGTTTTTATTTATTTATTAAACTTTTACTTTAGGTTCAGTGTTACATGTGCAGGTTTGTTATACCAGTAAACTTGTGTCACAGGGGTTTGCTGTCACCCAGGTACTAAGCCTAGTACTCAATAGTTATTTTTTCTGATCCTCCCCCTCCTCCCACCCTTCACCCTCAAGTAGGCCTCAGTATCTATTGTTCTCCTCTTTGTGTCCATGAGTTCTCATCATTCAGCTCCCACTTATAAATGAGAACATGTGGTATTTGGTTTTCTGTTCCTGTGTTGGGTTTGGTAAGGGTAATGGCCTCCAGCTCCATCCATGTTCCCACAAAAGACATGATCTCCTTCCTTTTATGGCTGCATAGTATTCCATGTGTACATTTTCTTAACCAGTCTACCACTGATGGTCATTTAGGTTGATTCCACGTCTTTGCTAAGAGTGCTGCAGTGAACTGTTGCATGCGTGCGTCTTTATGATAGAATGACTTATATTCCTTTGGGTATATACTTCGTAATGGGATTACTGGATAAAATGGTACTTTGGAAGATTCTACTGATTCCCCCTGCTGCAGGACACACTGAGTCACAGGCACTTGGTGTGTGTGCACATTCTCATGGGTCTGACATCCTGTAACAAATCTTGCTAGAGCGAGCTACCTGGCTGAGGTTGTAAGCACCATCCTGGGCATGAGACAGAACAAATCTCTACAGCCATACGGGTTCCTGAACCCAGATCTTTAGCTCTACTGGCACTGTCTTCACAGCCCTGGCTACTTAAAATGTGATCTTCCAACAGCAGCACCAGCAGCATCTAGGAGCTTGTTCACATCCTTGCCACTCAAACTGAGTCGGCAAGACCAGATGCATTGGCTTCACCTGGGAGCTCAAAGAAAACTCAAAATATCAGACCCTACCTGAAGACCTAATGGATGAAGATCTGAATTTTAACATGAGACCTCCAAGAGGTGTGTATGCACATTAAATTTCAAGAGGCACTGCTGTATTCATTTTCTAGGGCTGCTGTAGCAATGGACCACAAACTTAATAGCTTAAAGCAAGAGAAATTTACTCTCTCATGGTTCTAGAGGCTAGAAGTCCAAAATCAAGGTGTTGGCAGGCTGGGCACAGTGGCTTATGCCTGCACTTTGGGAGGCCAAGGTGGGAGGATCGCTTGAGCTCAGGAGTTCAAGACCAGCTTGGGCAACAGAGCAAGACCCCATCTCTACCAAAAATTTAAAACTTAGACAGGTATGGTGGCACATGCCTATAGTCCCAGCTATTCAGGCGGCTGAGGTGGGTGGACTGCTTGAGCCTGAAAGGTTGAGGCTGCAGTGAGACGTGATCAGGAGTTCAAGACCAGCCTGGCCAAGATGGCGAAACCCCACCTTTAAAACTTAGACAGGTATGGTGGCACGTGCCTATAGTCCCAGCTATTCAGGAGGCTGAGGTGGGTGGACTGCTTGAGCCTGAAAGGTTGAGGCTGCAGTGAGCAGTGATCACATCACTGTACCCCAGCCTGGGTGACAGAGAAAGACCCTGTCACAAAAAATAATAATAATAAATAAATAAAATAAATGGTGTTGGCAGCAGAGTTGGTTCTTTCTGAGGGCTTGGCAGGGAATGCCTGTCTCCTAGCTTCTGATGATCGTCAGCAATTCTTGGCTTGTCAACGTATCTCCCCAATCTCTGCTTCCATCATC
>NW_012118010.1:507207-508778 GCF_000951035.1 Colobus angolensis palliatus
CTCCCAAAGTGCTGGGATTACAGGCTTGAGCCACCGCGCCCGGCAGCCTGGATAACTTTTGCATTTTTAGTAGAGACAAGGTTTTGCCACGTTGCCCCGGCTGGTCTCGAACTCCTGATCACAAGCAATCTGCCCACCTCGGCCTCCCAAAGTGCTAGGATTACAGGCGTGAGCCGTCATGCCCAGCTGGGATAGATGTTCTTGTTTCTACCTGTTACAAATGAAGGAGATCCAGCCACCCTTCCAAATAAGGAAGTAGGACACAAGTACAAAAAATACCAAATATGAGCACAGACAGATTCCTAAACAATAGCATTTTAGGCTTTTTACAGTTCTTGTATTCAAAATGAGGGTGCTATGGAGAAGTACATGAATTTACATGTTTAGCATTATTCTCCTAATCTCCAATAATCAGGAACTTCTTTATTTCTTTATTTAGTTTTGTCCATTTTTGAAGTGTATCTTGAGGTATTTTTATATAGCGCTTATAAATTTAAAATTATTTCTTCTCAGTAAATGAATCTTTATCATAATAAATTACTTCCTTTTCCCTAGTAATGCTTTTCACCTGGGAGTCTATTTTCCCCCAGATATTAATGCAGTTGCATCTGTGAGCTTTCTTTTGCTGCACACTTGCATGGTATTTTTTTCCTCTTTCTTTAACTTTCAAATTTTCTGTATGCTTATGTTTTAGATGAATGTCTTGAACGGAATACATTTTGACTTTTTAAAAGTTACATTGATAACCCTTCTCTTTAATTAGTGCATTTAGTCCATTTATATTTAATGTAATTATTGGTATACATACATTGGTGATACAAATATTGAACAACTCCCAGGTTATTTGTGGGGTTTGCAGTTCTCACAAATGACCATGAGAGGGCGACTCCAGAAGATGCACAGGCATTTATAGCCTTGAAGGGACAGGAGAAACCAGGCATTCACTCTCTGGGGTTCCACTACTACTTCCGAGGTTCTTCCCTATAATGTCTGGGCATCCTCTGGCCAGGGGAGAACAAGAATATGGGCTTGGGGACAGGAGTGTGGTGGACTGGGGGACACAGGAACAGTCCTGTGGGGTTAGGGTGGCTGAAGGCACTCAGCAGGCTCAAGGCAATGGCTGTTTACCAACTCGTATAGAAAAATTTCAGTATTTTAATAACTAGCACTGCTGTATAAGCAATTCAGAATGATAGCAGCTCAGACCTGCTGATATACTGGGTGTTAATCAACCATTTACTTTGGGTTATTTATAACACCTGTTCTGTGTTGGTTTTTAAAGCCTGTTATTAATCAATATATTTCCTTTTTTTTTTGAGACAGGGTATTTCTCTGTCACCCAGGCTAAAAGCGCAGTGGCATGATCATGGCTCACTGCAGCTTTGACCTCCCTGGGCTCAATCAATTCTCCCAACTCAGCCTCCCCGAGTAGCTGGGATTACAGGTGTGCACAACCATGCCCTGCTGGGTTTTTGTGTGTGTGTGTGTATTTTTCATAGAGATGGGGTGTCACCATTTTGCTCAGGCTGGTCTCAAACTCCTGAGCTCAAGCAATCCACACACCTGGCCTC
>NW_012118010.1:510396-530964 GCF_000951035.1 Colobus angolensis palliatus
GTGGTGGTGCATGTCTGTAATCCCAGCTACTCAGGAGGCTGAAGCAGGAGAATTGCTTAAACCTGGAAGATAGAGGTTGCGGTGAGCCAAGATCATGCCATTGCACTCCAGCCTGGGCAACAAGAGCAAGACTCCATCTCAAAACAAAAGAAAAGAAAAAAAACCTGGTTATATCACTTTTGGTAATGTCCTTTTCTCTGCAGATATCTCCAAACTTGATTTTTTTCAATTTGATATGTATAGTTTTTAAAAATAATCTGTCTGATAATTCTAATGTCTTCTGTCTTTGAGGTTCTGTCTCCATTGTCTATTGTTTCTGTTTCACCTGGTTATCTTTGACTACGTGCTAGCTATTATACAAAAAAATTATTTGAAGGATCATTTGAAGTCTAGCTTGAAAGTGCCTTCCTTTACACAGGATTTGCTTTTATTTCTGGCATGTCTAGGACCATCATAAACCAAGTTCAATGCTTGAGGTTTCCTGGAGGGCTGGGTTATTCAAACTGCAATTCAAGCTGCAAGTACTTGAGAGGGCTCACCTACTTGTAATTCATGTTCACCTAGAAGGTATAGTCCTTTGGGGAATCTGAGTTTATTGTGGAGAGGGTCTACTGTTACACTCCCTATTCTGAGTGGCCCTGAGTGTTGATTTCTGTCTCCCTTGCCTCCACTAAGCTCTCAAAACCCATTCCAAATTTGGCTGACCTAGCGAATACTCTCAGGATACGGGTGGCTTTGTACTGATTTACCTCTCTGGGTTTTCATTTTCCCATCAGTCTCTTCCTGGTAATTCTTTACTGTCACACCAACTCTTAGAAGGCCTTTAAAGATTGTAATTATTTAGTATCAGTTTTTAAGTTGTTTTCAGGGAAAAAGCTGGTCCAAATGACCTAGCCCACTGTTACTAGAAATAGGAAGCCATGTAATGTCTTTCATGGCATACAGCAGGTACTCAATAAAGAATGAGCCAAATTAGTTGACTTATCATAATTGATACGGTTTGGCTGTGTCCCCACCCAAATCTTATCTTGAATTGTAGCTCCCACAATTCCCATGTGTTGTAGGAGGGACCTGGTGGAAGTAATTGACTCATGGGGGTGGCTCTTGCTCATGCTGATCTCATGATAGTGAATAAGTCTCAAGAGATCTGATGATTTTATAAGGGGCAGTTTCCCTGCACAGGCTCTCATTCTCTCTTGTCTGCCATCAGGTAAGATATGCCTTTCACCTTCCACCGTGATTGTGAGGCCTCCTCAGCCATGTGAAACTGTGAGTCCATTCAACCTCCTTTTCTTTATGAATTACCCAGTCCTGAGTATGTCTTTATCAGCAGCATGAAAACAGACTAATACACCAAACATCATGCACCTTTGTTTTGGATCTGTCTTTATTTGCAGAGGCTGTTTCCTACTCTTAGGATATATTTCTCTTTCTCTACACCCAGTCTGAGAATGTCCACATTCTACCATTGGACCAGGCTCAGAACAAATGTTACCTTTTCCTCAAAGCTCTTCCTATTTTTCCTCCTTTCCCAAATCTGAATCCTCTCTCTTCCTTCTCTAAACCCTCACAAGACCTAGTGTGTATCATTCTCTGGGGACTTAAGTAGATAGCAATGTATTTATGCACATGCTTATCTCACCTATGGATTTACACATTCTTGTCATTTCCGGCTTCTGAATAAACCTCTCACTTGCTCTCCAATTCAGCATAAATTACAAACAGATTTTTTTGAACATATTATATATCTAGTGCTTTTAGTTTTGGTCTACTCGGAGAAGATTCTACGAACACTTAGTCTGCCATATTGCAGGAAGCTGAATTTCATTTATTCTAATAAAGCCTTCCATTCGTACCGCACTTTAGAGTTAACAGGGTGCTGTCATATATGTGAATTTCTGTAAACTTTAGCAGCCTCTAACTTCAGTGCATATCATCATGCTGCAGATGAGAAGCAGAGGACACAAGAGACTAAATAATATGTCAGAGCAGAGCCTCGAAGCCAGAAATGGAACCCAAGTCTTTTCTCTCCAAGCCCAGGGCTCACTCGGGGACACTACAGGTGCTGCCCCTATGATATGTGCCACTGGTCATTACTACCGCAACCACACCTGGGAAGCAGACATTCTGTATAGGAAAGTACATGTAAGCATAGGAGTTAGGTCGCAGGCAGTGGACAGAGGGGTGGGCTACATGAGGTTCTACATACGCAATTCTCAGAAGGTTCTGCATATTTTAGTCCTACTTACCTCACCACTTTGGCCCCATTTCTCACGACCTGCATGTCCACCATGCAGCCCCCGGTAACATAGGCTGCTAGGTTCAACTCCGAGAATTCAGCCTGAAGAAGAAAGCAAAGCAAAAAAGGATTCATCAAATACCAATGGTGGTAACAATGGTTAACACATATTGGGTACTTAGAGGTGCCAAATACACCTTTAAAGCTCACCTCAAACTTGGGAAGTTGGTGACATTTTCATCTTTCTTTTTGAAAGATGAGGAAGCTGAGGCTCTAAGAGGCCTGGCGACATGTCCAAGGCAGCACAATTAATACAAGGCCAAACTGGATTGAAGCCCATGTGTCTCTGATTCAAGGACCTATGCTTTTAATCCTTGCTAATTTCTGCCTCTTTGAAGGTGGAAGAAGCAACTCCAGCTCCAAGACTAGAACATGCCAGATGCTGTTCGATGGGACATTTTCTCTAGAATTTTTTACCTTCATGCTGTACAGTAGTATGGCATCATAACTCTGTGATTATTTATCTCTATTAATGGACCCACCCCACTGCCCACCCTGATCATATGCCCAGTTTTCTTTTCTTGGTAATGGCCCCCTCCTCTTGCTTTATCCATCTGGTTACAGCAGCAGCACCATGATTGTTCATTGACATACTGCCCTTTTGGTCACGGTTGAAGGGGTAAGTATCTGACTTGGGGTGGAAGAATGAGATACTCTTCCCTGAGAGTTTGAAACTGATGAGTGAGTCACACAGTTTCTTTCTAGGTGGTTGTATCTGTAATGCACAACCCTGGGTGCTATCTAGGACCATGTTTTCTCCCATTTGCACTGGTAAAGCACAGAAAACCAGAGTGGAGAGAGAGAGAGAGAGAGAGACAGAGGGAGGAATATCACAGTCACCAAGAGAGGGGGCGGGGCAAGTGATGGGGAGCCCACTTGATGTTTACGTGCCAGCTACAGACCTACCTTTGGATTTTGTGAGTTCATCTTTTGGGTTGCCTATTGGTTTAAGCGAGCTTTCGTGGATTTCTGTTGCTTACAACCAGAGTCCCATGGAATACATCCTTCGTACCAGATGACATGCTCCCTGGGATTTCTCACTATAATCTCACTAAGACATCTGTCTTAGTCTCCCAAGGTTGCTGTAATAGGTGATTTAAACAGCATAAATTCATTCTCCACAGTTCTGGAGGCTAGAACTCCTAAATCAAGGTGCTGGTAGGGCTGGTTCCTGCTGAGGGCCGTAAAGGAAGGATGTGTTCCAGACCTCTCTCCTTGGCTCGTAGACAGCCATCTGCTCCCTGTGTCTCCTTACACCGTTCTCCTTCTATATTCAAAGTTTCTCTTCTTATAAGGACACTGGTCATATACACTACCCTTACTTTAATGGCCTCACTTTAACTTGATTACCTCTTTAAAGACCCTATTTCCAAATAAGGTCACATTCTACTGTGGGTTAGGATTTCAACATAGGAATTTTGGGGGTGACAAGTCAACCTATAATGCTACCGGCTAAAGTGCATAGCACCAAACTGTGCCTTATACACAGTAGATGCCAAAAGCAATTTCTTTGGGTTTAATGGATGAACATAATCACTCACGTGTATGAGGCACTCACTATGTGCCAGGTACTGGCCTAAGTATTTTACATATATGAATTCATTTAATCCTCGCATTTGTCCAGATGAGGAAACGGAGGCAGAAAAAGATCAAAAAATGTGTGCAGCATCATATAGTAGGTAGCAGAGCTGGTATTCAAACCCAGGCAGTGTGGCTCCGGGGCCTGTGTTTTGTTACTGTTGTTGTTGTTTTCAGATGGAGTTTTACTCTTTCACCCATGCTGGAGTGCAATGGCTCGATCTTGGCTCACTGCAACCTCTGCCTTCCAGTTTCAAGCAATTCTCCTGCCTCACTCCCGAGTAGCTGGGATTATAGGTACCCACCACCATGCCCAGCTAATTTTCGGTTTTTTTTTTTTTTTTTTTTTTTTAGTAGAAAGGGCGTTTCACCATGTTGGCCAGGCTGGTCTCAAACTCCTGACCTTGTGATCTTCCCGCCTCAGCCTCCAAAAGTGCTGGGATTACAGATGTGAGCCACCATGCCCAGCCAGGCCTGTGCTTTTAACTGCCACATTCCATGGCCTCCACTGTTCAGCCGAAGGAGGTATTAGGTGGATTATAACTGGGAATTTTAGGGACCTAAAGAAAACCCATTTAAAGAAAAAAAACAAGTTTACATAGAAGGGAAATATCATTTCATGGCAACTTAACTGTATCTCCTTGGAGTCATCTAACAGGAATTATGACCAAAGACCCAGCCATCTCCCCAGACAGCATTAGAGCAAACTGGGAGTACTTACACCTTTTGCTGTAATTAATAACCTCATTATGCTATGGCAAGGCGAAAAGAAAAGATCACTGTGAATGAGTCCAGGTTAGTAAATAATGGTAATGACCTAGTTATTAAGTCTAATGCCTTAAACATTCAGTCTCATCATGTTCAAGATTCTTAGTTGGCAAGGTCACAAAGAAGAATTAAGAAGAAAAGTTGTTGCTTACGTGCGCAGATAAAAAGACATTATAAGAAAGTTACAAAACAGGATACCTGGTCATCAAATACATGCAGAGAGGGAGTGAAACAGAATCTTGGAAGATAGAATCTCTGACTCAAAAGTGGCGAGGACCCAAGGGCTGTCTTGCTGCCCAAATGGAAAGAGAGATACCTGGAGAGAAGTCACACTCAGGCTTGGATGTACAAGTTAGAGGTTCAGCTTGTTCAGATGTGGGTGTCTAGAGTTATTTCTTAGTTGTGGTTTATGAATAATTACAGGAGATAACTGCCTGGGTTGCAAGGTAGCCAGCTTCTGTGGGATCAAGTGGAGAGCTGGCCTAGCAAAGTAAAAGGGCATGCTTCTGTTATTTAACTGTCTAAAACCTTCAACACCTTGGAAATGAACACAGAGGTGTCCAAACCACCTTCCTTCAAGACAGCTTGATAGCCTCCCTGGTAGAATACGAAAGAGCAGCCATTTGGAAGACTCTCAGAGCTCTCATAAAAACAGTAGTGAAATGAATTGTATTCTTCAAAAAGCTATGTCCAAGTCCTAACCTCTGATACCTGTGAATGTGACCTCTTTGGGAACTAGGGTCTTTTCAGATGTAATCCAGTTAAGGATATCCGATGAAATCATCTTAGATTGGTGGGAGTTTGCGGGGAGGCACACTAAATCCACTAGCAAGTCCTTGGAAGAGAAGAGATGAGGAAGAGACAGAAAGACAAGGAAAGAAGACCATGGGAAGACGGCAGCAGAGATAGAGTGATGCTGCCACAAGCCAAGAAATGCCGAGAGTCACTAGAAGCTGGAGGAGCCAAGGAAGGATTCTCCTCTTGAGCCTTCAGGGGGTGTGCAGCTCTGCTGAAACCTCGATTTGGGAATTCTGGCCTCCAGAACTGGAAGAAAATACATTTCTGTTGTTGTAAGCCACTAAGTTTATGGTAATTGTTAGAACAGCCCTAGGAGCCTAGGAAATTAAAATAATAACTTTGGGAATTGAATACAATTTCAGTATCATATTCAGAGTCACCAGGGCTCGAAGAAGGTCAATGTGGCCAGGTGAAGCTCCTTTATTCACTTCACCAAAAACATGCACATAGAAATCTGCACCCAGATTCATTCTCTCTCTCTCTCACACACACACACACACACAAACAAAATAACACATTAGTTATTCACCTATATCGCAAAAAACGCTATTATCAGAATTACTTAAATTTTCTGCAAGAGCTAACCTTTTCACCACAAATTATTTTGACTTCTATGGTTTTTGGTATGATATCTTTTTTGTTTGTTTTTGTTTGTTTGTTTGTTTGTTTGTTTGTCTGAGATGGAGTTTTGCTCTTGTTGCCCAGGCTGGAGTGCAACAGTATGATCTTGGCTCACTGCAACCTCTGCCTCCCATGTTCAAGCAATTCTCCTGCCTCAGCCTCCCAAGCAGCTGAGATCACAGGCACCCGCCACTGCACCCAGCTAATTTTTGTATTTTTAGTAGAGACAGGGTTTCACCATGTTGATCAGGCTGGTCTCAAACTCCTGATCTCAGGGCGATCCACCCACCTTGGCCTCCCAAAGTGCTGGAATTACAGGCGTGAGCCACTGTGCCCAGCCGGTGTGATATCGTTTTAATACTACACATTAGGCACTGTGGTATGGACAAATGAGTACTCCGAGAGACTATATTCATATGTAAGCTGTTCAATATACTAGCTGATGAGTTTAGTCAAGTTACTGATTTAAATATCAATTTTGACACCTTTAAAATGGAGATAATGATATCAATAATATCTATCTTTAAATGTTTTTGTGATAATTCAAGACAATGTATATGAAACATCCAGCACAGGGCTGAGAGTCAGTAAACAGTTGCCATTATTATTTTCAAATATTCCATTGTCTTAGTAAGCTTAAACTGAAAGCATCCAAACTGGTGGACCCAGAAAAAGAACAACTCCTTCAAGTACTTATAACATATACATTTAAAAAATATATTGAGGTGTGAAATGTAAAGACTTCTGCATATGGCAACAATGAAGTACCAGAGACTACATATACACTCCCATCTTAAACAACAAGAAAGCCAGACAAACTACATTATGTATCAGTTTTCAGGAACTAGACAACAGGCATTTCAGGACTATGATTCCTGTAAAAAGGAAGCGAACAAAATTATCCCTATGTTTATCCTAGCTTACTGCCTAGAGGCAGTTTCCAGGCAGCAGAACAGCATGGGAGAATGCAGAGTTCATCAGTTTCACTGAGTTGAGGATACAAAGATTGAAGTTCAGGGTAGCCATGGCGGCTAAAATTTGCAGGAGAGTATAGGAAAAATGGATCTACACAGAAAAAAGAAAACAAACAAACAAAAAACCTCACAAACTCCAGGGAGATCTATGTCTTTCACTGAGTACTAATTTGAACATACATGAAAGGAAAGTAATCAAGGCCAGGAAAAAGCCATCAGGAAACAATCTCCAGAATCCACAAAGCTGGGAATAACCCATGTGCTCACCAGCTAGAGGGTAAAGACCTTGTCACATGGATAGGTTACTCAAAATTTCATAGTGGGACTGAATTATCTCTGGCCAACAGCATGCTCTGGGTCTAGGACGACCAGCTTGTCCTGGTTTGCCTTGGGCTTTCCCAGCTTTAAAACCAAAAATCCCATTTCTCAGAAACCCTTCAATCCCAGTTTTACAGTGAAAGTCCCATGTCTTGGAAAACTCCTTAATCCCAGGCAAACTAGAATAATTGATCACTCCATGTAGATCTGTCCCAAGAAAAGTTTAAAAGCAAGTCTTGAATGGATCAAGTTTATTACAAATAACTGCATCTCAGAACAAACTAAACCACTGTTTAAAGGAATCTAACAAAATCCAGCACCCAACACATCAAATTCACAATGTAAAAGTAGTGACATTCAATCATAAATTACCAGGAGTGCAAAGAAGCAGAAGAATATGACCCAAAACAAGGAGAAATGAGCCAATAGAAACAGACGCAGAAATGGAGAGATGATGGGAAGAGCAGAAATGGAAGTTAAAACAACTATTACAAAGCGGTTCTCAAGAATGTAGATGGAAACAACATAATGAGAGAGAAATAAACATATTTTAAAAATTAAAAATGAAACTTGAGGCCGGGCGCGGTGGCTCAAGCCTGTAATCCCAGCACTTTGGGAGGCCGAGACGGGTGGATCATGAGGTCAGGAGATCGAGACCATCCTGGCTAACACGGTGAAACCCCATCTCTACTAAAAAATACAAAAAACTAGCCAGGCGAGGTGGCGGGCGCCTGTAGTCCCAGCTACTCGGGAGGCTGAGGCAGGAGAATGGCGTAAACCCGGGAGGCGGAGCTTGCAGTGAGCTGAGATCCGGTCACTGCACTCCAGCCAAAAAAAAAAAAAAAAAAAAAAAAAGAAACTTGTAGAGATAAAAATTATAATATCTGAAATAGACAATGCACTGCTAGGATTAACAACAGATTAGACACTTGTATCAGTCTGTTCTACACTGCTATCAACTACCTGAGGCTAGGTAGTTTATGAAGAAAAGAGATTTAATCACCTCACAGTTGTGCAGGCTGCACAGACTTCTGCTTGTGGGGAAGTGTCAAGAAACTTACAATCATGGTGGAAGGCAAAGGGGGAAGCAAGCACCATCCTCATATGGCAGAGGAGCAGCAGAGAGAGAGAGAGCAAAGGCGGAAGTGCTACACACTTTTAATTAGCTAGGTTTTGTGAGAACTCTATCATGAGGACAGCGAGGGGGATGGTGCTAAATCATCAGAAACCAACCCCATGATCCAGTCACCTTTTGCCAGGCCCCAGCTCCAACAGTGGGGATTACAATTCAACATGAGATTTAGGTGGGGCACAGAGCCAACCATAACACACTGCTGAAAAAAAAGTTCCAGTGAACTTGAAGAGAAAACCAAAAACAATCCAAAATGAAGCACAGAGACAAAAATACAAAAAAAAAAAAAAAAAGCAAAGAAAGAAAGAAAAAGAGAGAAGAACCTCAGTGAGTTATGGGATAATATTAAACAGTCTAATATCTGAGTAATTAAAGTCTCAGTAAGAGAGGAGGCAGGGCCAGAAAATTTTTTTTAAATGGCCAAAATTTTTCTACATTTAATGAAAACTTGATCTAACAAGTTCAATGAATCATAAGCAGAAGAAACAAAGCAAATAAACAGCAGGGCATATAATAACTTATTAAAAACCAGTGATGAAGAGAAAATCTTCAAAGCAGTCAAAGGGGAGAAAATACATTTTACATAAAGAGAAACAAAGATAAGAATGATAAACAGCTTCTTGTGAGAAAATAGAAAACCAGAAGATAGTAGTAAATCTTCCTTAAAGAACTAAAAGAAAAAGAAAACAAACCAAAAAACAACTGTCAGTATAGAATATTATACCCAGTAAAATTATCTTTTAAAAGTGAAGGCATAGGCCAGGCACAGTGGCTCATGCCTGTAATCCCAGCACTTTGGGAGGCCAAAGTGGGTAGATCACCTGAGGTCAGGAGTTCAAGACCAGCCTGGCCAACATGGCAAAACTTAGTCTCTATTAAAAATACAAAAAATCAGCAAGGTGTGGTGGCATGTGCCTGTAATCCCAGCCACTTGGGAGGCTGAGGCACAAGAATCACTTGAACATGGGAAGCGGACGTTGTGGTGAGCAGAGATTTCACCACTATACTTTGGCCTAGACAATAGGGCGAGACTTTGTCTCAAAAAAAAAAAAAAAAGTGAAGGCAAAATAAAGACTTTTCCAGACAAAGAAAAGTTGAATTTATTATAAGTCTGAAATATGTTAAAAGAAGTTCTTCAGATAGGACAATGATACGAGATGGAAATTTGTACCAACACAAAATAAAGAGTTCTAGATATGGTAAATATGTGGATAAATATAACACATTTATTTTTCACTTTAAAAATCTTCTATAAAAGATTATTAACAGTTTAAAGCAAAACATTGCAGGCATCGTGGGAGTTTATAAGCTGTAGAAGTAAAATGAACAATAAGAAGGACACAAAGAAAGGGAATGAGAAATGGAAATATACTGCTGAAAGGTTCTCACACTATATGTGAAGCGGAACAACACTATTTGAAGGTAGATGTTGATGAGCTAAAGATGTATATTTTAAATCACAAAACAGTGCCTTGAAAAGAAAATATAGATAACATAAATATAGTAAAGTACACAAATTTTAAGTTTTAGCTTGATGAATTTTAACTTATTTATGCTGGGTAATCAATCCTCACATCAAGATATAGATCATTTCTAGAACCCCTGAATCCTCCCGCATCCTTATTCTAGCTGATCTCACCCCTACACCATGATGTTACCATTTTAATGTCTTCTATCTCCATAGATTAGTTTTACATGCTCATGAACTTGCTATAAATGAAATCTCACAGTATATGCACTTTGGTATTTGCCTTCTTTCATATCTGTGATGCTGTTGTGGTTAGCAGCGGTCATTCTTGTATTATTTCTGTGTAGTATTTCATTGAATATTCAATAATGTGTTTATCCATTCTGGCAATGATAGACACTTTATTTCTATTCATCGACTACTAAGAAATGAGCTGCTATGCACCTTCTTATACATCTCTTTTGGTGGACATATACATTCATTTTCTTTGGGTATATACCTAGAAGTGGAATTGCTGGGTCAGAGGATAGGCATACAAGATTTAGAAGATACAATGGAGAATTTTCCAAAGCGGTTTTGCCAATTTACATACTCATTAGCAATATGAGAATTATAGTTGCCCTATGTCTTTTTCAACACTTAGTATTGTCAATGTTTTTAGTTTTAGCGGTTCTTCAGGTGGGTGTGTAGCAATAGTACATTGTGGTTTCAGTTTGCATTTCTCTGATGATTAATGATGCTGACCACCTTTTCATGTGCTAATTAACAATTTAGGTAATTTCATTTGGTGAAGTGCCTATTCAAGTTTTTGTTCATATTTGTATTCTTGTTTGCATTTATCTTATTAATTTGTAAAGGTATCTTAAAATATATTCAAGATAGGCACAGTTTTCTGGATATATTCATTTAGAAATTTCTTCTTCCATTCTGCGGCTTGTCTCTTAACTTTCTTATTTTTTTAATGAAGAATATATTTATACACACATATATGTATATACGAAGTACAATTTGATTTATTTTTACAGTTAGCATATTTATTGTCTTTAGCTTTAAAAATGTTTGCCCACCCCAAGGTCATGAAGGCACTCTCAATGTTTCCTGCTAGAAGCTTCTCTGTTGAATATTTCACATTTAGGTCTGTAATCCATCTAGAATTTTTAAATATATACTATGTGAAGTAGGACTCAAGGCTCAATTTTTTTTGTATGGCTATTCATATACTTTGGTACCATTTATTGAAATGAGCACTCTTTCTCAATAGAACTGCATCGGTGCCTTTGCCAACCACCAAGTCACTTCATAGGTGGCAGTCCATTTCTAAATCCTCTATTTTATTCTATTTATCGATTTGTCTATCCTGTTTCAAGTTGTCACACTTAATGTAGCTTTACAGAGAGTCTTGACATCAGATAGTATAATATTCTAAGACAGAAGTGACTCAAACAAGCCCCAGGGATGACAGGAGCAAAGGCAAGGTAGGATGACCACCCTCTCTGTCCCCTTAACCTCCTGATCCGAAAAAAAGTCTTCTTATTCACTCACTGCAAAACACACATAGACACTGGTCAATCAGATGACCTCAAAGGCTCTGTCCTGAATGAACTCATTGGATATTTCCCCAGCAATATGATTGACTAGACAGAATGTGTTCTATTCTTCACTTTGCAACCAACCCACCACTGCAGCCAGACCTCTCAAAGACCTCCTCAAGGAAATCCCCGCTTCTCTTAAAGGTTAAAAAAAGGTTTTATTAATTTTTAAAAAACCCACAATTCTTAACAGCTTGTTAGTATGGTCTGCTGGTTGAGAGGGTAATAAATGGAGGAGAAAGCACATCTGTTCTTTTAGATCATCACCTATACTGAGGACTGGCACTTATGGCATCTCACTACTGACATGTTCACATGCCTCTAAAGGTTTCTCTTTGCTTTATGATGAACGTTCGCATCTCAGCACAGTTTTAAACACTCTTTAACATTTTAACTTCTTTTCCACGTTGTTGAAAGGTTGAGCCCACTCTCTCATTTGCATTATTTTTTGCACATTTGTTGCTAGCCAGTGCATTTTTAAAAATTTATTTTCCTTATTTTTAACAGAAAAAAAGACCCCATACCACAATATATTGCTTTAGAAAATGAAGATGGCTGCATGTAATTCTGATTGTTTTGGGGGGGGAAATAGCCATGTTATACATTTGTAAGAGATTACCTCTAGACATCATTAAGGACAAATGGTTTTAATTCTTTGGTCTCTAGATGAGGGCTATATATAGGCACAGACAGAGCTCTTGGCATTTTGCTACTCTTGTTAAACTAGTTGTGAGAGGTTTTCAACACTGATCTCAATGATAACTGAACATACTGGACTATCTGAGCTTTTCTGTTTGTGTATAACTCTTTAAACATGTACTTGGAGGAATGAATAAATAGTGGACAAGGCATTGGCCTTGAAGTCTGGAGATCAGAGATCTAAATCTTGAATTTGACACTGACCTGTTGTATGGCCTTAGGCAAATCCCTCACTTTCTCTCTACTCTTTTTTCATCTTTAAATTAAAGAGCTATAATTAATTGAGTCAATGATGTCCCTGGTCTATTTAATTGTTATATGTCTGTCTTTTTCTCAACTAATGTCCCCTAACTGTCATCAAAGAAATCACCTATTATGATAGCATACTTTATAAGAAAGAAATGCCAGCCAAGTAGGAATACTTTTTATAAGAAAGCTGTTCATTGTTTTATACCCAGCTCCTGGCACATAGTAGGTATTCAAAAATACTTATCACCAAAAGTTTTTATATTTTACGGATGAATGGATACCCTCACACATTAAGTAACTTGCCTTCTGAAACCGCATTGCCGGGGCCTCCAGACTGTGACAGCAAGGAGGATGTTTTCAGGCCAAGAGCGGGGGAAAGGCTCTACCTGAGTTTCCAGGAACAAAAGCACAGGTGAGAACACAGGGCTGTGGGGCTAAAGGAATGGTGAGGTGTCATTTGTAGCTGCGACATGGAGTATCTGGAAGTACACAATAGAAGGCAAAGATTGCTGAGAGACCAGTTCATGAAGATTTTGAGTGTCCTGTGAAGGAATGTGAATATCATTCTACAGCATATTAGTCTTCTATTGCTGCCATAAAAATTATCACAAATTTAATGCCTTCAAACAACACAAACTTATTATCTCACTGCTATGTAGGTCAGAAGTCTAGGTTAGCTTGGTCGGTTTCTCTGTTCTGTGTTGCACATGGCCCAAATCAAGGTGTTAGCCAGCGGGGCTCTCATTGCAAGGTTCTGGGAGGAAGCCGCTTCCAGATTCTTCCAGGTTACAGGCAGAAGTCAGTTATCTGCAATTATAGGATTGAGGTCTTCGTTTCCTGGGAGAGACCCCCAGCTGCTTAGGGCTGTACATTTTCCTTATGACGCTGTACTCCCATCTTCAAACTAGTAATGGCACACTGAGTCCTTTTCACTTTTCAAATTTTTACTGACTTATTGTCTGCCACATCTCCATCTCCAGTATGAGAAAGTTCTCTGCTTTAAAGGACTTGTGTGGTTTGACGGGATCTAGTTGGATACTGCAGAATCCTCTCGTGTCTTAAGGTCCCTAACTATAACCACATCTGCTAAGTTCCCTTTGAGTAACATTTTCACGGGTTCCAGGGACTAGGGCAGAGACACTATAGGCGGCCACTAGGAAACACTAGGGGTTGCAGAGGTGGGGAGTAACTGAATTCCTAACAACAAATATTATGCAGCACGTTCGAAGTTCCAGGTTCCGTTATAGGTGCTAGATATAATTGGAATCATCCATTAAGAAAATCTCTTCGACATTCTCCTAGGTCAGAAGGAGATACAGGTTGAGTCCTGTATCTCAGATACAGATTCCTTATCTGAAATGCTTGGGACCAAAAGTGTTTTGCATTTCGGATTTTTTTTTCAGATTTTGAAATATTTGCTGTATATATACTTACCAGTTGAGCATCTCTAATCCCAAAATCCAAAATCTGAAATGCTCCAGTGAGTATTTCCTTTGAGCATCATATCACTAAAAATGTTGGATTTTGGCCGGGCGCAGTGGCTCACACTGATTTAATCCCAGTATTTTGGGAGGCCAAGGTGGGAGAAGCACTTGAAGCCAGGAGTTAAGACCAACCTGGGCAACAAGGTAAGACCCTAATATCTTTAAAAAAAAAAAATTAGCCAGGGATGGTGGCATGCACCTGTAGACTCAGTTACTGGAGCAGGGGCTCAGGCAGGAGGATGCTTGAGCTTTGAGTTCAAGGCTGCAGTGAGCTAGAACTGCACCACTGCACTCCAGCCTGGGAGACAGACTGAGACTCTACGTGAAAATAAATAAATAAATAAAGTTTTGGATTTTGCAGCATTCTGGATTTTGGATTTTTGGACTTGGGATGCTTAACCTATAAGCACCTGTTTGTAATTAAACTCGTGTCCAGTTTCAGGAACACACACACACACTGACACACACACATGCATGCGTGCCTGCACACAGGAATAGAGGTGGAATGCATTCAATTTCCTGTAGGGTCTTTGGCTGCATTTTCGCCGGCACTGACACCTGACAACTATGTAATGCCAAGCAGATAATATTACTGAAAGCATGGGGTATTCATGTCTAGTTACTAATAATTGCATTTGCGATGATAATCATGTTGATGACAGCATGGAAAATGGTGATTGTAATCAGCATCATAACACTAAGTTGAAGCATGTTATTAGGCCAACAGGTC
Source organism: Colobus angolensis palliatus (assembly GCF_000951035.1). NCBI lineage: Eukaryota > Metazoa > Chordata > Mammalia > Primates > Cercopithecidae > Colobus > Colobus angolensis. Next base: position 525,104 of record NW_012118010.1, read on the forward strand.
AATAAGAAAGAACCGGAAATTGAGACGTGGAAGTGGATGACTGACTGGAATGTATACAAGAAACCAAGAATGTGTGGGAATGTGACGGTAGCAGCTATCAGCTTTGACCTTGAAGCCTGACTGAGGGAGGATTTTGACACAAAGAGATGTTGTCCAGAGTTCCTGAGAAAGGCAAGATGCTGGCAGATAGATTTGTCTGGAATCCCAGGGTGACTGATAAGATACTGGGAATTCCTGTCAGTTGGTGAAGAAGTATCTGGTCCAGACTGTACCCTTAAACTCAACGCTTAGGCGTGTTCCCCTGCCCATGGCCTTGGGCACTCGCATATTCTGCAGGAGAAACAGAGAGAGAAAAAGAGACAGAGAGGAGACAGAGACAGACAGAAACGAAGTTCACAGGAAAAAGTCAGTACTCTCAGCATTCTCCTAATGCCAGAACAACTTCAGACCCTGTGCTCTATTCCATAAGCTTTCTTATTGCATCTCATAAAGAGAAGCAGTTAGTCTACTGGGCAGGACATCACAATGCCACATTTGCTAGTAGGCAGGGTCATGGCCAGGGGTGATCCTGGCCTCCACATTCTGCCTCTCTGTAGCTACGTGTCTGTTGATTTGGGTGGTCATTGTGTTAACTTCCTCTTTCCTGCTTGGTAAGTCCTGAAAGATGCTATCTTTAAGCATTCATCTTTCTCTCTGCAACTCTGTCTTCCAACCTATCAGTTGGCAGCTGTAAACTCTGATTCCTGGGAGCTTCTTCCGATTCCCAGGAGGCCCGGATGTCCTGCTATTTTTTCATAGTTGTCATTGTGAGGCCATGTAACTATTGAATAAGAACAGCCACATATCTAGTTAGTAACATCCACAGATGAGGTTTGGCTTCAAGGGAGGGTAAGAGGCTGCACTACTTAGTTCTAAAGCCTAAACTGAGGGATTCAGCTCAGATTTAGCAGAGAACCTGGAACTAGGGGTAGCGAATCTAGGGCAGCTAATGCTGGACTGTAATTTCAACAGTGATTTCCTGTTCCTCCTTTGGTTGTCAGCCACCTTAGGAACCTGGAATGAGGGGTGTAGCGGGGGTGGTGCTGGTGATTATCAAGGATTAGGGCATTCCTGAGCCCTCTGGAAAATTATCATCAAAATTCTACCCTAATTCCTAGCAGATTGATAAGTTTACTCTTGGGAATGAAACTGTATCATTAAAGTCCTTTAAAAAACATCAGCAGTCTGCATGTATTACGATCCTCCTCATTTCCTAAATTCTTTCATAGCCAAAGACACTCATTCAAAAAGGATAAACAACAGCAGTGATAATAAAAAGGAAACCCAAACCCTGCATGACTTACAAGGTCCCACATGATTTACTCTGATGCCTCCCACCATCCCCCAGTTCCAACTCGCTCAGCCATTGCCACACAGTCAAACAATCAAGCAAGCTCCAGCCTCCTGTCCCCATCACCAAAGGGCTTCCTTGAGCCAGCAGCATGGCCGCCTTCCTCAGGCCATTCACAGTCCTTCTCAGTGGTGCCCCAAGACGCACCCACCCTGCAAAGCACCCTGCTGGGCTCCACAGTCAATTTCTTTTCTTATTCTTCCCCAAAGCACTCATCCCTATGTGACATAAAGATTTACGTCCATCTCAATCAACTCTTCAATGGTCTACCTCTCTCACTTGAGTAGAAGCTCTGTGGGCAGAGATTTTGGCTGCTTCGTTTACCACTCTATCTTAGCACCTAAAACAGTGCCTGGTATACAGCAGTCAGTGCTCCGTCAATACCACTCAATGAACCAATGCCCGTTCTGCAGATGTCAAAGATAAGACTTAAGGAAGCACAGAGACTGTGCCCCAAGTTCCACTCTGGTAATTATGTCAGCTGGGACGCATACCCAGGCCGACGTGCTTCGCAAGCGTGATTTTCTGGTGGGCAGGAGGTGACATCAAGTGCATGCCAGTTATTTGAGGTGAGTCCCGTTGGAGTGCGCAGAGTTGGGTCAGCTCGGGCTCGGCTTGTGGCCTACAGTCGCCCTTGCCTTTCACCTTCCCGGTCTTGTGCACACCAGTTTGCAGCATCTGTCAGCGAAGCCCATGGGCCCCCGCCCCTCCTCCACTCGGCCTCTTCTGACTGCTCCACTGATGGCAGACGCTTGGCAGGTGGCCCGAGGCCTGCAGTCGGCAAGAACTGCTTCCTGTCCACTTCCCGGCACAGGCTGTATTTTTAGCTTGCTGGGCTTGGGGGGGAATCAGTGACTTCCTTGGCTGGCATCTCAGGGCTGAGCTCTTTCCCACCAGTTCAGACTCACCTTACAGACAAAAAAGGCTTTGAGAATCTGCCCACTCACCTAGCGGCCCATTCCGGATGAGGAAATCTTGCTCAGTAGAAGCACCCGGCATCTCAGTGAAGGCCTGGCCCCCCAGAAAAATCATAGCATGCCTGTGTGTGGTGTGTGTGAATATTGAGTGTGTGTGCACATGCATGTGAATAATGTGTATGTGTGTGTGGACAGGCAGGGTGGGGAGGGATAAACACATTAAAAATGTACAAATAAATATAAAAACACAGAAAAAATAAAATAATAAAAACCTACATTCCTAAATGTTCATGTATTCGAATATTCAAGGTTAGGACGGGTTTGCCACATTATATTTGAAAAATCAGACTGGGCTCAGTGGCTCACACATGTAACTTCAGCACTTTGGGAGGCTGAGGCAGGAGGATTGCTTGAGCCCAGGAGTTCGAGACCAGCCTAGACAAACATAGTGAGACCCTGTCTCTACAAAAAATTTAAAAATTAGCCAGGTGTGGTGGTGCATGCCTATCGTCGCAGTTACTTAGGACTTGAGGCAGAAGGATCACTTGAGCCCACAAGTTCAAGGCTACAGTGAGTCATGACTGCACCATCGCACTGCAGCCCAAGGAACAGAGCAAAACCTTATCTCAAATAAATAAATAGATAGAATTTAAAAATAAACAGCAGTGTTTCGCAGTTTCCAAAATGTTTAGTGTAACATAATCTTTTCCGGAATCAGACCAAATGAGTTCGAATCTGATCTCTACCCCTGCCTTGCTGTACAATTTTGGGCAAGTTAGCCTTCTTATGCCTTAGTCTCTCATCTGTAAAAAGAGGCTATGGTGCCTTCATAGGGCAGTTGTGAGCATTAAATGAATTAATCCACTTGAAAGCTCCTAGCAAGGTGCCTAGGTGAAAATAAATGTGTAATGAATGTTAGCCATCAAGGTTATATTAATTAATTTGATTATCACAACAACATTGATAGAAGCGTAGGTATTAGCCTCCTCATAGTTGGTGAGAAAACTGGAGAGCAGACAGTGTGCAAATGACTTGGCTAAGATCACAAAGTTATTGCGCCAGAGAGCAAGGACTTGAACTCAGGTCAGTCTGATTCTGTTTGTATCCATTTATTCATTTAACACATTCTTATTGAGCAGCTGCTCTGCCAAGGCTAGGGGCTGGTGACACAGCAGTGAAAGTTACAGACAAAATTTCCCATCCTCACCTTATATTCTAGTGCAGACCACTAACAGTAAACATAAATAATACATTGGGAGAGGAAAGAGAAATCCTAGCAAGAAGATAGAGTGCCAGGAGTTGAGTTTTGTGTTAAATAAAGGGGTCAGGAGAAGGTGAAATTTGATCAGTGATACGAGCAAAGTTAGGGAGCAAAACCTATTAATAAGGGGCGGGGGAGGTAGCTTTCCAGACAGAGAGACCAGCAGGTGCAAAGATCCTGAGGCTGGAGTATGTGTGCAGAATTCAAGGAACAGCAAGAAAGTTGGTGGGGCTGGAACAGGGCTAGTAAGGGGGTGAGGAAAGAAGATGAGATCTGAGAGGGGATGATGGACCGGATCACTGCAAGGGTTTAGGATTTCATTCTGCACGAGATGGGAAGATGTTGGCATCTTTACCATCCTTATCACCAACATCATCACCTCCACTACTGTCAATGAAGATAATGATGGAGATGATTCTCCTCCTCATCCCCCTCCTCTTTCTTCATCAACATCATCACACTTGGCAATATAAGACATCAGGGAGTCAAGTTTAGGAAAAATCACCAGTTAGATGTATTGTTCTGATTTTTAAGGAATTTCTTAACCGCAAAGTTTTGCTTCCAAAAGCCTAGATATACATTTGTTAGAGATCGAGGTGGGGTTCTGGTGACTGGAAGCCAGAGGACCAGGTATGCCCTAATTCTGTCCTGATAGTCGCCCCTTCCTGCTCGGCATTCCCAAGAGAGTTGTACCCCCTGCCCCCCCAAAAAAACAACTGCACCTGAAAATCAAAGTAAAACACCACTGCCCTTTGCCCAACGCCAGGGGAGACTTCAAGGTTGGGGAGAGCCTTTAATAATGTCCCTAGGATAGGAAAGATGTTCATCGAAGGGGAGAAAGAAGGGTCTTTAAGGGGAACAGGATGGTGAGACCACCACAGCTTCATCTCTCCCCACCTCCAGAGCTTTTAGAAGGTCAAGAGACCTAGAAACAAATTTTGCTAACTGCAATGAATTTTTGCTACCTGCAGTGGATAGGGCAAATGTTCAGAGATTTTAAGACCACAGCTCAGCTACAAAGAAAAGAACAGTGGTTAATGTTTCCTTGACATTTACGTCTCATTGCTGCGAGCTGGGCTCCACATGCTTAGACACCATTCTGCTGAATGCTCAGCAAAGTGTGTGAAAAGTCTCCTCACAGCCCTCTGGCTCTCCTGATGGATGGGTTCTGGGTGCTTTAAGATGGAGATGTGGAAGCACAGTCCATCGTTGGGGGCTAACACTCAGTAGTCCCACAGATGAGTAAGAAACCACAAGAGGAAAGCAGTCCTGGGAAGAGAGGCTGTTTGGGGTGAGAAGACGCTGCTGAAGCTGGGCACTGTGGACTCTAATTCTGCAGACCATAGTGAGGGGACATATTGAAGGAGCTGAAGCGGGGCTGGTACGATTATATTTCTGTAAATTTTTTTTTTTCCAAATGGAAAATTCAAAGTTATAATGTGATGAGAGGAACATCTTGTTCATCAAAGCTCTAAGAAATTCAAATGCCTTTTCCGTTTCTTTTTTTTTTTATTTTAAAGGTCCAAAATCTTTCTCAGGATTGTAGGAAGGAAAAAAGGCACTCAGACTTCCTTTTCTATTCTCACTGCTACCCATAGTGCAGACCTCGCCTTCTTGTTTTAGAACTGCTGTCTCCCTGTATCTCATTTACCCTCCATTTGATCCAATCTGCACATTGAGGGGACAGCCCTGCACCCCCAGGTGAGGACCTAGCACTTCCTACTACTGGGACCTCTAGGAATACAGCCACCTCTGAACCCCAAACGCAGAGACCCTGCTGTTCCTATCGCAGCTCCAGCTGAGCACCAGATACTTCGAAAGGCCAGCGGGTTCAGCACTCAGGATGCTAAATGCGAAGAAAAATGAGACAGATAAAGTGATAGAGAGTGACGGAGAAGTGTGCATGGAAGTGCCATTTCAGATGGGGGATGGGGGGCAAGCATTTCTGAGGAGGTGACATTTGGGCAAAGCACCTGAATACAGTGAGGGCATGAGCCATGAGGACGCCTGGGGGACCAGGGGACCGGGTAAAGGCCTTGATGGAGGATGCACTCACTTGATATTTAAGGTTTTTATTTTTTTCATTGTGGTAAATTATATACAACATAAAATTTACCATTTTAATCCTTTTTTAAGTGTATTTTTAGTGGCATTAAGTACATTCACAGTGTTGTGCAACCACCACCGCTAACCATCTCCAGAACTTTTTCATTTTTCAGTGATGGTTAATACTGAGTGTCAACTTGATGGGACTGAAGGATGCAAAGTATTGATCCTGGGTGTGTGTGTGAGG
>NW_012118010.1:531394-534119 GCF_000951035.1 Colobus angolensis palliatus
TAGCCTCCCAAGTAGCTGGGATTAAAGGTGCCTACCACCATACCCAACTAATTTTTGTATTTTTAATAGAGACAGAGTTTCATCATGTTGGTCAGGCTGGTCTTGAACTCTGACCTCAAATAATCCATGTGCCTCGGCCTCCCAAAGTGCTAGGATTACAGGTGTGAGCCACCTCACCCAGCCACCCCTACTAACTTCTATCCTACTGTGTCTCAATAGATTTGACTACTCTAGGTACTTCAGACTACTGGAATCACACAATATTTGTCCTTTTGTGTCTGGCTTCTATCACGTAATATCATGCTTTCAAGGCTCATCTATGTTGTAGCATATGCCAGAATTCCTTTTTGGGGACTGAATAATTAGACATACCACATTTTGTACACCCATTCACCTGCTGATGGACATCTGGGTTGTTTCCACTGTTTGGCTATTATGAACCACGCTGTTGTGAACACGGGTGTGCAAATATCTATTCAAGTCCCTGCTTTCAATTCTTCTGGGTAAATTCCCAGAAGTAGAATTGCTGGATTGTACAGTAATTCTACGTTTAATTTTTTGGAGGAACTGCCATACCATTCTCCACAGTGGCTGCCTCATTCTACATTCCCACGTCAGTGCACAAAGTTTCCAATCTCTCCACCTTCTCACCAACACTTGTTATTTTCCGTTGTCTGATTTTAAGGAAGAGCAAGACAGCCCGTGTGGATGGATCAGAGTAAGCCAGGAAAATAGGGTCAGGAACAAGGTCAGGGCAGGCTAATCAGGAAGGGCCCTTAGGTAGTGGGAAGGACTTTGGCTATGGCTTGGAGTGAGACTGGCACCTCTGGAGAGATGTTTTTCTACCCACAGAGGGGCATAAGCTGATTTACAATAAGGAAGTTAAGCCCAATGCTTCTAACTCCAGAAGCACGAGGGCTCCAAGACTAGCACAATCCTCTTTTCTCCCAAGCTGCCCAAGGGTTAAGTAAATGCAAACACGGGTAAATTTCAGTGAAAGGAGATATTTCCTTCCCCTGGCTGACACACCTGATGCAGGAAGCGGACTCAGGCTCTCCGGGAATGAGAGGCCTGGCCGGACTTGTGCTTCCACGAGAAAACGAACATGGCTGGGATGCGGGGTGGCTTAGCACTTCTCATGTGAGTTTCTGAGAGCTACTGAACAGCCTAAGGCCCCATCTGTTTTCAATCTTGTTAAAAGGGCCTCATGTGCTGGCGCTTATTTAAAATAATGCACACATGGAGTTTTTAAAATGAAGAAGAAAAAGCCCTGTGCTCTCCCCGCCGGCACAGCTTATGTGTTTATTTTGGAGCAAGCTTTGGAGCAAGACACAGCTAATTTCTCTTCCCGAGGTTGATTTGCAAATCCCCGTAGGCTTTTGCTCCAAGCATTTAAGGCAGCTTGGTATGAATTGGTCACCCTTTCAAAAGCCTGCTGTGAAATAGCTCCAAGTTAAGGCTGGGCTCAGGAAAGGAGGGAGCCCAAGCACCACTTTGTCCCTCATCCCTTTTCCCTCAATAGAGACTCATGTTTCTAAAGGCTGAATTCCTCTTCTTCTCAGATGTTCATTTTCTTCCTAAGGGGCTACCAACCCAGCATAACCCAGATAGAACTTTGAGTTAACCTGAACCTAATCTCCAAAATGGGGACTGCAAGGGACAGTGTCAGGGAAAAGAACCCACCTGTGGCCAATGCATTCTGCATCAAGAAGCAAAGGCAAGGACGTCTCTCTGTCCACATTCTGAGGAGCACACAGGCCCTCTGCACTTTTGAGACAACAACATGCTCAACTCACAATGACATTCACATGTCCAGTGTCCACAAACAGCTGTAATGGATCATTTCCAACCCTGTAGGCTCAGAGAAAACACCTCGTAAACGTAGCATCACTTCCACGACCTCATCAACAGCAGCTCCACACATCTTAGGGACTTCATAAATGACTCCCCCTAGACCCAGAGCAAGGGAAGTGCAAACAGGATATAAGCAAAACAGGGTAAGTGTGTCCGGAGTGGCCTCCCACTGATTACTCATGTCGCTTTCTGCATCTTCACACTTGAGTGGTAGCAATGCCCAAGGGTGGTGATGCCAATAGTTATCCCAGCCAGTACATTAGTAGGAGAAGTAGTGTTTGGAGTATTTGGAGAGGTAGATACAAAAATGGTGATACTAGTAGTAATAGCACTAGATATAGTAGCTGTATGAATATTATTCGTAGTTCCAGTGACAATATAATAATTATAATATTACATACTATATTTATATTAGAATTAAAATCTATCATAGTTTATTTATTTTTTCATTTTTTTTTAGCACTTACTATGTGCCAGGCACTGGTCTAAGGGCTTTGCATGTAGTAATGAATCCTGACAGTAACCTGGTGAGACAGGCCTTATTATCCCCACTTTAGAAAGGGGCACTGAGGCATGATGAGATTAGTATGTTTTATGAGAACACATAGCAGGGAGGTGACAGACCAAGCATGAAAACACGAGTCTGAATCCAGGGCCCCTGCTTTTGACTGTTTCACTAGGCTCCTCCCAATATGCGGCAGAGTCCGAGGCAAAGGGAGCAGCAGGACGATAGAACCCCAGTGAGGGAATTACTTCTCGGAGGGGCACGGTTGCTCACCCCTGTAATCCCAGCACTTTGAGAGGCTGAGGCGGGTGGATCACTTGAGGTCAGGAGTTCAAAACCAGCCTGGCCAACATGGTGAAACCCTGT
>NW_012118010.1:534898-540909 GCF_000951035.1 Colobus angolensis palliatus
CTCGGTCTTCCAAAGTGCTGAGATTACAGGCGTGAGCCACCATGCCTGACTTCAGATACATTTTTTTGAGGCTTGAAGGGTTCAGGACCTTCCAGCTATGCATCAAACAGAGCAGTAATTTTAATTTTTTAATCTGCTTAAATATTGGGTTTTATATAAAATTTAATTGGAAACAAAAGCATTCTATTTTGAAAAACTGTTAGAAAGCAGCAGTGTGCTGAGGCTTTGGAGTTAGACAGGTATCATAACTATGTCTTTCATTGTCTGCATTCTGACGCTTTGACCCCTGGGCCTTGCTGGCCCTGGAGGGACCGCCCTTCCTAGGTTAGCCAAGTCTTGGAGACACCAAAGAGCTTGCCTGGAGCATGCCCTCTGAATGCAAACCAACAAATGCAGGCTCAACCTCCTCTATCTATGGGGCTCTCACACTGCAGGGTACTGCCCACCTGCCCTGATCACCCCAGGGACAGGCACCAGACAACCAGGGACAGCCCCTACTCTCCAAGCCCGGCTGAAATAATTCAAACTCACCAATCCTAAACCTGTTTCCTCTGCCTTGCTCACTCCTCCCCACGAATCCACAATAAAAGCTCTTGCCCACATCTCCCCATCGTTCCCTCTGTCTATGAACAACCTCAGTGCTCCCCTGTGCCCCCCGCCTGCATGTGGCATGGGGTACTGTGCCTCCTCCTTCTAGGGGACTATGAGTGTAAGAGTTCCTTCCTTCACGACAGTCATGCATCTGACTGCGCGTCTTGCATGCTCAGCTAAAACAAATCCTGGGTATGTTTAAGACAACAGGTTCTGACCAGCTTCCCCCATGTCCCTCAGGACTTTTGACAGGTGTCAGGCCTCTGCTGGGTTGCCGGGTACAAAGCCTGGGACACACTGACCGGTGTGGATCATGTCACAAACAGTGCTGAGTGTGGGGTCACATGGACCTGGGTTTCCATTGCATTTCTAGAACTTCCTAGCTCTGGGATCTTGGGGAAATCACAGGCCCTTCTGCCTCAGTGGCTCTACCTGTAAAAATAGGGCATAAGGTCCTGACCCTGTCGCTATCCTGAGGCTGCTAACAGGAACTGCAGGAGAGAGTGAAGGTGAAGTTTCTCCAGAACGAAGCCCACACCACCGTAAACTGTCTTTAGGGTACCCAAGGGCTTCTTGCACAAAGGTGTGTTTTGGGTTGTTCGGTCTAGAAGAGGGCTTCTCAGCCTTGGCACTATGACATTTAGAGCTAGATAATTCTTCGCTGCGGGAGGCTGTGCGGTGTACTGTAGGGTGTTTAGCAGCACCCCTGGCCTCTACCCACAGGTGTCAGGAGAGCTCCCCTGTTGTGACAACCAAAAACGTCTCCAGGCATTGCCAAATGTCTCCTGTTGGGGGGAGTGGGGCAAAAATCACCCCTGGTTGTTAGCTACTAATACAGAAGAGGAGACAGGTTAGGCTAAGCGTATCTTCCTCTTTCTAGCATCTCTCTCCCTCTCTCTCTCTCTCTCCTTCCAAGGATGCCCAACAGTTCTCAACCCCACCTACCTCTGTGGTACACTAGGGTTGTAAGGAGTATGGTTGGAAAATAGTTGTTTTAGTGGACACTAGGCTAGAAAACGTAGAGTTGTGTTGTCAGTGGGTTTTGGTTTCACCCCCATCACATATTTACCAACTGAGCTCATCTCATGATCCAACCACCTTATCCATAATTTACCATCCTGTTTAAGTAGCCTGGGAGCAATCCCACAGAATGTGAGAACTGCAAGTTCTTTTCAGGTCATCCAGTGGGTTTGGTCTTGCTGCCAGCTCTGGCTGCTGTGCAGGGAAAGATAATGAGGCTGCCCCTCAGCTGGGCTGGAAGGCATTGCCTTCATTGAGCAGCAGAGGGCCGGGGGTTGCACATGCTCTGTATATTTCCCAGTTCCTCCTTTTACAAACGAGTCAACTTACATCCAAAGTTCCCTTAGTGTTAACTAAAACAGACCAAATTCTCAATGTGTGCTGGACAGTAGCGTTGCGGTTACTAGCTGCATTCTGTGAACAGAAAAACATTAGCTTGGAACCTTGAACCACTTCCTTGAAGTCCCCTAGGTAACAAGAGGCAAAGCCACGATTCAAGCCCTTGTCCATCTGATCCTGGGCACAGCTCTGTCTATCAAATCAAAGTGTCTCAAAATATGGCTTGTTCCTACTGAGGCAGCAAAAAATGTTCCTCCACACAAATTAAATACTATAGAGAAGTCAGTGAGAAGGAGCCTGTTTACTTTACTTTTAGAATCCTTTTTTTGATTTTTTTTCTTTTTTAGACAGAGTCTTGCTCTGTCGCCAAGCTGGAGTGCAGTGGTGCGATCTCAGCTCACTGCAACCTCTGCCTCCTGGGTTCAAGCAATTCTCCTGCCTCAGTCTCCTGAGTAGCTGGGACTACAGGCGCCCGCCACCACATCTGGCTAATTTTTGTATTTTTAATAGAGACGGGGTTTTACCAGGTTGGCCAGGATGGCCTCAATCTCTTGACCTTGTGATCTGCCTGCCTTGGCCTTCCAAAGTGCTGGGATTACAGGCATGAGCCACTATGCCCGGCCTACTTTTAGAATCTTAACGTAATTTCCCATTAAATACACGCAGAGCACAGTTAAGGTTAAGACTGAAAAGAAACCCAAAGCCACGTGGAAGCAGCATGATGGAGAAAGCGGATGATATCCCAGGAATGAGGAGGCGAGTTAGCTGTGGAAGTGAGGAGGACACAGTGTTTTTTTAAAGCATGGGCACCCTGGGAGTCAGATGGACAAGAGTTCAAATCCTGGCTCTGCCAATTCTAAGCTGCGTTGCTGGGCCTCTTGGAACCTTAGTTTCTTTGTCTGTAATAGTAACAGATAACTCACAAGGTCACTGTAAGCAGAAAATTGGGTTATAGATAGTAAAATCTTGGCAGAGTATCTGGCATCTAGCTAGCTATCTTACCTACATACTTATCTACCTATCTCTCTCTCCCTTTATATAAATATTTATCTATCAATATAGATAATAATGACTCTTAAGCAATTTCTCTCTATATAAGTATAAATGTATATACACATATACAAATATACAAATCTGTATATATACATTTATACAGAAAGAAGGAGAAATTGCTTAAGATATTATTATTGTCTCTATCACTGATATTATAAAATAGTATTTTTTTTTTTATTTTTGAGACACAGTCTCACTCCATCACCCAGGCTGGAGAGCAGTGATGCAATCTTGGCTCACTGCAATTTCTGCCTCTTGGGTTCAAGCCATTCTCGTGCCTCAGTCTCCAAGTAGCTGGGATTACAGGCATGTGCCACCATGCCTGGCTAATTTTGTTTTGTATTTTCAGTAGAGACAGGGTTTCACCATGTTGACCAGGTTGGTCTCAAACTCCTGGCCTCATGTGATCTGCCTACCTCAGCCTCCCAAAGTGCTGGGATTACAGGCATGAGCCAATGTGCCTGGCCCAAAATACTAAGTTTAATGAAGGTGTTTAGGGGAAGGAAAACCTAATTCTGAACTGATTAGAGACCACAAAACAAAAGCCTGGACAGAGAGTTAGGTTCTAGAGAGATGTAGAAAGCATAAGTGGATGGATGGATGGATGGATGGATGGATGGATGGATGGATGGATGGATGAATGGGTGACTGAACAAATGGTCAGATGCATAGATATTCATTATATAGAAATAGCATTTTTGGACACCAACATATAGAACTTGAGGGAAAGCCACTATAAACAAGAAACCTTATAAATTAATTATTTGCCTCCTCCAATATCTCTCATGGGGACCACTAAGCAGAGAGAGGAAAAGAGAGGTGGTGAGAAAACGAGGCTAGTGCCAGGTTAGGAAGGACCCTGGTGCTGCCTAAAGACTTTGGCCTTCATCCCATAGACATTGAGGAGCCTGCACCGTGGAGAGCTAAGGGAGCCAGTGAGAGACCAAAGCAACTGTACAAGAATAAGCAAATTAAGATGAGTAATCAAAATCTGGTTCTGTCCAATGAATGCAAAGTTTGGGGTTTCTGGCACTTGGCTGGCCCAGCAAGGGGAGGTTCAGGCCCCTCTCCTTTCCCTTGCTTTTCCTGGCAGCACTAGAGGGGGAGAGCCTTCCCGTCTCCTCCCTGTCTGGAAAGAAGGCAGGCCCTGAGGTGAGCTGGGTGGGGAGGGCACCAGTTCAGTTCCATTTTAAACAGGCCAAGAACTCACCCATTAGCTCACGAGATGAACCTCAGGGCTGTTGCTTAGGGAAGAAAGGAAGGTTCCAGCAACATGGCTTAAGAAAGGTCAGAAGACCCAGAGAGACTGTCTGTGGTCCCTGAGAACATGGATCTGAAAAACTGCTTTAGGCTGTAAGAAGCAGTCATTTTTCAGGTCTGGCTGGGCAACAGGTGAGTCAGGGGAAAACAAGTAGACACAGGTTATGATCACAATTCTGCCATTAACTAAGCAATGACCTATTTAACCTCGCCAAGCCTCCATTTCCTTGTCTGAATAATAATGAGCCTTACACCTCAGGAGTTGCTGAAGGACAAAATATGTTGAAAAGTTAAACGCATTAGGGCAATGAAAAGCACATCACTGAACTAATAGTTTCTTCTCCTTCTTGACCATGTACTCAGAACTCCCCAAGTACAACCCTTGATGCCCCATGATAGAACTTAGCTCCATTTCCTGTCTGGTGCTGACGTTTTATCATTGCCAAGTTCTTCCCCTTCAGACGTCCAAAGTCAGACTTGGCAAGGGGGAGACAAAGGCAGCATGACCCAAGCAAGAAACTGCACCTCGAACAGTCCCCATTCAACAGATGAGATAGAAAGGTGGTCAGCGCAGGGGTCAGTGGTGTGGACTCTGGAGCATCTGGGTCCACATCTCAGCTCTGCCATCTCCTAGCTGTGATGCCTCGGGCAGGACACTTAACCTCTCAGTTCCATCAGTACTCTGTGGGGTGGTGATGAAAATTAAATGTATACAGATAAACTGCTTAGAGGGTGGCTTGCACATTGTGTAAACGTTAATGTCAAATCTTGCTTTACCTGCGCTGTACTGTAATGTATCAATGACTTATCTGCATGATTCCTGCAGGGCTAGTGCTTTGTTTGTGTTGTTTACCATGCAAAGGGATCTTTGGGTTCTTGTAGTAGACTAAAGCTTTTCTCCTTAGCTTCTTTCATTTTTCCCTACTTCAGATAAGTTTGAGAAATATATACTGAACACAGATTAGGTATCTGGGTCCTTGGAGCACCCATTATGTACTTGAGTAAGTGCCCTACCAGCCTCCCCATCACATTCCACCATAGCACTGTGTACCCTACTTTCACAGCTCCTAACGGTTAGTAATTATGGTGTGTGTAAGAGAGAGAGATAGACAGATAATGTGATTAATTTCTGTCCCCTGCCATTAGATGTTAAGTTCCATCAGGTAGAGATTCCATCTGTTTTTAATCACCATTGTAACCTGAGCATCGAGCATATAGGCAGCCAATAAATATTTGTAGAATGAATAAAGATACCGTTCCTATTCACAATGAGCCCAGAGTCTACAGGGAGCAAGGGCAGGTGAATTAGGAATCTCAAAGTCATCTGGGAAGTATGATGGTAGACACAGGTATGAGGTGCTGGGGGAGTACAGGGAAGAGGCACCTCACCCTGCCTGGATGGAGCAGGTGGGCAGATGAAGCAACGCAGACATCATGCTGGAGCTAATGTTGAAGAATCTATGGCAAAATCTAAGAAAGGATGTCCCAGGAGGAGAGACTTGCATAAGCAAAGGCATGGAGATGTGACTCCAAGACGGTATTATAGTGGGTGGGCGATGGTGAACCACAGCAGTTTGGTGAGACTGAAAGTAGAGCACAGAAGGAGATGAGTGGGGAAAGGCAGACAGGGGCGAGCTTACGGAGGGCCTTGCGTGCAGAGCTTGAGATGCGCAAAACAAGTCTAATGCACAAGTCAGAACTTTGTGCATGAGGGGAAAGTCACCAAGCCTTCCCTGGATTTTATTTCT
>NW_012118010.1:541659-555652 GCF_000951035.1 Colobus angolensis palliatus
AATTCCAGCTCTGCCACTTGTATGCTATGTGGCCTTGGGTGAGCCTCAGGTTCATCATCTGGAGAATGGGGGAACTTACAGTACCTGCTCATGATAGAGTCATGATGAGGATTAAACACACTAATCCATATGAAATGCTCAGCATGTGCCTGACACTTAGTAAGCATGTGATTAGACACTAGCTATGATCATTAATCCCTTCAGAGCCCGGGCTGTACAGTGTCAGTGGCCTCATGCACCGCCAGTGGAAACTCTCTCATGTCATCCTCTAAAACTTCCTGAGATGAGAGGGCCAAGACTGGACCAAGACAGGTCCAGTTTAGGTTGAATTCTACTGTAAAGTAAATGGTGTCTTAGAACTACTAAAATCCTATGGGATATTAAAGATAGACATTGTAGGTTCTCCAAAACAGGACACATTATCTTCCCCTGCGCCCACCCTACTCCTCCCTAATTCTCTCTCTCTGACATCGTAGGGCACATAAACTCATTCTCTAACACCGGAAATCTGCGCCCTGACTGTGTATGATCCAAAGGAAGCCATTTCAATGCATGAGTCCTGTGGATATGTCGGCCCACTCCCCTTCTCAGGAGACTCTGCTTGGAGTGGGCTAGGAGACTCCTTAGACAATCTAATAGATTAGTTTCCAGTTTAGCATAACAGCCAGACAGATTTTTGTGGTGAAGTCATCCAAGTCAATTAAAAGGCATTTTTCCCTGCTGTGAGTTCAGAAGTCCCTTTGGTTCATTCCGGTTTTCTGGGATGTTTCATAATAGGTTCCACCCTAGGTTAATTAATAACCCTTGATTCCCACTGAAATGCAAAGGCTCAAATCCACTGTGTAAGCACATCCAGGCAGAGGCTGCTGGCAGGGCCAGGGTGAGCCCAGTGGGGGCTCCTCTCATCAGGGAGTGGGCCAGACCCCAAATGGTAGAGACAACAGCAGAGTTGGCAGAAAATGTAGACTAGCCACACAAAAGCTGAAGGCCATGCTGGAGAAGTGGTGTAACCAGGGGCAGTAGTGCATGGGGAGGGAGATCATCAACAGATGAAGGAATCACAAGGCTGGGGATTAGGCAGATTGGGAGCAAGTTGAAATATGCAGTGTGAAATGGGTTACTCCAAGTGGCTGGACTAAGGTGGTGAACAAGAGAAGGTTGGCAATGGCTCACTTTCAAGAAATGCCAGCTCAAACACATCATGTGGGTTTGACTCCATCCTCTCAGTCTTGAGAAAAATAGGTCATCTCTTCTCTTCTAGTTTCAAATACGAATTGCAGGTATGAGAATGGCTCAAGTGGCTAAGGAACACAGTGGAGAGGATGTACATGCATTCACTCAACACTTATGAAGTCCCTTAAATGTGCCTCCTACCCAAGCATCATATTCAAGGATAAGGTATCTTTTGCACCAAATCCAGAGCTGAGTTTTTCTGCCTCCAGTCTCAAGCCACCGTTCCTATCCAGCCAATCTTCTAAGACCACTGTCAGCCTGTGCATTCTAAAATGAAATCACGGTTGCAGCACTCCGTGGCTTAAGAAGTCTAGTACGTACATCCTGCCTCTAGGACACAATTCTTACTTGCATGCCTTGTACTAATAGCCCACCCTGAATAGATTGCCCTCCACCTTCTTTGTCAGCTTCGTCTCCCACCTCCTTTCTCATGCAGGGCATACCCTGGTCATTTGCCCTGTATGTGACAAGCTGAGACTTGAATCATGCTCTTTAGCTAGAAGGCCCAGTGTGCACATCTGCCCACTCACCCTCACCTAATTCTTGTCCCCAAACCCTGCTGGACAACAGCTTCTCTGTGAGGTCTTTCCTGAGAACATCCCAAGGTTAGATAAATCTCTACAACAGCCCTCATTGCAACACATTATGGCCACTGCCTTCAATGTCTATCTTCCCATCAGATAAAGAACTCTTTGAGTGTGGAGGGCTCTGTCATTAGGACAAAGTACAGAGCAGGTGCTCAGTGACTGTTTCTTGAATGAAGGAACAGGTTCAGATAAGACAAGCTCTGTTTGTTTTGTTTGTTATACATCCTTCAAGAAGTGAAAGGGCTTACTGAATTCTCTTTCAGAATGTCCACTTAATTTCTACCAGAGTCTCATTTATCAATGGTACTAACAGGGGGCCGTGCTGATGCTGATGAAATGGCATGGCAGTAAGGAAATGTGAATTTCCAAACACAGCAGCTAAAGGCTAAGGAACTCTGAGCTGGGTTTCCTAGTGCAAGAGGATGAACTCCCTTTGACTCCCATCCCTCCTTCCTTCTCATCTCCAGTGCAGGTGCTAAATGGTGCTACCAAACCAGGATGCTGTACTCTCCTCCAGCAGAAAAGAAGAGGAGAGTCTAAAGGGTCATGCAACGGGCAACGCTGTCCTTGTTGTGTTTAGAATTAGTGGGGCTCATTCAGCCTTGGTCTTGGCATTCCCAAGCCCTCACTGCTTGGAGCTCTCCTTTGGCTATCAGCTATGGTTCAGCACTCTATCCTAGGTTCCTCCCAAGAAGAAGGCTTCTCACAGGTAAATGTGAAAAATATAAACCTCATTTGTTTTTGCTATTTTTTTGCTTGCTATTAAAGCCATCAGAAGGGACTAATGGCTTCTTAAAAGGGAAAAACAAAAGATGGCATGGGCAGGGGGAGAACTGTAGTAGGAAAAGCAGTGACCCGGGAGATGAAAGCTAGTGCTCTCCACATTTTGGACTCCAACAATAATTTCACGTGTGTGCTAAGTCACTTCCACCCTCTGAACCTTTTAGCTGTTAAACAAGGGAGCAGGATTAGACAGTCTCCTATGACACTCCCTGGTTCTATCCTTCTACGACTATGTTACACCTTCAACTCACTCACACAATCACTCAACAAACATTCATTGCATTTTTTCTTCAGGTCCAGAGTCTGTGCTATCTACTATCAAGAAGTTAGAAATGGATGACAGGTGCCATCCAGAAATGAATGTTGTGTATCAGTGGGAACTATGGTTGAACATATGTGTAAATAATCAACACACACAGAGAAACATGAGCTTTTTATGTTTTTTTATCCCAAAAACTACACTGCAAACTGCTTTAGTGCGTGGATTATATCCTTTCTATTTCTGAATGCTTCAAGAGACTGAAGCCTAGAAATTACTCAGGCAAATGTGTTCAATGATGTGAAGCTGATCATAAAAACAGTTATAATATTTATTAAGCACTTTCTATATGCTAGGCTCTGCTTTAAGTGCTTCATGCAGTCTTACAGTAACCTATTTCAGTCTCACAACAACTATATGAGCACTTATTATTATTTTATATGAGGAAACTGAGGCATGGGGCAGTTAAATTACCTCTTCAAGGTTACTCAGGAAGTGGTGGAGGCAGGATTCAAACCTAGTTGATCTGGCTTGAGAGTCCAAGCTATTATACTATCCAGATAGTCTAAAAACATAAAGCTTAGCTGGGTGTGTTGGCTCACACCTGTAATCCCAACACTTTAGGAGGCCAAGGCAGGAGGATCACTTGAGCCCAGGAATTCAAGACTAGCCTGGGCAACACAGAAAGACCCTGTCTCTATTAAAAAAAAAAAAAGATATCGAGCCACTGCACTCCAGCCTGGGCGAGAAAGCAAGACTCCGTCTCAAAAAAAAAAAAAAAAAAAAAGATAAAGATGGAGAGCTACGTTTAAAGACAATAATGAACATCAACCCTTGGGGGAAAACAATGAAAAGAAACAGAATTGTTAACAGAGAAACTATGCAAGAATAAGCCAGAAACATGAAATGATGAATAAGAACCATTGGGGTTAGTCAAGAAAAGAGGACTGTTTTGCTGGGAAAACATCTCATATGAATTTGTAATTTACCCAGTAGATCAAAAGAGTAGGGTGAGATAGGAAGATACTGTGGGATATGTACTCAAGCTGAGAGGGGAAAGGCAAAAAGCTTTGTAAAGACAAGTTCATGACCAGCATATATTCTGACAGATGTACTCTGGTTAAGAACTAGGACCTTGGAGTCAGCCAGACCTGGGTTCAAATTCCTGCTTCACTGCATTCTTACTAGCTGTGTCACATGCCTGGGCAATTTACTTAAGCTCTGGGCCCCAGTTTCCTCAGCAACAGGCATACCATGTGGATTGAATGAGTTACTGCATGGAAAACATTTAATGTGGTACCTAGCAAATAGTAAATGTTCAATAAAGTTTGCTACCATCATCAATGTTATTGTTTCTCCATTTTCTGTAGACTTCTTAAGTTGATGAGCCTAAAGGTAGACCCAGAAAGCTGATAAACCTATAATAATGAATGCCATGGTTAAGAAGGGAAACACTCGCTCCTCTAATGAGTTATGTTTCAGCTAATGGGCCCTAGTATTCCACCTGCTTTTTTTATCCCCCCAGCTGGTTCTTAGATTTAAAAAGAAAAAGGCCTCCATGGAGACCTGCACGCTTTTAAAAATAATACAAAACAGAACGTCTGAGGTCAGGGTAAGCCAAGCCAAACAAATAAATCTTGCAGGATTGTGTTAACAAAACAAGGCTTAGTGGATCAGAGCGGGTAGAGTTCTGTCCGACTCAGTCCTGCAGAGAAACACCAAGCTCTGGTGAATTTCAAACACAAGGAGGTCAAATAGGAAGATCAAATTATGGAGCACTTCAGAGTTCAGCATCCATGCCTGGGCTGTAACCAGGAGAGCATTCTGTGCAGGATGGACTCCAGAACTCACAGGTCATGTACAGTCCCAGAAATCAAGACCAGAAGAGTCTTATGGATGAATTCTGTATGACCTCTATGGAGAATAATTTTGCAATATCTATCAAAATTATAAATGTGTTCTCTCAGGTTGGGTTCTCTGGAAAGCAGACCCTGGGATGGATATTAGCCTTGGGGGAGGTTTATTAGGGAATTCTCTGGGATCTCCATCACTGGAAGGGGGACGAAAAGAAAGGATGCAGGACTGTGAGAATTTGGGCCATACAGCCATCTCAGCAGAGGTCTCCAGCAACTCTGCAAGAAGCTCTGAAGCTGGATAGCCCTTCAGAGTTATCCCAAACTGGGGTGATGGGGACAGGGATTTATTATAGCCGTTGACAGCCAGTCATTGGATGTAACTGCCACCAGGAAGGAGATGTGACCTTGGGAGAGGCAGCTCTCCTCACCTGAGGCACTTTCAAGGAGGAATGACAGAGGAAGGCTACCTTCTGGTAGCAATTCCAGCAGCTGGAAGAAAAGTCCTTCATTCCTCAATGTGCATTACAGCATCCACCACCTGCCATGTTTTTGGAACAAGTTATCCTATTTCTAGAAGTGAATCCTACAGATTGATTAATAAATGTTTGAAATGACACAAGTTTAGCATTGTCTATAATAGTAAAATTACGGAAAACAAATTATGGTGTATCCACATGACAGACCCCAGGCCATCATTAACAAGAATGAGGCAGGTCTGCATATACTCTCATGGAATAAACTCCAAGAAATATTAAGTGAACAATGAGGGTGCAGAGGAGTGTGGATAAGTAGAAAGGTATGTGTAGATGTCGAGCAGCCAAAGGGGTGGACTGTGCCAGTCACTGTCTATTGCCACTCATCCTTCTATAGTCCCTCCTGCACTATGGGAGCTGAAAGCCTAAAATCTGCATTCCCCAGATCCTTTAGCCACATAATTTCAGCTCATTTCTACCAATGGGAGGCATTCATGCAGGAATTGAAGGTACAAAGAAGGCAGCAACAATTCTGCTTCAGGTGGGTTACAGAAGCTTCACCAACAGCTACAGCAGTTTGAACAGGTGGTGGCAATTCCTGCAGCCTCAGTGAAAGCACAGGTTTGGCCAAGTGCAGTAGCTCACACCTGTAATCCCAGCACTTTGGGAGGCCCAGGCAGGAGGACTGCTTGAGCCCAGGAGTTCATGACCAGCCTAGGCAACATCGCGATTCCTTATCACTACAAAAACTAAAAAACAGAAAGAAAAAAAAAAAGCTGGGCATGGTGGTGCACACCTGTGGTCCAAGCTACGTGGGAGGTCAGAGTGGGAGGATCACTTGAGCCCAGGAGTTCAAGGTGTCAGTGAACCATGATTACACCATTGCACTACAGCC
Source organism: Colobus angolensis palliatus (assembly GCF_000951035.1). Lineage (NCBI taxonomy): Eukaryota > Metazoa > Chordata > Mammalia > Primates > Cercopithecidae > Colobus > Colobus angolensis. The sequence continues at coordinate 547,746 of NW_012118010.1, forward strand.
TGGGTGAAAGAGGGGGACCCTGTCTCAAAAACTAAACAAAACAAAATAACGACAACAACAAAAAGAGTACAGGCTCCTGATTCCTCAGTGACAACAGTGACAGTGATAAACAGTGAATGTAGGACTGTTGTGCCCCTGGGTAAAATGATTTCCCCTTTGATCCATTTGTAATCAATCCTCCTTATTAAATTCCCTCTGAAATACATAGCATGGTCAATGTTTTTCTGACCAACTACCCTTTGTGAAAAGCATGTATATATATTTGCTCATTGCATTTAAAACTTCTCTGGAAAGCTGCCCAAGAAACTAGTGATAACAGTTAAGTACATGGAAGAGAACTAGATTGGTGCAGCAGAGTGGGAGGCAGACTTTTCACCACATACCATTGTGTAGCTTTTCAATTTTTAACTATTTGAATATACTACTTCCCCCCCAAAAAAAGAAAAAAGATTAACAAAGGTTATCTCCTACTAAGCACATTAATTTCCTGTGAAATATTCCCCCAGTTAGCCACCCAGTTTCTGCCACAGCATTTCCAGCACAGGAGACGCCTTACCGACCAAAGGGGCATGGCCCATTCCTCATTAGTCAGCACTACTTAACAGTTTCTGTGTAGACCAAGTTGAAATCGATCTTCCTGTAGGACTGCACCAATAGACTGAATTCGAACCCCAGTGAAACAATAGAGGGTGGTGCTCAGCACAGAAACCTGGGTTCAGATTCCTACTCTATCACCCATTTCTTCTGCTTGTTTAACATCTCTGAGCCCCAGCTTCTTCATCTGCAGAAGGGGACAAAGTACCCATCTTTTGCTTGTTTGTTTGTTTGCTTGTTTGTTTGTTTGTTTCAGATAGAGTTTTGCTCTTGCTGCGCCCAGGCTGGAGTGCAATGGTATGATCTTGGCTCACTGCAACCTCTGCCTCTCAGGTTCAAGCAATTCTCCTGCCTCAGCCTCCCAAGTAGCTGGGATTACAGGCATGCGTCACCATGCCTGGCTAATTTTTGTATTTTTAGTAGAAACAGAGTTTCGCCATGTTGGCTAAGCTGATCTTGAACTTCTGACCTCAGGCGATCCACCTGCCTCAGTCTCCCAAAGTGCTGGGATTACAGGCATGAGCCACTGCACCCACTCAAAGTACCCATCTTAAAGAGGCATTGTGAGGTTGAAATAAGATTATGCATATCAAGTGCTTTAATCAATACTTTTGGTTATTGTTCTTGATATTTACAACACTGGAAGAAAAAAATGTATATAGTGGATAAGAAGAGGACCCTGAAGTCAGACTGGCTGGGTTCAAAAACAGACCCATGCCACCTATTAGTTGGGCAACCTTGGGCAAGCCACATACTCTCTCTGAGTCTCAGTTTCTAAAAGATGGAGGTGCCTACTTCAACCATAAAATGCATTTAGCTTCATCTCATAAGGACTCAACAAATGGTAACTTACTTTATCAACCATACTTGTTCAAGAGGTAGATATTTGTAAAGAGTAAACTGGGTCCTATCAGAGACCTTTCTTCCTCCAGACTAAACATCTCCAGTTCCTTAAACAAATCCTCTTTCCTTATTGGCCTTAGTTTCTCTTACTCCAATCCCTTTTCAGAAGGCATTCCAGGTTGCTGCAACCCCTTTCCAGTGTGACACACAACTGGATCTCTTATTAGAGTGTCTCACAAGCATCGTGTGTGTGTGTGTGTGTGTGTGTGTGCATGTAAGAGGGAGTGTATGAACTACCACCTTCCTGCATTCTCACTGCTGTGCTTTGATAGTGCAGCCTGAAGTGGTATCAGGTTTTTGGGAAGTAACAAAATCTCAACTGTAGTTTATTGAGCACCTAATACATGTGCTGGAAACAAATGCTCAGCATATTACATTAACTCATTTTTTCACACAATAACTCTGGGGAATAAATTTATTATCCTCATTTTTAGGTGAGGAAACTGATTTAGAGATGTTTTAGGTAAAAAGCAAACACAGCTAAAATACGACTGAACTGAGATTTCATCTTCAGTCTATCTTACTCTGGAGCCATGATCTTAACCCCTATACCACATTTCCTCCCGCACATATTAAGCTGTGCTCAACTCAAATGTTAGGTCTTTTTGGTTTTTCTCATGTTATGTTAATAAGATAGGTCTCCCTGGCTGGGTGCGGTGGCTTATGCCTGTAATCCCGTCACTTTGGGAGGCTAACGCGGGAGGATCATAAGGTCAGGAGACTGAGAAATCCTGGCCAACATGGTGAAACCTTGTCTTTACTAAAAATACAAACATTAGCTGGGCCTGGTGGCATGTGCCTGAAATCCCAGCTGCTCAGGAGGCTGAGGCATGAGAATCACTTGAACCCAGGAGGCACAGGTGGCAGTGAGCCGAGATCGCACCACTGCACTCCAGCCTGGCGACAGAGTGAGACTCCGTCTCAAAAAAAAAAAAAATCCCTAATCTTGCTCCTTCACAGCTGAGTTTTTGAACTCAGCCCATCAGCTTGAGGTCATCAGTCATCTTTTTTTAGTTTTGTAGAGACAGAGTCTCGCAATGTTGCCTAGGCTGGTCATGAACTCCTGGGCTCAAGCAGTCCTGCCTGGGCCTCCCAAAGTGCCGGGATTACAGGCGTGAGCTACTGTAACCAGCTGAACCTGCACTCTCACTGAGGCTGCAGGAATTGCCACCACCTACTCAACTTTGTATTGTATTCCTGTTCAATTTGATCACATCAAATTTAATCCTGCATATTCTCTCTCCCGTCTAGTTAAAGTCATTAGCATATATAATTTCATAAGTCACTAGTAAGAAGGAGAACAAAGCCAAGTACAAAGCCTTTTGGCAAGCCATTAGATTTCTCCCAAGGTGCATTTATTTCTATCAAGTAATCATTTCCTAACGAGGATGATGTTCAACCTGTTACCAAACCACCAAACTGAATTAACATCCAACCTCCACTTCTCTATCTTGTTGACAACTGTTTCTTGAAATATAGGTCTTTATGGTCAGTATCTACAGCTAAGGTCCATTCTAAGAAATGTTGTCCCAGAAAGAAGTGTGGGTTGAAGGCTGAAGTGCATATAAAAAAATATAAATACAGGGTCTGCAGTGTTTAAAATATTTTAAGGGGAATATCTCACCTTTCCATTCAGAAAACATTGATGTTAAATATATAAAGGGCAGAAGATGAACAGTCTCCCAACAGCAGCCTCCCCTGGACAGCTTCTTAACCCCAACCCAACCCAATATTATACAAGGACAGTACTCAAAGGAGCAACTAGTATTCATATGTAAATCCATGGGTCATCTGGCTTCCTTCATTGGGCTGGGAGTTGCTCAAGGGCAGGTATAAACCCTTCTCTTGCCTTTTTCTCCGCCTGCTAGAGCATGGCATTAGTGTTCTTTCTGCCTTGGTACCTCCATTAACACGGAGGAAAGACTAGCGGTGGTGATTTCAGTCGTCTCTTAAAATTTAGAGACTGAGGCTCTACCCTAGCAAGTCCTAGCCCACTGATGTCCCAGAACTGTGAGTCTACTTAATATTAATCCATTCATCAACCTCATTGCTTAGTTCCACAGAGGGGTGACTTGTGCCTGTGGAGAAAAAGACCCTTTACCTCAAATATAAACAGAGGAGAGTTTGACCTGCCAACCGTCCTGGCCTGATCCTCTCAGACCCTACTAGGATACTGCTGTGAGGGCCCTGCAGAGCCAGTAGGGCATTCTGGGTAACAGAATGCAAAATGATGCTATCTCCCCCACGGGCCTCCCCAGGGTTTCTTGATTCCTGGCTCTGTAAAAGTTGAGGCAAGCAGTTTTTAGACTCGGAGGGGGGCGGGGGGAAGAGGATGGAGAGAATGGGTGGAGGCTTCCTCTAGGCCAACCACAACTAACTCATTCGCTCTGTCCAGCAAAACCCAGACAGTGCAATTATCTGGTTAATTTGGCCCTTGGTTGGGAGACAGGATCCCAAAATGTGAGGCCAGCTCAGACTAAACAGTGGCTTCCGTCCTGAGACTTTTCCCAAGTGCTAAAGGATGCATGTGAGATTCCTGGGGGGGGTGCTTATGTGTCCTGCCCGTTGATACAGATGGGCAAAGACAAGTGATTCTGATTCCAAGATGGATTTGGAAAGGTATGTCTTCTGGGGAAAAATGCCCAAACGACCTGCTAATTGGTTTCCTGGCTAATTCACCTTTTGGCTTTCACAGAGGGGCATGGCTGGAAATCAAAATGACTCTAAATTAGCCAAGGTTTTTCAGTGTGATTGTAGACCTCATACACTGGCCGAGGGGCCCCAGAGCCCCGGGGTGAGTTATTCTTAGGGCAGTTCCCTGATGGTCCTGCTCATAGATTTTGTACCTACAAGTTGGGTCAATGGCATTGCTGAGATAAAAGGGGAAAATTAAAACATGCCACTGGGATTTCCACAAATGGGATGAGGCAGGGTGAGCTCAGCTGGCAACCAAGTATTTACCAGATGGTTTATGGAAAACCCAGAGTTTTGAGGGGAGATTAACAAGTGGTGGCCGGGCACGGTGGCCTGTAATCCCAGCACTTTGGGAGGCTGAGGCTGGCGGATCACGAGGTCAAGAGATTGAGACCACCCTGGTCAACATGGTGAAACCCCATCTCTACCAAAAATACAAAAATTATCTGGGTGTGGTGGGGGATGCTTGTAGTCCCAGCTACTTGGGAGGCTGAGGCAAGAGAATAGCTTGAACTCGGGAGGCAGAGGTTGCAGTGAGCCAAGACTGTGCCACTGCACTCCAACCTGGTGACAGGCTGAGACTGTCAAAAAAAAAAAAAAAAAAGAAGCAGTGAGTGGTGACTTATCGCCCTTGGAAACTGACAAGCAGCCTGGAATCTGTAGAATCTATCAGTTATTCATTCTGCAAATATTTCCTTCAATTCTCTTTTGTGCCAGGCCCAGTGCTACTTAGGGTGAGATCCAGACAGTCATGGTCTCTATCCTCAGGCAAATCATCCCACTCAAAATGTACGGCTAAAAACTCAGATAAGGGCCAGGAAGGAAAAGTTGAGGAGCTATGAAAGGGAATAACCAGGTTACCTGATACAAATCTGGAAAAGGCTCCGAGAAGGAGTCTTTGAGGAAAGGATTTTAAAGCTAACACTTCAAAGGATCTAATCTGCTTTTTGAGGAAGATCACTCTAGCTTTGGTATGAAGAATACATTGGAGATGGCTGGAAAACATGAAGTTGTGAGGCTGTTGATGAGGAACATTGGACAAGAGTTGAGGGTGGTCCAGCCAAGGATCTAGGTAATGGGGATGAAGGGAGAAGTGCAGGGACTAGCAAATATCAGATGTGGAGTCAGCAGGATCCAGTCATTGAATGGGTGCAGTGGTACAGGAAGAGGGACACATTCGGGAGCTGGAGCAGGTTTCTGGTAAAGGTGGAAGGTAGATGGTCACACTCTTCACTGAGAGAGAGAATTAGGGAGGAGTAGGGTGGGTGCAGGGGAAGATGATGTGTCCTGTTTTGGAGAACCACACCGCACTCCCTGTCACTCCATACCCTGTACTTCTGGTCTCCTTATCTTTGCTCACACTGCCTCCTCCATTCACACACTCTTCATGCCACCATCTCCACTTGTTGACATCCTATCCATCCTTTGATCTATTTCAAACACCACTCCCTCCTCGAGGCCACATCTGAGTCTTTCAGTTGACTGTGACCTCTGCTGCTGGGAGCGCTAAATTTGGACCTCTCATCCCTGGTTTCTACCTGTAAGTTCAAACCCCAGCTTCACTGCATTCTTACTAGCTTTGTGACCTGCCTGGGGAATTTATTAAGCTCTCTGAGCCCAAGTTTCCTCAGCAACAGGCAAATTGTGTGAATTGAATGAGTTATTGCATGGAAAACACTTAATATGGCATCTAGCAAATAGTAAACGTTCAATAAAAGTTTGCTACCATCATCAATGTTATTGTTCTGTAGGCCACGTGCGGTGGCTCATGCCTGTAATCCCAGAACTTTGGGAGGCCAAGGCAGGCAGATCATTTGAAGTCAGGAGTTCGAGACTAGCCTGACCAACATGGTGAAACTCCATCTGTACTAAAAATACAGAAAAAAAAAAAAAAATCAGCCAGGCATGGTGGCACATGCCTGTAATCCCAGCTACTCAGGAGGCTGAGGCAGAAGAATCGCTTGAACTCAGGAGACAGAGGTTGCAGTTCACGCCACTGCACTCCAGCCTGGGCAACAGAGTGAGACTCCATCTCCCCAAAAAAAAAAGAAAAAGAAAAAGAAAAAGAAAAGACTTAGCTCACCTCTCCTCCTAGACCACAGGCATTTGGAGACTGGGCTTCTTCTTCTATATACTCGTTTTCCACATATTAGCTAGCTAGCATAGTAGACTCTTGACAAATATTTGCAAAATGAACAAAAATAACCTGCTCTCTGCCATGGAAGGAAAATCAGGAGACATTGGGTTGACTTGAAAGCCACAGAATCAAACTGAAATTCAAAGTGTAGGTGTTTTAATATTAAACCAACTCAGTTTGATGCTTAGGAGACCTTTCTGTTTCTCTGACACACTAAGCTCAAAAAGTGCAGGGAGAAGAACAGTCATACTCCCCTATTTTAAAAATTGTATTTTGAAATCGCTTTTACAGCAAGGACCTTGTCTACGTGAGTTACTGTTTGCCTTTGATGAGGAGGAGGAGTAGGAGGAGGATAACGAATAATGATGCTGATGATAAATGGGTAACATTTACTAAGTGCCCAGTATGTGCCAGGTACTGTTCTGAGCACTTGTCACGGACTAACTCATTTGATCCTCACAGCACCTATGAATACAGGCTGATGCTATTATTGCCCCAGATGGACAGATGAAGAAATTGAGCTGGAGAGAGCTTAAGTCACAAGGTTAGTAGCGGGTGGTGTTGGGATTCAAATCTGGAGTATGGCTCCAGAGCCCATGCTCAAATGTGCTCTCCTAAGGCTGAGCACAGTGTTTAACAGAGAGGAGCTCCTCGCTGAACGAATAGGAGAAAGCTTTGATCTGGAGCCAGGAACCACACCTTCTACTCCTGATTCTGCCACTGCCTCCCTACACAGCCCTAAACAAATCCGTGTTTCTTTCCACATAAAATAAGGGACCTGGATGTTGATATTAATAGCAATAGCAAGAGATAGTATTTGCGATTCTGATCCCTTCTGAGGTTTTAAATAATTTAATCCCCACAATGATATAAGGAAATTGAGGCAGACAGAGATTAAGTCACCTGCCCAAAATCTAGAAAATGAGAGAGGCAGGATTCAAGGCACTTCATTATGTTCCTAAACCATGCTCTCTAGCCCAGGTGGCTGCAAGGAGATGCCCCAGGGGCCAAAAGGAGCAGTATGGAACAGGCAGACGTTGGGCTCCACCTGCCCATTTCCATCAAAGCAGCTCTACGTGTCTCTCTTTTGTAGAATGAGTTCCTATTTGACATTTCCCTTGAAGAAGGGGTCTCTGCTAAAACATAAAAGGTTGAAAACCACTGGCCCAAATAATTCTGAAATTTAATGAGACTCCCAGGTATGAGCTTGGACTTTTCTGGTAATCTTAGCTCATTATGAGCACATAAGATGGGGACCAAGATTGTATGTAAGAACAGTCCCAGCTGCAGAAAAGGTCAGACAACACTGCTAAAGATGAGCTCCTACCTACCTGCTCCACTCGGATCTCAATCTCTCCATTCACCTTCTTCCCATGGAAATACTTTGACCTGTAAAGGGGAAGAAATAAGCTGAGTAAGGATGCAGGCTGTTTTACTCTTTTCTCCCTTCTCCCACAGGCCTTACTCCAGAGGTGCATATTGAGACACATCCTCGGCCATCCTACTGTTTCCTCCTACCTTCACAGCTGATTTTCTCAGTCTTTTTTTTTTTTTTTTTTTGAGATGGAGTTTCACTCTT
>NW_012118010.1:556814-561854 GCF_000951035.1 Colobus angolensis palliatus
TTTTATCCATATTTATCTTAAATTCATGATTCTCATTGTGTTATCTTCACATATATGTTAATCCTGTGTCCCCTACCCTTTGAAGGCAAAACCACAAATGGTTTACCTTGGCATCCTCCAACCCTCCAATTTAGTCTTCAGAAATATGTTGAATGTATAAAAGAATGATGATTGCTAGAAAGTGTGTAATTTAAAGTCTTTAGAAAATACAGTTTTGTTCAATCCAGTTTCATCCTCAAGTATATATTTTTGTGTTCTTTTAACATTAAAAATGTTATGGCATTTTAACTCTTAACAAAAATCAATGTTTTAGTGATGCCCATTATCCATATCCAAATCTTCTAACTATCCGAAAAAGAGAATCCTACATAAATAATGCAGTATTATTTTATTGAGTTTTACCTATATACCCCATATACTCCACCAAAGACTTATTATTGATCTATCCACTCTCACCCATTTCTCTATTTTTCTATTTGTCTAATAAAGCAGTCCTCATTCATTCCTTTGTCCATCTGCCATCCATCCATTCATACGTCTGTCCATTCGTCCATCTATCCTTCCTTCCTTCCTTCCTTCCTTCCTTTCCTTCCTTCCCTCCTTCCTTCCCTCCTTCCTTCCATCGACTTTCTTCTACACCCCTGCCTCCGTCTTCTCCGTCATCAGTACATGATATCCCTATCTACCCATTGCTTAGACATCATCCCTGTACTCACTGATTCTACATTTTAATTATTTCTCAAATTCATTTACCTGGTCATTTTTCTCCATAAGCACCCTAATCCTGACCTATGATTCATCTCTCTACTGAGAGTCTCTTCATATTGTTTTTATACTATTTATTACAATGACAACTAATTATAATTCGTAGCTGGGTTTAACGCCTGTGTGCCACTAAACTATAATACAGCTCCTTGAGGTCAGAAACAACCTATCATATTCATCATTTTCTTCCTAACACCTACTAGAGTGCTTAACACATAGCAGGTGCTTGATTAATATTTGTTAGATGAATACACGAGTGAAGGGACTAATGAAAAAACACTTGTTGAGTATCAACTCTTGTGCCAGAAACTCTGCTATAGAGTTTAACGTACATCCTTTCTCATTAGTGCTCACAACCACCACCACGAAGTAGATATCATTATTTCCAACTTACAGATGAAGAAACTGAAACCCAGAGAGACTAAATACTTTGCCTAAGGGATTTGAACCCAGGACTTCTAATTCCGTATCTGTGCTTTTGCTCAACTCTGAAAAATAGCAGTGAAAATTGGGGTCTTCATGGGTTTGGATATCGTTCACAAAAAGTAACAAAAGTTCCCATTTTCTCTTTTTGATTATTGGTATGATGACACTAATAGTTCTCAGTGACTTGCTATGAACTGGGCATTGTGTTAAGCATTTCCATAAACTTCTTTGGGACAGAGACAGCTCTTTGTTTTCTAATACTCACTCTCCCCTTTTTCCACAGTAAGAGAGTTTACAGATTGGTACATAAAAATGTGCACCCCAACTCTCCCATCAGCTGGGTGCAGCCACAAGATTGATTTCTAATGAATAATTTTTTAAGCTTAACAACCTTCTTAGTCTCCTATTCTTTTCCTTGGAAGATGGATGTCATCACCCATTTTTTTCAGCCTTCCATTTGTGAAAGAATCCTTTTTGCGAATTTACTAATTGCTTCGGTCTGTCTGCCTCCAAAGTCTCTCTGCCTACTCTTAGCTGATGCCAGTGGAGTTAATCTCTTCCCAAGACTGACTGACAGCTCTGATATTAGCACCACTTTTTCTTACATCCTGATGGGCTTAGATGTCAACTAGGCAGTACTTTAGTAGGAAAGGAACTATTAGTGTGACTTGAAAGCAAGATTTTGATTTTTTTTTTTTCTCTCAGCAATGGTCTTCAAATAAATACCTGTGTGGACAGCCTCATACAAAGAGAATCTTTTCATATAGTTTGTGAATTTTAGCATGACTCCTTAAAGGTGGTATCGGCAAATTCCAGACACAAGGACAGGCCCATGTCTAGTATTTGCAGCGCCTGGGGCAAAGCGACAAATGGAAACCTGTGTGTCACACGTCTAATATTTAAAATTGACAAAATCAAGCCAGCAAACATTTAAATAAAAGACATCTGTCCACCAGGCATGGTGGCTCATGCCTGTAATCCTAGCACTTTGGGAGACCGAGGCAGGTGGATCATGAGGCCAGGAGTTTGAGTCCAGCCTGGCCAACATAGTGAAACGCCATCTTTACTAAAAATACAAAAAATTAGCCAGGCGTGGTGGTGGGTGCCTGTAATTCCAGCTACTCGGGAGGCTGAGGCAGGAGAATCGCCTGAACCCAGGAGGCTGAGGTTGCAGTGAGCCAAGATTGTGCCATTGTACTCCAACCTGGGCAGCCTGGGAGACAAGAGTAAAACTCCGTCTTAAAAAAAAAAAAAGAAAGAAAGAAAGAAAGAAAAGAAAAAGAAAAAGAAAAAAAAGACGTCTGTCTCCCTTCCTTGGCAGATACAACTTCCTAATAACCTTAAAGACTCAGAATGTAGACTTCTGAGAATTCTTTGTGCTCTACCCAGCACATGGCAGCATGAGGATTGCCAGCTCTTGGTTCTCAGACCTCACCCAAGATCCTCCTTAATTCCCCACCCACTCTCCTCTGTCCTGCACCACCGAGGCTCCTGGTGCGGGTATGTGGATGACCTAGACCACGTGGCCAAGCTTCATCTACTCCCTTCCCCTCCCCAGATGGTTGCCCTTTGGCCACCTCTTGGAAGATGGACCAAGAAATTGGCCTATATCGGCCCTGAAGTTGGGTTAAGGTCCCTTTGAGGAGGGAATTCTAGAGTTTGGGTACCCAGGGCATGGCTTAAGAGTGCAATTTGCAGGGTCTTGGTGGGAATATCCCCTCAGTCCTAACTCCTCTGCCTGTCAAGAGAGGTGTGGCTAATAAAGACCAGAGCAGGATCCAAGGTAGGTGTCCTTTGTGGATTTAAACAAGTCATTAGCTTTTAAATCCAAGCTCCAAATTTAAAAGAAGTATTTGGTGGGCCTGGGACCGGGAATGGTAACCTGTGATTACAATCACCAGCATACTGGAAAAAAAAAACAAAAAAACGTAGATTTGCAATCACACAGGCTTGGGCAAAATCTTAGCTCTACTACTCACCCACCATGTGTTCTCAGACAAGACACTTAGCCCTCTGGGTCTCAGTTTCCTCATTTGTCAAGTGGTGATAGTAACTACCAGGGAAGGGTGTGGTGAGAAACTCACATAATCCTCTACGCAACAAGGCAGTAAAGTGCAATGGCTTCAGGGCAGATAGCCTGGATAGGACCCCTACTCCTCCACTCACTTGTGCAAGCTTGGGTAAGCCAACCTCTGAATGCCTTAGTTTCCACACCTAGGAAATGAGGATAATAGCAGTAGCCACCTCTCAGGGTTGTTATGAGGATTAAATGAAACAAGACATACAAAGCACTGAGAATAGTCCCTGGCACATAGTAAGCTCCAAAGTGTATAGCCCACGGCCTGAAACAATCCACAAGAGCAAAGAGCTATCGAGTGTTTACCCTGTACCTAGTGGGTGCTGCAAGGTGGGGGCCCACAAATAAAACAATCTGACCCTCTTGGGGGTTACAAAGCAGAATTATGACTCACCTTGATCTGTCTCATAGGTGCAAAGAGTGATGGCTGGTGATGGGGACAAAGAGGTGGCCTTGGTCTATAAGGACAGCCAGCCCCTTCACATCCTTCCTCCTATTTGACCCTCATGCCACCCCTGAGGGGTGGTAGGACAGGGATCACTCCCCACATGTTCCAGATGGAGAAGTCTCTGCTCAAAGTCACACAAGTGATCTGGGTACCCAAATCCTAGAGGGAAGAATTTCCAGCCTTTCCTGGAGACACTAAGTAGTCTTTCAGATTTTTTGGATCCATTCCAGAGCCCTGGCGTCCGTCATGATCTGGACCCTGCTGACTGGGGGTCTGCTTCCCCTCTGGTTTGCTGTCTATTTCATGGTCGCATCCAACTTCCTGCGCTTCTCTAAATACTCCCTGTGCTGTCATGCCTCTGAGCCTCTGCACAGGCCATCACCTCTGCTTGGCGCTTCCTTGACTCTCTTTTTCTCGTGTTCCAAGATCCCATGAGTGATATCTACTCTGTTGAGTTTTCCCTAACAGCACCCCCTTCCCTGGCTGGGCTGAGCGTCCTCCCTTGGTTCCTACAGCACGCTGCACTTACGACCATTCCAGCCCTTACCACTCCATGTTGTTACTACACATCACTTATCTGCCCTCTGCCCCCAAACATCTAGTCTGTGAGCTCCTGGAAACCAGAAACTGAGTCTCCATGCTCACTGTGTCTCCAGTATCCAGCACGATGAACTAGGGCACAGGACACAGGCTTAACACATGTTCCCTGACCGGGTAAGGAGATACTGGCTGTAGGCCGGCCTTTCCTGGAGATACTTGACTGCCATCTACTGGCACACCATTCTAATACATTTACAGATCTACAGCCACGGCGATGTGGGGGCATGTACCAGGCCAACCTGCGCAACTGGCATTCCTCGACTTGATTCTAATCTGGAACCCGAAACACTTTGCACTACACCAATACCACCCAAGCAGCTGTGGTCTTAATGAGACCTCACCTTCCCAGGAGAAACATTTGTTTTGCCCATCTCTGGAATGTTTACTGCAGGGCCTGGCAGACGGACTGGGGCTGAAGCTGAGGGTCAGGGAGTCCATCCCCCCGCCTGGCTGAAAGTCAGAAGTCTGTCTCCTGATGGGCCACACAGACTGCTGCCTCCTTGCCGGGGGCTCATTCAGGCTTGAGCCGCCTCTGAACGGCTCTGTCTGGCAGAGGGAAGGGTAGGGATGGTCTGGAATTCTAGATGCCTTTGGGGGCTGGGGTTGCTGCCTCTGTAGTTGACTGGCTGTCTGACCTCAGGCAAAATGGATGGACCCGCTGTGCCTAAGGGCTCTGTCTCTCACGGCTGCCTCCTCCCCACACCCTAATATGTTCAATCTCATA
>NW_012118010.1:563349-564929 GCF_000951035.1 Colobus angolensis palliatus
GGGAGGCTAAGGCAGGAGAATCACTTGAACTCAGGAGGTAGAGGTTGCAGTGAGCCAAGATCTCGCCACTGCACTCCAGTCTGGCAACAGAGCGAGACTCTGTGTCAAATAATAATAACAACAATAATAATAATTAAAAAATAAATAAAGAGAAGAGTACTATGAATAAAATGCACAATCAATGTGATTGAGGATAAGATGTGGGGTGCAGGGTAAATTGGACTTCAGTTGGTAAAAAAGGCTTCTTTTGAAGACACTGAACATACACAGATAGACAACCTACTATGTGCTAGAGTCTGCAGGCTTTAAGGAAACAAGCGCAAAGACAACATAACTAGCTCTTGGCCTCAGGGGGCTTACTACCTAATGGCAGAGACAGACACAAAAATAGAAAATGACCACACAGGGCATTCACACAAATATTACCCTCAAGTCACAGAAAAAGCAGCCAACTCAGCCTGAAGGTCAGGGGTCACTTTCCTGAGGTCACGGTCCATCCATCCATCCAATGTTTGGTACCTAGTCTTTGCCAGGGCTGCAAAGGTGAGTGCAGCAGGATCTGGATGTATGTGTCTGCTGAAAGCACACGGGCAAGGACAAAGGAGGTAGGTACACCCTGGGGGCACCCGAGAGAGAGATAATGTTCCTGGGTATTTCCTTTAAAGTACAACAGGCACAGAGCAGAAGACCTGGGTTTGAGTGGGCAGCTCTGGCACCTGCCGCCTGATTTTGGACCAGCTTCTGCTTCCTCTTCTGTAGATGGGGATAAGAAGATCTATTCACAGGGTTGTCAACAGGATTATATGAAGACACAGATTTAAGGGCCTCTGTAACCTGCCAAGAATGTGCTAGCAAGTGAGCTGTTCCCCGGTGGGCTGCAGGGGTAGAACTTGATCTCCCCAGGTAAGGAAGTGCATGAGCACAACGAGCCTTGGAGACAAGCCCAGGTCCCGTTCAGCTATTTATCTCTTAGTGCTGCCTCAGGCCAGTGTCAACCTTCCTGAACCTTGGTTTCCTTACCTGTAAAAATAAGGACATTACTACATCTGCTGTAAGAACCCCATGAATGATACCCCTGACACATGGCAGGTGTTTAACTAATGTTCACCTCTTTCCCTCCTGTGCGTCAACATGATGGGTGGAGGGTCGAGACCAGCTGGGTATGTCCCTGAGAACATGACAGGACATTTTCTCTCTCAAAGAGGAAGAAGATGGCAGCATCTGCCTTGCTCTAAATGAAACACTGCTTGGTGTCGAGCATGATAGAGACCTTCCCTTTCTAATCCCTGGGAGCTCCCTTCCTCTCCAGCATAGGCCTTTAGGGTAAATAAAGTCATCAGGGCCAGGCAAGGTGGCTCATGCCTGTAATCCCAGCACTTTGGGAGGCCGAGGTGGGTGGATCACCTGAGGTCAGCAGTTCAAGACTAGCCTGGCCAACATGGTGAAGTCTCGTGTCTACTAAAAATACAAAAATTAGCCAGGCATGGTGGCATGAGCCTGTAATCCCAGCTACTTGGGAGGCTGAGGCAGGAAAAACACATGAACCTGGGAGGCGGAGGTTGCAGTGAGCCAAGATCAAG
>NW_012118010.1:569254-575813 GCF_000951035.1 Colobus angolensis palliatus
CTGTCATCTCTCTGCAGCCGAAGCCAAGTGGCAGATATCATCTGTCATAGAGCCTATGCTGCTGTTTTTCTTATAGCAGGGAAATATTTCTCTATGCCTGTGCTTTTTCCTACCACCTGCCCCTTCACTCAGGGACTCATTTGTCCCCTCTGAGCAGCTGCACAGGCAACCCCTAATTTCGCTAAGCCTATTCTGAAGATGGCAATTAGCTCAGCGCAAATCTTCAGGAAACCTGCACTCCTGTCCCTCCTGCAAACCCAGGGCAGGAAGTCAGGAAAATGGAAATGAAGCAGCATCCCTTCTCCTGCCGTCACAGATGGCTTCTCTCCTGTCGAAGATGCACGTCCCAGGCAGGCCTCCACAGGCCCCAGGGCTTCCTAGACGTTCTGTAATGAGGCTGGCATCTGCCCAGAGCCCTGCCTCCCCCAGGGCAAGACTGTAACTCAGGCAGAAATGAACTCCACCCCAGGAGTAGCTATTGCTCAAGAAGACTCGTGCATCCGAGGGACTCTGGAAAGAAGGTCACTTGGAGGGCCTGGGCCAGAAAGCTAGGTTGTGGAGGATAAAACATGACTCACAAGTGAAATGCTGAAACTCCTCAGAGTTTGCCCAAGGCAAGGGCATGAGAAGTGACTAGAGAAGACATCAGAGAGAAAACAAAAGGTTTCAGGTCCGAGCTTCCTTTTTAAAGGCTTGCAGCCTGATCCTTCATGGTCTAAGCCCCATTATTTTTCCCAAATGGGTAGCCAAGCTGTGTCTGAACACCTGCACGTGATGGGGAGCTCATTGCCTCACCAGGCAGCCCACTCAGTCTCTGGATGACTTGGCCAATTAGATGAATTTTCTGTATATTGAGCTGAAATATGTCTCCCTCTTTGTTTTCCCCCATTGGTTCCAGTTCTACCAGGTGGGAGTCTCATGAAACAAGTCCTCTAGCTGGGGGGTTTCTAAACTTGGCTTTACATCATTTAAAAAATTCATCTCAGCCAGGCACGGTAGCTCACGCCTGTAATCCCAGCACTTTGGGAGGCCAAGGCGGTTGGATCACCTGAGGTCAGGAGTTCAAGACCAGCCTGACCAATACAGTGGAACCCCACCTCTACTAAAAATACAAAAATTAGTCAGGTGTGGTGGTGGGCATCTGTAGTCCCAGCTACTGGGGAGGCTGAGACAGGAGAATTGTTTGAACCTGGGAGGCAGTGGTTGCAGTGAGGTGACATCACTCCACTGCACTCCAGCCTGGGTGACAGAGCGAGACTCCATCTAGGGAAAAAAAAAAGAAAGTTCATCTCCTGAGCTCCAATCTAGATATTCTGATTCCATCATTGCAGAGGGACATCTCAGTGTGGCCTGTCCTGTATCCATTCTGCCTTCTTCTGGTAACAGCAGCTCTATTTGCATTCGCATTGATGGAAGCAAGCCTTCTTTTTGTGCAGTCCTGGTGCGACTGTCCCAAAGTGCCCGCAGAGCAAGGAGTGGAACAAGCTGAGCTTGTTCTTCTCCAGGAATTTGATTTTTGAACAGAGAGAAACAAGGATGAAAGCAAGCAGGAGCTGATTTATCCCGAGACTGTTCCTGCCACCTACATCTGTGGAGGGGCCCAGGGATTCAGGGACTCAACAGCCCCATCTTTCTGACACTCAGGTCTCCCTGCTTTCCTTTGCTTCTGAGAGCTTCCCCGTACATTTTCAACAAATCTCTTTTGTTTGTTTGTTTTGTTTTGTTTTGTTTTGGCCCAGGCTGGAGTGCAGTGGTGCGGTCTCGGCTCACTGCAACCTCCACCTCCTGGGTTCAAGTGATTCTCCCGCCTCAGTCTCTCAAGTAGCTGAGACTACAGGGTCCCGCCACCACACCCTGCTAATTTGTGTATTTTTAGTAGAGATGGGGTTTCACCATGTTGGCTAGGCTGGTCTCGAACTCCTGACTTTGTGATTCACCCGCCTCGGCCTCCCAAAGTGTTGGGATTACAGGCGTGAGCCGCCACGCCCGGCCCAAAGTCTATTTCTTTTTCGTGCAAAGAACTGTATCCAACACAGAGGGTGTAGATGGTGCCTGGGAATCTGAATGTCATTGTGATGGAAAGTCTTTTGGGGGCCATGCTCTTAGTCCATCCTCACTGTTTAACATAGGAGAAACAGAGGCCAGAGAAGAAGGTGATCCCTCAGTACCAGCCTCAAGACCCCACAGCATCTGCAGAGTTCTTTAGAAAGGCAGCCAAGAAGAGAGAAATTTAGGAAGAAACAGCACCCATCAGATTTCTCCCCACACTCTCTTCTGCTCAAAGACATTTCCTCCAGATTTTCTAGCTCCTGTTTCCGAGGGTGAGGCTCTCCCCCAAGACTCCACTAGGACGGGGGTAACAACTCTTCACTGTTCCCCCCTCCTCCCCAAAAGAGCTGGGTAGGAAGCAGCAGAGGCACCAGGCCGCTGGATTGGACGGTGTGTAGACCTCACGGAGAGGGGTCAGCACTTGAAAAATTCCTCAAGTCAAAGGGCTCCGGGCTTGGGTGCCGCACAAGGCCCTCACTGTGTGCACATTGTCTCCCTGATAAAAGGGGCCGGGCCTGGGAAAACGGAGTCGTCTCCAGGCGACGGGGTAGGCTGCTGAGGAATGCCCAGGACCCCTCCCTCCCCCAGACACCAGGGCCAGGACGGCGAGGGGGTAGGGAGGGGCAGGGGGTGCAGCGTGGGTGCCCAGAGGGAGAGGAATGAAGTTCAGAGCCCCTCCAGGTGGTGTTGGGTGGTGTGTTTGAGTCATGGAATGAAGCAAGCAGAAAGTGACAAAACTCCCTTCATTAGGCCCTTCCTATCTCCACCCCCAGTCCCTCCAGCCATCCCAGAAACTCCTTCATTTCCCCATGCAAACAGGCAGGGCCTGCCCTTGTTCAAGGAGAGCCTTAGGGGTAGGGGAAGTGGTGGAGAAAGGCACAAGGATTTTGTTCCTCAGAGCCAAGTGTCTTCAACAGAGAGTTGTGTGTCTCCACTCTAAGCCTCTCAACCAACTCTAGGAGGAGGGGACTGACTTGGAGTCGGCACCTCATCCTCACAGCGAAGGGACTACCAGCCTGCCAGGATCTTGACATCCTCCTCTAGGGCTTCTGGAAGACGGCCCTCCAGCACATCCAGCTGAGCTGAGAGGCAGGCCAAGTGGCTTCCTTCCCCCTGGCTTCCACAATGATTATATTCACAAGCAATTAGTAATTGCAATTAATTGTTAATAACAGTTACCATTTCAGGGCCTCTTAGGACAGCCTAAGCCGTGTACCAGCTCCACCCATGTCATTATCTCTAATCTTTCCAGTTACCCTTCCAGGAAGATATTCCATGACCCTGCCTTCCTGCTGAGGAATGTGAGGTTCGGAGGTTGGATTTGCCCAAGGTCACATAACTGAGAAGGAAAACAGGGACCAGAGCCCACAGTACCCAGACGGTCTGGCTCTGGACTGTCCCTTCAGCTTTGCTCCCTCCCTCCTTGCTGGTGACAGACAGTCCTCGTCACAGGCAAGGAAAGCTACTCTCTGAGAATGGGGTCAATAGGGGGATCTGGTTTGGCTCTTCTAGCCAGAAAACAAAGCAGCTCTAAGGCCAACCTCTCACTGACCCCGTGGTAGCAGAGCCAGCAGTGTCTCTTGTTGCTGCCCTCCACAAGCAGAGAGGCCAGATAAAATCCAGGACATCCAAATTTTCCATCCAATCCAAATTTCCAATGAACAGTATATCATTTTGTAGTATAAGTCTATCCCAAATATTGCATGGGATATACTTAGACTCATTCATTGTCTATCTAAGTATTAACTGGGTATCTTGTATTTTTATTTGCTAAATCTGACAACCCTACTCCTAAGCCACTGCTGGTGGTGCCAGCTCTGAGTTCACCCCCCTATCCTTCCTCCAGGTGGCACAGGTGGATGCAGAATGTCCTGATCATCACAGGGCTGATCAAGCCCAATGCAGTCCTTACAGGGACAGGCCAAGATGCCCTGCAGTCCTCATGCCTTCGGTCAAAGCAGCCTGAAACTGCTTTTTGTTTTTTTTTCTGAGATGGAGTCTCCCTCTGCCACCAGGATGGAGTGCAGTGGCACTATCTTGGCTCACTGCAGCCTCCGACTCCCTGGTTCAAGCGATTCTCCTGCCTCAGCCTCCTGAGTAGCTGGGATTGCAGGCATGCACCACCACGCTCAGTTAATTTTTGTTTATTAGTAGAGACAGGGTTTCATCATGTTGGCCAGGATGGTCTCGATCTCCTGACCTTGTGATCTGTCTGCCTTAGCCTCCCAAAGTGCTGAGATACAGGCATGAGCCACCGCGCCTGGCCTTTTTTTTTTTTTTTCCCTAAAGGAAATGTTGGCCTCTGAGTTACCAGCTGCACCAGAAGGAGGAGGGGAAGCCTTGTAAATAACATGCAAGTATCAGGTACTCTTCTTGAATTCCAGAGCAACTGAATATTTTCTAAGGCTCTCTTCCAGGGCATCTTCAATCCTGAACTTTCCCTTAATAACAGTAACAGCCTTTGGCAAGAGAATCCATTCATTCCTTAAATCATCCATCTATCCCGGCCTCCCATCCATCTATCCTAGCCAGGCACTGTGCTAGGCTCTGAGAGTCAGTGGTTGCATAGGAAAGGCATAAACTCTAATCTTGAGTCGGAGTTGGTCTAATATGGGTAGGACCAAACAAAGTCACTCACACCTACATTGAAAAACGGCCGTGGAGGAGAGGAACTCGGAATTCTCACTGGACCCTCATAACATCCCTGAGAAGTTAGCGGTATAGGAAATATAATGGCATCGTGATCCCACTTTACAGACAAAGAAACTGAGGTGCCGAAAGGTACAGTATCTTGGCCAAGATCACAGAGATAGTGAGTGGCAGAGCTGGGACTTCAAGCCCACGCTACCACCTGCCTAGAGTTCTCTTGAGTATTATCTTCTTTCCCATTTAACTCTCAGGAATATGTCTGATGTGTGTTAGGAAATCACATCTTTACTATCTAAACAAAGGGGAAAGAACAGAAAAGATCATGCCTGAGATCCCTTGGTGCTTTAAAAAGAGGAAAATATTCTATGCACACCCAAGGACAATTTCTGTAGAAGGTCCAATTTGCAAACCTGAACTCGGAAGTATGTGTATGGCTAAAGGAATTCCCTTTTCTCTGGACACCCTTAATGCTCTGGCCTCCCGGAGGGCTCCGGCAGGGCGGGGCCGCCTGGCTAGAGGTGGAGCGCCTTCCTCTGAGGGTGAGGTCACCGGAATCCTGTGCTTGGCTTTGCACTGTAACATGGAGTGCTGCCACCCATTGCCTAACACTGCTCTCAGATGTTGGGTGTGTGCCGGGGTGTGAGGCCCCAGGGTCCTGCTCTCCAAGGCCAGTGTCCTCAGGAGCAGTACAGGAGGGGCTGAGCTTCAGGTGGGAGAGATCAGGGAGTGGCATAACAACTGTGGTACCCAGGCTGGTCCTTTGGATGGGCCTGAGCCAGATCCCAGATGTTACTAGCATTTGCTTTGATTTTGGACTCAGAGCCTCAGTCTTCCTTATGTATACAATGAGAATAGTATTAGGGCCCCATACAGTTATTGGGAGGGCTAAATTAGAGAATCTGTGAAAGCCATTGAACCCCTGGTCAGGGGAAATGCACAGATGCTTGCCAAAAGATGATGATGCATACATGACCCCATCCTCAAAGAGCTCTGTCATTCATGTGCTTGTTCAGTCATTTGACCAACACTCTTCAGCATCTATCTCGTGCCACACACTGAAGCAGTAGCAGTGGTCAGCAGGAGAGCGGCACCATCAGAAATTCCTTTCACGAAGTTAGCCCAGTTCAAGTTCCAGCTCAGCTCCCCTTCTGTCTCCTCGAGCAGGTGCATGGTTTGTCTACGCTCTGCCCCCCTCACCTTTAAATGAGCCGACAGTCAACTCCTGCTCATTGGCAAATGCTTAACAACCAGTTCTCTGGATGGGGGAACAAAAAGCCCTGCTTTCTAGCATTTGCCAATTTCCACAGTGTAAACGCTCCCGCAACAGCCAACGTGATTTTCAGGTGCACTGAGTCAAGGTGAGAGGGAAAAAGAGAATTTTAAGAATGCCACCAATGTCATTCCTCAGTTTCACTGTCACACTCCCAACCTTGTCATTGCCAATAACACATCACCTCCCAAATTCCTCATTCAGTCAACAGGCATTTCCTACATACCTATTATCTGCCCTGTTCTAGGCATGGGCAAATACAGACACCATGTAGAAATGGATGGGCAGGTAGTGGTGAAGGGCACACAGGTGATGACCATACAGTGTAATAACTCTTGGAATATCTAGAAATGCACAAGGTGCTTACCAATGTGTATCATTAATCCTTGTTTAGTAGGAAGGTGTAGTCTGATATTCCTCCACCAGATGGATGGTAGCTGGGGAGGGTTTCAGAGGGTTTCAAACCAAGGACACCCTTTTTATTTCTTACCCAACAAATAAAAGAAAAAAGGGCCGGGCGCGGTGGCTCAAGCCTGTAATCCCAGCACTTTGGGAGGCCGAGACGGGCGGATCACGAGGTCAGGAGATCGA
>NW_012118010.1:575993-579698 GCF_000951035.1 Colobus angolensis palliatus
AAAAAGAAAAAAGAAACCATTGGGAAGGGTGGGCAATAAAAGCGAAGATAACAATAGATCATTGCGGAAATGGAATAGCAGATATTCTGAGAAAAAGGCTACCAGCAAAGTAAGAGGACGGGAGAGCCAGAGCTCCAGAGACCACCCAGGCAGGACTGCAGTGAGCTGGGGAGGAACAGCTTCTATCCACCGCTCCCCCAACACCCCTCCTCCCCATTCTATCCAGGCTCCAGAGACCCTGCAGGATAAACTGAGGGCAGGGAGGTACACCAGCTTTTTTATTTTTTGGGTCATGTTAAAGGTTTTCATTTTGAAAATCAAACCTGGGGTTCTGGTACGTTCTATAAGAATAGTTAAAAAAAAAAAAAGTCCCTCCATCCCCCTTTTTAAAAACAATTTCAAATAGCAGCCTTACAGTGACTCTGGCATCCTGGTAAGTAAAGAGTCAAGATTTTATACAGAGGTGAATAAAAATAGAAATTCTTCCACCGTGTGTTCTGTGTTACTGAACCCTAAGGTGAGGTGAGTTTCAGACTCCATTATGTACAGTACAAGTTATTCTGCTTGGACTAGGGTAGGGCAATGACATATGATAACTTAACAGTTACTGTGTGTTGAGCTCCAGGAATATCAAGAAGAGTAAGAGACAGGCCTTGTTCTTGCAGAAGAGACTATTATAATACAGATACAGGCTGGGGACAGTGGCTCACGCCTGTAATCCCAGCACTTTGGGAGGCCGAGGCAGGTGGATCACAAGGTCAGGAGATCGAGACCATCCTGGTTAACACAGTGAAATCCCATCTCTACTAAAAACACAAAAAATTAGCCGGGTGTGGTGGTGGGTGTATGTAGTCCCAGCTACTCCAGAGGCTGAGGCAGGAGGATGGCGTGAACCTGGGAGACAGAGCTTGCAGTGGGCAGAGATCACACCACTGTACTCTAGGCTGGACAACACAGTGACTCTCTGTCTCAAAAACAAACACAAAACAAAACAAAAACAAACAGTAATAGCACAGGAAGCAGAGCTGGAAGCAGAACTAGACGGAGGGCAGGGCAGGCATGCTTATGACTTTGACTTTGAGGGCAACGATTCCCCCACCATAGGATCATATTAACAAAAGGAGATGCATGGGGAGGGGCAGGCAGAAGCAAAGTGAAACTGGTCAGATTTGTGTTTCAGAAAGATGACCCTTGGGTGGTCACATGGAAGGTAACCAGGAGGTGAACTCAAGATGGGAGCCTTCAGACCAGTGAAGCTGCTGGAAAATTCTAGGCAAGAGAAGCAGTGGAGTGGCAGCAGGGCTGAAGAGAACTGAGTTTGATATCAATTAATTATAATTCTCCTTTCCCTTGTGGTTCTCAAAACTGACAGATCAGGCCAGGCACGGTGGCTCACACCTGTAATCCCAGCACTTTGGGAGGCCAAGGTGGGAGGATCGCTTCAGCCCAGGAGTTCAAGACTAGCCTAGGCAACACAGTGAAACCCCATCTCATTTAAAAACAAACAAACAAACGAAGTGCTGATTGTCCCCCACCATCCCAGAGAAGAGTATCACCTTTAGTTCAGACCTACCCAGAGCCAGGCTAGCCTAGCCAGGCTCGTCTCCTCAGACACCCCCAATAGGAGAGAGTATCTTTAAATGCCTGGTCATGAGTTCTCCCAACAAAGACGGCTTTGTGACCCTCTATTTCTCCTGAAGATGAAAGGTCTTTCTCCAGGTCACTGGCCAGGTTTTGGATCGTCCTCTGCGGACCAAGGCTGGCTCAGAGTCCACAAGCTGGACACATCAGGTGGGGGACAGTGGTATCCTGCAACTCCCCCACCTGTCCACAACGAAACCGGATTCTACTGGAAGGCCCTGGACCAGGAATGGGAAGACAGAGAGATGTCTGTCTTCC
The DNA here is from genome assembly GCF_000951035.1 of Colobus angolensis palliatus. Taxonomy (NCBI): domain Eukaryota; kingdom Metazoa; phylum Chordata; class Mammalia; order Primates; family Cercopithecidae; genus Colobus; species Colobus angolensis. The sequence goes on from NW_012118010.1 coordinate 577,893, forward strand.
TGAGAAGGGATGACAAGGGTAGAAAAAGGGGCAGTATCATCGTTCCTGTTGGGGTGGGGATGGGCTCCCTGTCTGTCCAGACTGCAGCTCCTCTCCCGCTCATTATCATCTGAAAGGGCAAAGAAGAGGGCCTGTGAGCTGGCTTCGTCCCTTTAACCACTTCCTCCCACACAGTGCAGGAGGGACTGGAGAGGGGGCTGACCCAGAGGCATGCAGGCTCTGCAGAACTGCCCAGGCACTACGGGGCTGCCCCGCCACCTGCTGGCCGCTCCTGGTGGCAGGGGACAGGCATTTTTCTGGGATTCTTCAGGGCAGGACTGAGACTCTAAGGCAGCCAGCATCGATTTGGAGAAAGCCAGGAAGGTATTGAGATTCAGAGAGGTTAAGAAGTTCATGAAGAACCTAGGATGGAGTTCTGTAGCAGAAGCTGATATGTTGGTGGTAGGAAGTCTCTGTCACAAACATCTAATAATTGCAGGGCCAACTGCCAGGTGAGTTAATGAATCTTAGTTTCTTCTCCCCTTTTTCACCCACTGAGGGGCAAGAACACCATAAACCTAAGATTGTCAAGTCCTAATTAAAGTGTGGGCATAGGACGTATGATTGAAATATATTGGGAAAAATTCCTCTGACCAAAGCTGTGTCCCCACCTGTGCACATAGCCCAAAAGTCACACACTGGTCCTTCCTATGGATTAGAGAGACTGAACAGCAAAATCAAAATTTAAATGTTACGGCTGAGGCCATTCATTGCATTTCAACCTCATTCACTATTTCCCTACCCTACTATACACCACATGGACACTGGAGGGACAGAGATTAATAAGACCCAACTTTATCACCTAGGACCCACGGGAAGAGTAACCAACAGACCAATGGGTTAAATAAATAGCACAATGGGATAAATCCTAATCCTGACTGCCCAGCATATTTGGCATGAAGAAATTAAACAGGCATGCCTACAAGGGGCTACTGTTAAGATGATTAATGTTGCACAGGAAGGATCACAATAGTCTGCAATAATAATACACACTTATGCAGTACTTACTGTCTACCAGGCACATCCTATGCACTGTTATACTAACTCAGATCTTAACCCCACTTACATATATTAACTCTATGACATAGGTACTATCATTATTCCCATTTAGGTGCAGTAACTTACAAAGGTCACATAGTTACTTAAGAGTAGAGATGGAATTTGGACTCAGATAGCCTAGCTCTGATGTCTGTATTCTTAACCACTACACCGTACTGCCATTTATTAAGCTCAACCTCCACGCAAAGACATAACTTCCCTGACAAACAGCTGAGCCAGGGATAACACAGCCAGCAGAGAACACTCAAAATCAAGGTCAAATGTTGGGTTCAAGAGAGATAGAAAACTTCAAGGGCCATGCAGGCATTCTGACTACCGAGCAGATAGGCATTGTTCAGGGCAGAGGGCCTAAAAGTAACACCCCGGCAGATATCAACCCCTAAGCTCAGAGCCTAATAGTGATGCTTTACATAAACACATAAGCAGAGACAAACAAAGTTTCATGATAAACTCCCTTAAGCAAGCAGCAACACCTAAGATGATTCACACTGGATTGGTACACAGGTGATTCACATGACCACTCCGGTTAAGAAGAAGCAATTTCTGAGCAGGAAAGTGGAGACTGATGTCTGAATCTGCTGAACATACTTTAATGTTGACTTTATATAGAGTGTGCATTAAAACCTATAAATAGCACCAGGTGTGGTGGCTCACGCATGTAATCCCAGCACTTTGGGAGGCCGAGGTGGGTGGATCACGAGGTCAGGA
>NW_012118010.1:581296-582415 GCF_000951035.1 Colobus angolensis palliatus
TCAAGAGGAAGCAGAGCATAAAAGTTTGAAAAACTTGCAGCCTGACAATGTGACAGAAAAGAAAAATCCATTTGCTGGGGAGAAATTCAAGCCCACTGCAGAAATTTGCAGAAGTAACAAGGAGCCGAATGTTTATCACCAAGACAATGGAGAAAATATCTCCAGGGCATGTCAGAGACCTTGCGGGCAGCCCCTCCAATCACATGCCAGGAGGCCAAGGAGGGAAGAATGGTTTCATGAGCTGGGTCCAGGCCCCCCTCCTGTGTGCAGTCTCAAGATTTGGTGCCTATGTCCCAGCCACTTCAGCTTGGCTAAAAGAGATAAAGGTACAGCTGAGGCTGTTGCTTCAGAGGGTGCAAGCCCCAAGCCTTGGCAGCTTCCACGTGGTGCTGGCCCTGCAGATGCATAGAAGTCAAGTAGTGAGGTTTGGGAACCTCTGCCTAGATTTCAGAGGATGTATGGAAACACTTGAGTGTCCAGGCAGAAGTTTGCTGCAGGGGTGGAGCCCTCATGGAGAACCTCTGCTAGGGCAGTGGGGAAGGGAAATGTGGGGTTGGAGCCCCCACACAGAGTCCCTACTGGGGCACTGCCTAGTGGAGCTGTGAGAAGAGGGCCACTGTACTCTAGACCCCAGAATCGTAGATCCACTGACAGCTCACACTGTGAGCCTGGAAAAGACACGCAATGCCAGCCTGTGAAAGCAGCTGGGAGTGGGAACTGTACCCTGCAAAGCTATAGGGATGGAACTATCCAAGGTAGAGGGAGCCCACCTCTTGTGTCAGCATTACGTGGATGTGAGACATGGAGTCAAAGGAGATTATTTCAGAGCTTTAGGATTTAATTACTGCCTCATTGGATCAGTTACCTGGATGTGAGACATGGAGTTAAAGGAGATTATTTCAGAGCTTTAAGATTTAATTACTGCCTCACTGGATTTCAGATTTGCATGGAGCCTGTAGCCCCTTTGATTTGGCCAATTTCTCCCATTTGGAATGCATGTATTTACCCAATGCCTATACCTCTGTTGGATCTAGGAAGTAACTAACTTGCTTTTGATTTTACAGGCTTCTACGAGGAGGGGGTTTGCCTTGTCGCAGGTGAGACTTTGGACTTGGACTT
>NW_012118010.1:582666-585410 GCF_000951035.1 Colobus angolensis palliatus
GCGCCCGCCACCACGCCTGGCTAGGTTTTTGTATTTTTAGTAAAGACGGGGTTTCACCATGGTAGCCAAGATGGTCTCGATCTCCTGACCTCATGATCCACCTGCCTCAGACTCCCAAAATGCTGGGATTACAGGCGTGAGCCACCGCACCCGGCCTGAACTGCAATTTCAATGTCTCCAGCTAGACTGATAACATTTATCACCTCTGAGTACCTAACAGCTGGGATAGAGACTTATTCTCCAAATGCAGCTCCACATAAGCAGGAGCCTGTTCCCTACTATACACGTGCATCTCAGCTATGCCTGGCACCGAATCAGTGCTCAGTAAACTACCTGGTGAATGACTGCTATAGTGATCTTGACACAGGTGTCAGGTCTCTGCCACTGGGGAACTTACCAGCTAGGGGCACTGCCTGAGAAGAGGCTGGCAGTGGTCATTTCTGCCCACCTTTGGTGTTCAGAAGACAGGCTCTGGAGCCAGACTGCCAGTATCTGGAAGAGCTGAGATGCACACTCAGGCACTCTGATCCCAAAGGTTTGGGATGAGGACTGTGGACTTGTATTGCTTTCTTTTATCCTCATAATAAGCTCATTTTATGGAAGGAGGGTGGCTGAGGCTGACAGGTTAATCTCGCAAGTACCACCAGATGTATTTCAGATTTTAGAAGTTTTCCATTTTTAGGAAGGTAATATGGTGAATATACCATATTTTATATAACACTTTCAGTAGGCTCTGAACTATACTCCATATCAAACACATTCAGATGCTTGCAGCAAATCATACGAACAAACACACTTAGTATAATTACAGCCTCACATTCCTGCAGATTAGGCTTTGCTACCAAAAGAATTGCAAAAAATTTTCTAGTTTCCAGAGTGTGTTGGATTTGGGATTTGCAGGCGAGGGACTGTGGACTTGTAAATATAAAGCCGTTAGAAGAGAAAGTGGCACTGAGTAGGTGCTGTGGGCCTAGCATGCAGCAGCCACTTGGTACATGTTAGTTTCATGTTAGTTTCCTTCTCTCCAGCCAGGCTCTGATAGCACCTGAGCCTCTCATAGCTCTCCCCTTCTATTACCCCAAGAGATGAGATAATCCCCACTCCTCTCTTGCCCCAGAAGGCAGTAGAACTTGCAAATTCCTGCTTACCAGTCTGTATGGGCATCATCGATCACCAACAGGATCCTGGGTCTTTGAACAATGGCCGTGGAGGGACCTGGAGGCTCCATCAGTCCTGAGGTGGCCTGAGGGGTCTGCTTCATGGCACTGGAGAGGGAGCTAAAAAGGCTGGATCCTGGAGAGGAGAAGGAGGCAGCCAGGGGCTGGGGGTGCCTCCTCTCCATGGCCGGGGAAGCAGGTGAGCTGGTGGAGCTATCTGGGCGTTGCAGGTCCGTCATATAGCCATTAGGCAGATTGGCCACGAAGCTGCTGTCAGAGAGACGTCGCCGGAGGAAATTCATGGCTGTGGATGGATGGAGATGACTGGCTCCTACCTGGACGTGTGTAGGTGAGGTCCAGAAGACAGGATGCTGCCAGGTACGGGGAGTGGTAGGACTTCAGCCAGAAGAGCCAGGGGGATTTTGTACAACCAGCAGTCAGCTTTACCTGCCTTTGTTTACCTGCTGGAAATAAGCCAACAAATACATAAGTGGAAATGACCTCCACCCCCTTAAAAGTAAACAGATACAGCACTTTCCTGCCCCACTGCAGGTGGCAATGTAAATTAGGACATCCTTCTGGAAAGGAATTTGGCTACACATGTTAAGAGGATAGCTTTTTAGCCTACAGTTTCCATTTTCTGGAATTACATTGCAAAGAAAGATTCTAAGTTACAGAAAAAGCTTCATGCACAAATATGTTAATCACAGGTTATTTACACTAGCGAAATACGGGAAGTATCTCAACATTCAACCACGGTTTAACGAATAAGTCAACCACAGCACAGTTACTCAATGAACCATTTGTGGCTATTTTTAAAGATGTCTTGAAGAAGGGATTTTGGTAACAGAAACAATTTTGTGTTCTAATGATAAGTTCAAAAGATAATTATTCAAAATTATAGGAACCAAATGACTACAAAGATGTACAAGTTGAAAGAACAAAACTTGGGAAATAAAAAAAATCAAAGTGTTAACAGTGATTATATTTTGGTAATGCAAGTACATGCCTTTTTTTCTTTTTCTTTCCACTTACTTATATTTTTCAAATTTTTTAGAATGCTTATTACTACAGATTGGCCTGCCCCCCACCTCACCAAACTTATATGTTGAAGATAATGCTGAATATGATGCTTTGGAATTCAGTCCTTTGGGAGGTAATTATGGTTAGTGGGGTCATTAGGGTGTGCCCCACGCAATGGAAGTACAGCCCTTATAAGAAAGGATGCCAGAGAGCTTGCTTTCCCTGCACTATGTGAAATCAAAGGTAAAAGGCAGCCATCTGCAAACCAGGAGAGGGCCCTCACCAGAACCAGGCAGAGCTGACACCCTGACCTTGGACTTCCCAGCTTCCAGAACTGTGAGAAATAAGTATCTATTGCTTAACCCACCCAGCCTATGGTATTTTGTTATGTCAGCACAAGCAGATAATATACACATCCATTGCTTTTCTAAACAAGACTAACATAAGTGAAAAACAACCCACACTGTTCATTTGAGATCAAAACATCCCACTGAGAACAATGAGTATTTAAACCGTTAGACTTTATATTTTTTGTTAAGATTATTATATACTTTTTTTTTTTTT
>NW_012118010.1:586585-592574 GCF_000951035.1 Colobus angolensis palliatus
TAGATCTTTTCTTAGAGAAAATACCCAGGAGTTAATTTGTTGGGTCATGGGGTAAGTGTATGTCTAACTTAATAAGAAACTGTCAAAAAGTTTCCCATAGTGGTTGTTTGATTTTGCACACTCCATTTGAGAATTCCCATTCTTCCACATCCTTTCTCACATTTGGTTGTTGTCTTTTTCATCTTAACCATTCTAGTGGGTGTAGCACAGTACCTTATTGTGTTTTAAATTTATTTTGTCTGATATTTAATGAGAGTGAACAAGTTTCACGGGTTTACTGGCCAGTGACATACCTTCTTTTGTGGAGTATCTATTCAAATCTTTGGCCCATTTCTAAAAGGCAGGTTGTTTACCTTTTTATTTTTGATTTGTAGGAGTTCTTTATATATTCTAGATATAAGTCCATTGTCAGACACGTACATTCTAAACATTTTCAACCATTCTATGGCTTGCTACTTCATTTCCTTCATGAGCAGAAGTATGGCAGAATAAAACAACTCTTAAAAAAGTGAATTGTTTGAGATAAAAGCATCCCAATAAGAAAAAAAATTATACCATAGGATGAGATCACACTTCTACATTTTGGTATTGGGAATACTTTACATATTCTTTCATATATATGTATCTAAACACACACATACATATATGTATATAAATATATATACATATATAAAGTCTATTATACATATCTGCAGATGTTTTGATAAACAGAAACTTTTATTTTTATTATTTTTATTTTTATTTTTTTGTTTGAGACGGAGTTTTGCTCATTGCTCAGGCTGGAGTGCAACGGCACGATCTCAGCTCACCACAAACTCTGCCTCCCGGGTTCAAGCGATTCTCCTGCCTCAGCCTCTTGAGTAGCTGGCATTACAGGCGTGCACCACCAGACCTGGCTACTTTTGTATTTTTAGTAGAGATGGGGTTTCTCCATGTTGGTCGGGCTGCTTGCAAACTCCCAACCTCAGTTGATCCGCCCACCTCGGCCTCCCAAAGTGCTGGGATTACAGGCATGAGTCACTGTGCCCGCTCAGAAACTTTTATTTTTATGAAACCTAATTTATCAAATTTTTCATTTATGTTGTTCCTGCATCTGTTCTTAAAAATCTCTGCCAGGCCAGGTGTGGGGGCTCACGCCTGTAATCCCAGCACTTTGGGAGGCTGAAGTGGATGGATCACCTGAGGTCGGGAGTTTGAGACCAGACTGACCAACATCGAGAAACCTATCTCTACTAAAAATACAAAATTAGCCAGGTGTGGTGGCGCATGCCTGTAATCCCAGCTCCTTGGGAGGCTGAGACAGGAGAATCGCTTGAACCCAGGAGGTGGAGGTTGCAGTGAGCCAGGGTCGCGCCATTGCACTCCAGCCTGGACAACATGAGCGAAACTCCATCTCAAAAAACGATAGAAAAAAAAATCTGCCTACCCCAAGATCACAGTCATACTATCCTATAACGTCTTATAGAAGCTTTATAGTTCTACTTTTTCTACTGAGGTCAGGGATCCATCTAAACTTGATTTTTGAGTGATATGAAGTAGAGTATAAAGTTCCTTTTCACCCCCGTTCATTTATCCAGGTTGTCAGCACCATTTATGAAAGTATTTTTCTCCCACTGAATTGCTTTGGTGGCCTTGTTGGCACCGATTGGCTGTACGTGTGTGGGTCTACTTCTGGACTGTTTAATACACTCCATTGATCTGTCTATTCTTATATTTATTGATTGCTATGGCTTTCCAGAAAGTTTTAAAATCAGGTAAAGTGAGTCCTCCCACCTAAATTTTCTGTCTCAAGATTGTCTTAAGTATCTTAGGTCTTATTTTCACATGCATTTTAAAATCAACTTTTATGAAAAGTCTGTTGGAATATTGTTCAAGATTGCATAGACTGAGCAGAATTGTCACTGAACAATATTGGTTTTTCTGCTTTATGAACACAGTAGACCACTCTCTCCAGAAAGTTTTTCGTGATTTTCAATATAGAGATCTTGCATACATTTTGCTAAACTTATTCCTATTTTGTTTGGGGGTTTTTTGCATGTTTTTAAAATGACACTGTTTTCTAAGTTTCACTTTCCATTTGTTTGCTGCCAGTATAATATTATTTTCAATATATTGACATGCTAAATTCAAGTATTGTTGCTACTAGTTGTTTAGAGATTCCTTAATACTTTCTACTTAAATAATCACATAAACTACAAAGCGAGATATCTTTACTTCTTTCTTTCCAATCTAAATGACTTTTACTAATTTCCCTTATCTGATTGTCCTAGCTAGGGCCTCCAATATTGAACAGAAATCATGAAAACACACACCTTACTTTGTTCCTAATCTTAGGGGGAAAACACTCAGTATCTCACCATTAATGTGGTGTTAACTGTAGGTTTTTTGGTAAATTACTGGATTCAGGCAGTTCCCTTTATTATTATTTGGATGAGAGTTCTTATCATGAATGGGGGTTGAATTTGCCAAGTGATTTACTAAACGTATTGAGAGGATTATGTGTTTTTGAAACCATTTATTTGCTTAACAATGTGGTAAATTACATTGATTGATTTTTAAATGTTAAACCAAACTTGCATTCCTGGGATAAATCCCACTTGATCATAGTGTATTACCCTTTTCATATATTGGTGGATTCAATCTGTTAACATTTTGCTATTTTTGTGTCTATGTTCATGACAAAAACATTGGTCTGTAGTTTTATTTTTTGGCAATGTCTTTGCTAGGTTTTGGTATCAGTGTAATGTTAACCTCACAAAATAGATTGGGAAATATTCCCTCCTTTTCTATTTTCTGAAAGAGTCTGTGTAATATTGTGGGTTTTTATTGGCAGAATTCAACAGTGAAACCATCTGGGGTTGGTTTTTCTTTGTGGGAAAGTTTTTAATGACGAATTGAATCTCCTTTATAAAGCTATTCATCTTTTGTTTTTCTTTTTATCTCAATTTTGACAATATGTGATTTCGAGCATTTTGTCCATTTCATCTTGGTTGTGATACTTACTGGCAATAAAGTTGTTCATAATATATCCTTTCTGTAGGATCTTATGATTCCTCCTGATATTCCTGATATTGGTAATTTGCTTTTTCTCTCTTTTTGACTGATCCATGTTGCAAGAATTTATGAATTGTATTACTCTTTCAGGGCACCAACTTGCAGCCTTTTCAACTTCTCCATTGTTTGTTTTCTATTTCACTTATTTCTGTTTTTTATTACTTACTTTCTTCTCCCTACTTTTGGTTTAATTTGCTGTTCTGTTTTCTAGAGTCTTGAGCTGGGAACACAGATCATTAATATTTAAACCCTTTTTTTCGCCAGTAAAAGTATTTAAAGCAATGTGCTTCCTTCCCAGAAATTCTGACATGTTGAATTTTCATTATCATTCATTTCACATTACTCTGTATATCCCGTATAATTTTCTGACCCATGTATTACTAAAGCATACATTTAATTTTCGAATTTCAGTGCTTTTTAATTATTGTCGTGTTAATGCTTTTAATATAAATCATTTGTGATTCGTGAACATAGTCTATAAGGTTTTAAACCTTTGCCATTCATTAAGATTAATTTTGCCAGGTCCGGTGGCTCACGCCTGTAATCCTAGCACTTTGGGAGGCTGAGCGGGCGGATCACGAAGTCAGGAGATCAAGACCATCCTGGCTAACACGGTGAAGCCCCGTCTCTACTAAAAATACAAAAAAATTAGCTGGGCATGGTGGCGGGCGCCTGTATTCCCAGTTACTGAGGAGGCTGAGGCAGGAGAATGGTGTGAACCTGGGAAGCAGAGCTTGCAGTGAGCCAACATTGCGCCACTGCACTCCAGCCTAGGGGACAGAGCAAGACTCTGTTTCAAAAAAAAAAAAAAAAAGATTAATTGAGATTCATTGTATGGTTCAATACAGTCAGTCTATCTTGATGAATGTTCCAGATGCACTTGGAAAGAACACGTATTTTGCGGTTGTTGGGTATAATGCTCTGCAAATATTACTTAGATTGTTTTCAAGTCCAATTCCCCAGGTAGCTGACACTCCCTTGGTCACTTGCAAGCAGTATTAGGCAGTGCTTCCATCCACGCTCAACAACTGTGGGCACGAATGAAAAGCAGATGTGGGCTGAGAGACAGATAGACCCACCTAAAGGTTCAACAGAGGCGTCAGTTGATCCTAGTGGGCACATGGACCTGGGGCATCTCTTTCGATGTCCTCATTTTCCAGCCACTCTGTGAGTTTATACTCTGACCATTGATTTGTCAAACCAGCAAAGCTGCAGTTCTCCACTTTAGTTCCAGCTGCTCCATGCCAGGTGGCCTGGGAAGAGCCACCTAAATGTGTATTTCACTAAGTGGGTGTGGTTTCCTTCCCTCAAGGGTCAAATCCTGTCCACATCCTTTTTTTTTGTTTTTCTCCAGCAACCTCAAATCATTTGAAATGTTTTGTCCAAAGTTTACCATTATCATCTGAGAGAGGTTTAGTCCAGCACAGGCTACAGAGTCATTACTGGAACTGAGCCTCTTACATTTTTCAAATGCCAGACAGAAAAGTTAACAAAATGTTAGGGTTGAAGGGATCTTAGAATTTATTTAACAATTCTTTCTTCAGGAACTCTGGTCAACCTTTCATTGGTAGGAATTCCCTGATTTTGAAAAGAATCACCTCTTGTAATCTTTTAACCTACTCCAATGTTAGTCAAAGTCTTCTCGGGTAACTTCTGCCCACTACGGGCCCCAGTGGAACTTACAGGCTGGCAAAGGAAGGCCAATCATGAACACGCAAACAAACATTTATGGTTTGGGGTAAGTGCACATAAGGAATACACAGAGTGTGGCCATCAAAATTCACTTGGGGCAGGACTTCTGCAGAGAGGATGGTTAGGGAAGACCTCTCTGAGAAGGTTACTTTTAAAAATTTCACTTTAAATTGACAAGCAATAATTATATATATTTCTGTGATGTTTTGCTATGTTTACATTGTGGAATGATTAAGTCAAGCTAATCAACAAATCTATCATCTCACATACTTATCATTTTCTGTGGAAAAAAACATTTAAATTCTACTTTTTTAGCAATTTTGAAATATACAATGCATTATTTACAATGCATTATTCTGTGCAAAAGATCACAAGAGCTTATCTCTCATAACTGAAACTTTGTACTCTCTGACCGACATGTCCCCTTTCCCCATTCAGCCCCCTCTCCAGCCTTAGGCAACCACTATTCTACTCTTAACTTCTATGAGTTTAATGGTTTTAGATGCCACTTACAAGTGAGATCATGTGGTATTTGTCTTTCTGTCCCTGGCTTATCTCACTTAGCATAATGTTCTTCAAGTTCACCCATGTTGTAGCAAGTAACAGAATTTTCCCCTCCTTTTTTTTGTGTGTTTGAGATATGGTATCACTCTGTTGCCCAGGCTGCAGTGCAGTGGTGCGATCATAGCTCACTGCAGCCTCAACCTCTCAGGATTAAGTGACCCTCCCACCTCAGCCTCCAGGGTAGCTGCGACTACAGACATGTACTAAGATGCCCAACTAGTTTAAAAAAAAAAATTGGGGGAGGGGGAGGTGCTATGTTGCCTAGGCTGGTCTCCAGCTCCTGGCCTCAATCAATTCTCCTGCTTTGAACCCCAAAGTGCTGGGATTACAGGCATAAGCCACTGGGCCCTAGTTTCCCCCTCCTTTTAAGGCTGAATAGTATTCCATGGCGTGTATATATATACCGCATTTACTTTATCCATTCATCTGATGATGGGCACCTAGGCTGGTTCCATATCTTTGCTACTGGGTATAATGCTGCAATGAATATGGAAGTGCAGATATCTCTGACATATTGATTTCAATTTATTTGAATACATACCCGGAAGTGGGATGGCTGGATCACATGGTAGTTCTATTTTTAGTTTTCTGAGGACCTTCCATACCATTTTCCATAATGGCCATATTAATTTACATTCCCGCCAGACGGGGTGGCTCACGCCTGTAATCCCAGCACTTT
>NW_012118010.1:593002-599407 GCF_000951035.1 Colobus angolensis palliatus
GAAGATATACATGTTGTGTAAAAACATCCTTGAGCTGCCCTGCTGAACTAAATAGGTTTCAACTTCTGTTCATACTGAGAGATTTATCAGCAACTGTATGCTCTATTTTTATGCAAAGATAGCAATTTAGCTACACTACCGATTATAAATTAATGAGCATCCAATTTTGAATGAAAATATAATACACTTAATCCTGTAACTTAAATTAATAGGACTTAGCCAATTATTTTTAGCTTATTTCTCCATTTTACTGACAAGAGAATGCCATTTACTAAACATTTAATAGGCAAAATAATTTCTTACATACTTGTTTCTTTTAACTTTTGAAATGAATCCCTTATTTTTCTCCCCAATTTGGTACATTAACAGCACACATTCAAGGTCCACTATAAAACAAGCAGTTCCTGGTAATGATTTAAATGTAGTTATAGAAATAATAATATGTGGCCGGGCGCGGTGGCTCAAGCCTGTAATCCCAGCACTTTGGGAGGCCGAGACTGGCGGATCACGAGGTCAGGAGATCGAGACCATCCTGGCTAACACGGTGAAACCCCGTCTCTACTAAAATATACAAAAAACTAGCCGGGCGAGGTGGCGGGCGCCTGTAGTCCCAGCTACTCGGGAGGCTGAGGCAGGAGAATGGCGTGAACCCGGGAGGCGGAGCTTGCAGTGAGCTGAGATCCGGCCACTGCACTCCAGCCTGGGCGACAGAGCGAGACTCCGTCTCAAAAAAAAAAAAAAAGAAATAATAATATGTATGGAGTCATTACTGTTGAACTTGAAATAGCCTGCTGGTGACAGGCATTACACACATAACCATTTAATTATTTCCATTATTAATGCTGCTGCTGCTACCTTTGGGCCTGAAACCAAGTCTCCTGTTGTGTATCAATCAACTTCTTTGATAAAAGGAAGTAAATAATGTTATTCTATTATTTTATCCTAAAGACAAAAAAATTTACATTCCCACCCATGGTGCACAAGTTTTCCCTTTACGCTGTCTCCAACACTTGTATCTGACATCTTTCTGATAATAGCCATTCTACCAGGTGTGAGGTGAGTTCTCATTATGGTTTTAATTTGCTTTTCCCTGATGATTAGTAATAATGAGCATTTTTTTATATATCTGTTAGCCACTTGTATGTCTTCTTTTGAGAAATGTCTATTTGGTTTCCTTGCCCATTTTTTGACTGGGTTATTTGTTTTCTTGTTATAGAGTTGTTTGAATTCCTTATATATTTTGGATATTAGCCCCTTATCAGATATATAGTTTGCAAATGTTTTCACCCAGTCTCTGGGTTGCATCTTTATTCATTGCTTCTTTGCTGTGCAGAAACCTTTTAGTTTGATGCAATTCCATTTGTTTATTTTTGCTTTTGTTGCCTGTGCTTTTGGAAACACTTGGACAATGTCCAAGAAATAATTGCCCAGACCAATGTCATGGAACTTTCCCCCTTTGTTTTCTTTTAGTAGTTTTATAGTTTCAGGTCTTATATTTAAGTCTTTAATCCATTTTGAGTTGATTTTTTTGTATGATGTGAGATAAGGGTCCAACTTCACTCTGCCTATGGATATCCAATTTTCCCAACATCACTTATGAAGAGACTGTCTTGTCTCCATTGTGTGTTCTTGTCACCTTAGTCACCTTAGTCAAATTTCAATTGAGTTTATTTCAATTAAGTGTGTGAGTTTATTTCTGGGATCTCTTTGCTGTTCTGTCAGTCATTGTGTCCTTGTCAGTACCATGTTGTTTTGATTACTATAGCTTTGTAATAGATTTCAAGTGCCTCCAGCTTTCTTCTTTTTTTCTCAAGATTGCTTTGACTATTCAGATTCTTTTGTGGTTCTATACAAATTTTAGGATTTTTTTTATTTCCATGAAAAATAACATTGGAATTTTGATAGGGATTGCATTGAATCTGCAGATCATTTTGGGTAGTACGGACATTAATTCTTCCAATCCATGAACACGGGATACCTTTCCATTTATTTGTGTCACTTACAATTTCTTTCACCAATGTTTTGTAGTTTCCAGTATGAAGATCTTTCACCTCCTTGGTAAAATTTACTCCTAAGCATTTCATTTTTTGGTGCTATTGTGAATGAAATTGATTTCTTAAGTTCCTTAGCAGTTAGTTTGTTGTTAGTGTAAAAAAATGCTACTGATTTTTGCGTGTTGATTTCACACCCTGCAACTTCACTGAATTCGTTTATTGGTTCTAACAGGTTTTTTTGTAGACTCTTTAGGATTTTCTATATTTAAGATCATGTCATCAGCAAACAGAGACAATTTTACTTCTTTCAGGAGTGATCTTTAGGCTGAAACATAAAGGATGGGGAGAGAGAGGTGTATAAGCAAAGGCACTAAGGTAGGAAAAAGCAAGGCACATTTGAAGAACAGAAGGATGGCCAGCTCCATCAGGAAGTTAGAACAAGATTCTTATAAGAAAATGTTTAGAAAAGCAGAGAGGGGTCAGATCACGAAGGGCCATGTTGAAAACAATTTTGATTTGAAGCCAATTGTGAAAGTAAGCCATTGGAGGGTTAGAGACAAGAGGGATATCTGGTCTACCTGGCCACTGTGTAGAAACAGACCTAGAGGACGTGTCTATGAAAGGAGCCAGACAGGTTAGAAGGCCGTTGTAGTCATTTTGGTCCACAGGTGTGAAAGTGGGGAGCTGGATTACGTAATTTTCAAGGTCTTTTCCTCTTGAATCATTAGGATAGGACACAGGATATCGCTTCAATGCCAAACTTAATCTGATGGCAAGACAAGGTGCGAATGAGAGGGATTCTGATGAAGGTCTAGGAAAAGACAGGCAGGAAGACAGGCTGGGATAGAACCCAGTAGGCCTGCTGGGTACCCAGCCCCGTGCTGCCCTAGCACTAGCCACTAGAGGGCAGGAGTGACCACACCAGACAGGAAAAAAAGAGACTTTATTAGGCAACTTTGCAAGCTTACTTCTTGGAGGCTGTGACATGAAGGAAAACTTCACTGGGAAAGGTTAAAGAAAGTATGAAAGACTTTCCATACTTGGTGGTGAAGCCAGAGCCAGAAGTAAGGTGAAAATCATAAGGACAAGTTTTGCATCAAAGCAGGAGGAATGAGAGCTGCCCCACAGTGGCAACAGCTACTTTGAGAAGAGATGAGCCACTGATCAGCCTGGACAGGAGAGTGGACATGTCTGCCTGGGTGCCTCATTGACACCCCAAAGTTGTTTCCTTGCTCACCCTCAGATGAGTTTATGCACCTGGGTTCCCCATTTCTGGAACCCTGTGAACCTAAGTCTCACACTTTGCTCCTCCTTAATTAATCCTGCCTTAACCCTGGTGCGTTTCAGCCACTCAGTCTCCAAGTCCTGTCATCTCTGTCTCCACAAACATCTTCAGCATCATCCCCTCCTCTCCATCATTCCTACCATAGACTTGGTTCACATGCTGCTAAAGCTCTCTCCCCTTGCCTATTACAACAGCCTCCTAATCAGCTCCCTCCCTCTAAGCTCAATCATTCAGTCAACTTTCCACAGAGCAGAGAGAAGAGAGCTTTCCAAACTACAACCCTAACCACAGGAAGTCCCCTCATGACTTTCCACATATCCCTAGGATAAAGGACACGCCCTAATCCAGAAAGACCTTAATCATTGCCATCTTCTTCCAGGTTTTCCTTGCTACTTTGGCCATGCAAGATGAAACTCTTCTAATGAGTCATGCTCTAACAATAGTCCATATCCTTTGTATATACTTTCCCCTCTGCCTGGAATACTGCATCTTGTTCCCTTTTTCCTTCACTGCCTGAATACCTAGAGAGGCCATGAAACCTGCAGCTGGGAGCACAGGTTTCAAAGGCAGACAGACTCTGGTTCCAATCCCAGCTCTGCCACTTACTCATGTAATATCTATGAGAGTTTGGAGTGGCTTATTCAACCTCTGTGCCTCAGTTTCCTCATCTGTAAAACAGGAATAACAAATAATGGCTACTTTACAAATTGATGTGAACACTGAATGAGATGACAGATGTGACACAGTGCAAGGCCTGACATGTTAGGCACTACCCATACTAACTACTGTTATTTATTTATTACAACTGATTTTCTTGTTGTTGTTTGTTTTTTGTTTTCCTTTTGTGTTTGAGACTGGGTCTAGGCTGGAGTGCAGTGGCGCGATCTTGGCTCACTGCAACCTCTGGCTCCTGGGCTCAAGGCATCCCACCGCCACAGCCTCCCAAGTAGCTGGGACTACAGGCACATGCCACCACCCCCAGCTAATGTTTGTATTTTTTGTAGAAGAGGGGTTTCACCATGTTTTCCAGGCTGGTCTTCAACTCCTGAGTTCAAGTGCTTGGATTGTAGGCATGAGCCACCACGCCCAGCCCCATTGCTTATTCTTACCAATCCACATGAAGCTGTTGGGAAGATTAGATGAAAGAATGCACAGAAGTGCTTTTGAAATAATGAATGATTATACAAATAATAGTAATGAAACATTGTTTTTAGTAGTGGTATCTTTACAATATCATCAGGATGCAGAATTGTTATTCCTGACTTCAGCCATCACTGAGAGTCATTAATGCTTAGAGACTCTGTGAACACAGAGGCCCCACAGTCACATAGAAGCCCCAAAGCACTTAACCAAACACCTTCAGGTTTAATTCCTCCAGAGGAGAAGTATTCAGTTGAATTGTTAACCATGGAAACATGTTTGTTCACATAGATCCAATCCTAGGAAAATGGAGAAAGTGGTGAGGTTTATTTCTGCATCATGTACCTCCTTCAAAACTTCTTCTTCCTCACTTCTTCTTCTTCTCAATACCTCACCCCTAAGATCAGTTCTCTTGGCAGGACCTTGTCATTGGAGCCTGTAATTCAGAGAAGCCTCAGGACATAGGAGATGGGGTATTTAAGAATAAGAGAGGATATCTGAAGAGGAGGACAGGC
This sequence comes from Colobus angolensis palliatus, assembly GCF_000951035.1. NCBI lineage: Eukaryota > Metazoa > Chordata > Mammalia > Primates > Cercopithecidae > Colobus > Colobus angolensis. The sequence continues at coordinate 597,937 of NW_012118010.1, forward strand.
CAGATGCCCAGTCCAGAGTACCAGCACCTCAATACAATCACGCTATTAAAATGATTCTTCCAATGGTATAAGGTATAAGGCCTGAAAGCAGTCTTTTTGCTCAGTCTTTAAGATTCAATGAGGTGACTCTAATGATGGTACTTTGGGTACCATGACAGGCAAAAGGGGAGAAATTTCTTCTGCAAGATTAGGTCATACAAAAGGCCTAAAAATCCCAACCTATGCCACTTTGAAAACAAATCCTATATAAAAGGGACTCTTCAAGTGCAAGCCCCCTCCCAAACCCAGGCTAAGGACCACAATGGCCTCAGCACTCTGGTGCTGGACACAGGTAGACAGAGGCAGTAAGCTTGAAGGTTAAGCTTATGGATCCTGGGACCAGATTGCTTGGGTTCCAATCCCAACTCTGCTACCTACCACCTACAAAGCCTTGGGAAAGTTACTTAGCCTCTCTGTGCCTCAGTTTTCTTATCTGCAAAATAGGTATAATAGTACATGCCTCATAGAGTTCCTGCAACTTAATATACGCAAAGTATCTAGAACAGTGCTTGGCACATGGTAAACAATCTGTGTCAGCTGCTATTATTATTCCGATTTCTTTTTAGACAATGTGTTTCCCATTGCCAGAAAGTCTGACTGTGTGGTTAGTTTGGAAGGCAACATGGCAGGTGCAGTATTTATATGAGAATGAGCTTTGGCATGGATCTGACTTTGAGCCTCACCTCTGCCTCTTGCAGCTCAGTGACATTTACGCCACAGGTTCTTCACCTGCAAAGTGGGGATACCAATACCCTGCCCTTCCTAATTCAGAGGTCTTTGAGCAGACCAAAATAAAATGCACTAAAATGCTTTTCCAAATGTTTATTTTTTAAGTTAACATAGAATAAAATAGACTTTGGGGGTGTATAGTTCTATGAATTTTAGCACATTCATGGAACCACCACTACCAAGATATAGAAGAGTTCCATCACCGCCCCCACCCCCAATACAATTGCTTTTTAATCTTGATGACATAGTGTTTCACAGCCTAACACCTGGCTCTCCTACAATGATACATTAGATAGGAAATATTCAAGGCCTGGCACATTTCTTAGATAACAAAGAAAGAAGATGAATTCCAGTGATTGAACTTCCTGCACAAAAGTTGCCTTTGCACTGGTTGTTCCTTCATCTGGAACTCTCTTTCTACAGACACATGCATGGCCCACCCACCTCTCCCTCAGGTCCTGCTGAAATGTCACATTCTCGGTGAGGACTCCCCTCTGACTGCCACTGTCTGGTACTTTGGATCCTACTTGTTCTTTTTTTCCATAGCATGCACCATCTTCTATAAACTATATATTGTAACCTATTTTTTTGCTTATTGTTCATTTTCTGTTCCCTTTCATAGAATGTAAGCTCCCCGGGGACAGAGACCATTGTCTGATTTGTCCACTGATGTATTCTAAGCATCTAGAACAGTGCCTAGCAC
>NW_012118010.1:600512-602339 GCF_000951035.1 Colobus angolensis palliatus
CTAGCTTATCAGGACCCTCATCTGAAGGTCATGTCAAAAATCTAAGTGGCCAGGCATGTAATGTAATCCCAGCACTTTGAGAGACCAAGGCAGGAGGATTGCTTGAGTCCAGGAGTTCGAGACCAGCTTGGGAAACACAGGGAGACCCTGCCTGATATGGTTCGGCTCTGTGTCCCCACCCAAATCTTACCTGGAATTGTAAAAATCCCCACGTGTCATGGGAGGGAGCCAGTGGGAGGTAACTGAATCATGGGGGCAGGTTTTTTCCATGCTGTTCTTGTGATAGGGAATAAGTCTCATGAGATATGATGGTTTTATAAAAGGGGAGTTCCCTTGCACACACTTTCTTGCCTGCCGCTATGTAAGATGTGCCTTTGCTTTTCTTTCACCTTCCACCACTATTGTGAGGCCTCCCCAGCCATGTGGAACTGGAAGTTCATTAAACCCCTTTCCTTTATAAATTATACAGTTTCAAGTATATCTTCATTAGCAGCATGAGAATGGAATAATACACTGTCTTTACAAAAAAATCAAAAAATTTGCCAGGGGTGGTGACACATGCCTGTGGTCTCAGCAACTCAGGAGGCTGAGGTGGGAGGATCGCTTGAGCCTGGGAGGTCGAGGCTACAGTGAGTCATGATTGTGTCTCTGCACAATCTGCATGATTCTAGACACTCTGGGTCACAGTGAAATGCTGTCTCAAACACACAAACACACAAACAAAATCCAAATGGAAGCCCTTGATAAGCTGAGGTCTGGAGCTCAAGTGTCACCTGGGCCCCTCTGTGATTGTTGCTCAAGATGAACCCTTCAAAATAAATTTCAGTGATTTTTAGCAATACTCACCTACTCTCAAATCAAATCATATATGTATTCTAGTCTATTTCACAACATTATTTATGGACTTTTTGGTTCCAAACTGAAGCTGGAGAGGTGTCCGCCTTGGTGATCATCTAGAATGCTGGCCCCTCTCGGCTAGATCCTCTCCTGAGTGTGAACACATACCATACGTTCCCTGAGCAAGGAAGGCGCTCTCTCAATGACAGCTCTTCCCACAGGCAGCAACGTCTGCCGGGCACAGCCTCCTTCTCTTTTGTGGCATGACTAAGTCTTGTTATTTCTCAGAACTCAACTCCTGTATCAATCATTCAGAATGGCTTTCCTGACCACCCACCAGCACCCTCCAGGCTGGGTATGGTGGAGTGGAATTCCAGTGTTCTTAGAGGCCACTCTTGAGCTTCTTTCCATCACAGAGTGATGGCTTTTTTGATTTATAAGTATCAAACTCTAACATGCACCCATATCATCTGGGGAGCTTTCTAACCAATACAGATTCCCAGGCTTCATCTCCAGAGGCTCTGATTCCACAAGCTGAAAAAGTAGTAGCCTGGAATCTGCATGTGATCAAGCTCTCTAAATGACCCAAATGATTCACTGCAGCTGGCCTTGATCTCCAAAATGCGACACTTGTCCCCTAGGGATTTCCAAGATTATACATTGGAGTACAGGCGAAAATGCTTCGCACTTTCATTCCAGTCTTTGATCTCACCCTTACATTTCTTTTTGGCATGTACATTTTATGGACACAATATATTAGTAAAGTATTGTCAATCTTAAAAATAAAAAGACACTAGAGAAAAGTCTCTCTAGCTATGTTGGGTTTGCCCTGGAATACAACAAAGATTACAATCCGGAATGCATGAAATGACAAGCCACCAGTGCACTCAATGAGAGAAGGATAAAGGGGAGCTTTTATAGCAATGAGAGATTTACATAAGCTGCTTAGAAAGACAGTTCATTGGTTCCAGAGGCTGTTGTTAGTTCATT
>NW_012118010.1:603300-604840 GCF_000951035.1 Colobus angolensis palliatus
GCTCCCCCAAGGTCTACACAGTTTGCCAAGTGAGTTTTCAGTTCTCTCAGTAGAAGCTGAGTGACTCTCCTGCCCACTGACTTTGGGTAGTCATGTGACCAGTTTTGATTAATCACAGGAGCCTTGATAGTGACCAGTTTTGAACCATGGACTAAAGAGACATCTCATGTTTCTACTTGCCCTCTTGCACCCCTGTCACTGCCATGAGAAGAGCATGTCCTGGCTGTCCCACGGATCCAAGGAGTGAGTGAGAGGAGACCTGGACTCAAGCTGCACCTTAGAACTAGCTAGATGGCTGCATATAGAGCCCAGCCAAGAAGAGTCAACTCCCAGCCAACCTGAAGGCACATGACCAAAACAAATGCCTTTCATTCATGCCATCAGGGGTCTGTGTTGTTTATTATAATAACTCCTGATAGTGAACATTGGTTCAGATCTCAGGCTTGCTGATGGTGTATCTGTATTTCAGCTTTGAACCCATAACCCCTTGTAGGCCCTTAGTTAATAACAGAATAAATGGAGGTTTTCTCCATTTTCTGGGAAAATTCTGATTGATACTCTCTGTGGCCCTGTCTGAAAGGGCTGATGATCAAATCACTTTTCCAAAATCAACCACCAGGGCTAAGGCTCCTGGAGTGCTCCAGATCACCTTTTCTGCCAGTCAGACTGAGAGCTTGGTGTCCAACGGTACCCTGGGCTGTTGCATTATCTTCAGGTCAAAATACTACCCGAAAAATAAAATATCTGAGTGAACCAAGGGCTGACCTTAGCCTGGGTTCCTCCTTTTCCTTTGACCAGTTGGGCTCTCTATGAAGCCAGTTCCCAGTAATCCGGTGAGTCCCAGGGTCTAGGCTCTGCCTTGAATCTCAGTCCTTGACTGGGATCCTGTTGCTCCTGGGAGGACCAAACCCCCAACTCCTAGGAGAGCATCCAGCATTCCCAGAGCTATGGCTGCCATGCTCATCGACCCGGTTGGGAACCCACACCCTAGCCATTTCCGGAAGCAGGGCTGAAAATGCTCCCTCAATCCCTGACAAAGAAAACCCAGAAAGCATTGGTATCCTGATTTTGTTGAGAAAGCCTGGCGACTGTATACTGCACAAACTTCATCTTTTCTGCTTTTATCCCATTAGAAAAGGGCACTTCAAAGGAGGCTCGTTCCTGGGAACTCCATCTTTCTTTCCTTCTTCCCTTCTTTATTTTCTTTCCTTCTTCCCTCCTGCCTCCCTTCTTTATTTTCCTCCTTCTTGGTTCTATATCTTCCATTTCTCCATTAAATCAGAGCTGCTTTTTCAGGAACTAAATTTGAATCTGAAACAGACTTGAGAGTTGATGTGATTTCTTACTCAATATAGAACTTCCCTCTATAGTGTTTCCAATGTCAAATTCATTGCTGTCATTTACTGAGGACCTATAAAGTGCCAAACACTCTGATATGTATCTATCTACATACTCATATATATATATGACGTATATATTCTAATTCAGATATTAACCAGAATCTGTCATGTAGGTATCATTTCCTTTAAACAAATAAAAC
>NW_012118010.1:605730-609863 GCF_000951035.1 Colobus angolensis palliatus
ACAGTCTGCCCTTTCCCCTCCAGCATGCTGGCTCCAGTCTCATCACCAGCGAGGAGCACAAGTGGAAATCCAATTCCACATAAGTGGAGGGAGCAGAGAGTTGGACGACCTCAGCATTTCCCTGGATTTAACATAGCTCCTTCCTTCTCAGCGCCTAGCCCTGAAGCCATCTGTGGGGAATGCTAATGCGCACCAGCTTCAGAGAAGGCTGTGCTGCTGGCCTTTCATGTGACTTAGGGGAAGGCTGAGGATGCAGCTGCCCGCACAGCCAGCAAAGCATTTGAATTGCTGCTGCCCAGCAAAAGGCAGATCATCTTTCCAGGGCAACCACGGCCCAAATTTATAGCCTGTAATTTCCAGTCTCCAGGCTGGATGATCCATGATGCTTGCTGGGCAGAGGAAGGGAGTAAGCAAGGAGGGGCTGGCAGAGCCCACTAGGAAGTATAAGAACCATGATGGTAATGGTGGTGCTGGTGGTGGTGGGGTTGCTACCATCAACTGAGCCCCTTTTAAGAATCAAGCACTGCTCAGACAGTTCCTAGATGATCCCCAAATCTCACAACAACCCTGGTCAGGAAGTCAGGAAGTGCTATCACCTCATTTTACTGATGAGGACACTGAGGTCCAAAGATGACATTTTTGTTAAGAGACAGGGTCTCACTTTGTTGCCCCGGCTGGAGTACAGTGGCACAATCACAGCTCACTCTAACCTCAAACTCCTTGGCTTAAGCAATCCTCCTGCCTTAGCCTACCAAGTAGCCAGGACTACAAGTACAGGCCACCACCTCCAAGATTTTTTATGTTTATTTTTATTTTTGCAGAGACAAGGTCTTGCTATGTTGCCCAGGCTGGTCTGGAACTCCTGGCTTCAAGCGATCCTCCCACCTCAACCTCCCAAAGCGCTGGGATTACAGGTGTGAGCCACCATGCCCAACCCTAAAGATGATAAATAACTTACTTATGGTCACTCAACTTGTATACAATAATTACAGCTCTGTCAGGCACTGCTCTGATCCCTGAACTCATACCATCCTCCCTCCAGCCTTAAGAGGTAGGTGTGCTGGTATTACTCTCCCTTACAGATGGGAACATTGAAGCCCAAAGTGACACGACTAGTAAGTGGCAGAGCTGCAATTCAAACCCAGGCACCCTGGCTCTGGTCGTGACAGTCCTCACCACTAAGCAGCACTTTCCCTCCATGGTATTAGGATTCCAACCCAGCTCTGACTGAGTCCAAGGCCTATGGATTTTCCATTACATCATCGAGCCTTGGGTCACCAGGAGCCTGGAATCTGACTTCTTGGGCTTCAAACTTAGCAGTTATACAGAGGCACTTAGAGCTCCATTCCCCATGCCCTGACCCTCATATAGCAGCTTCACGTCTCTGTTCCCTCTTTTGGCACGCCCTTCCCTACGTTTTCCCACTTTCTTCAGTTGGCTATTTTTGACTCATCCTCACTCAGCTCATCACCTCCTCTAGGGAGGCTTCCCTGACTACTCCTCACCCACCAATGAGGCCTAAGTGAGCTGATTTGTGTTCCTGAAGTGCCCCACATCACTGTGGGTCTGGGGGAAAGATACTAGGTCTGGCTTTGGACTCACTGAGTTGGAGGCAGCAGCAGGCAGGGCCAGGCACCCTGTCAATGAGAGATGCCTGCGCTGCCAAGATCTGGGAACTAGACCTGACTCCACAAGCCGCTCCTTTCCGCCAGAAAAGAAAACATATGATACCAAATAAGTGTCCTCCTTCCTAGAGACAAAGGTGACCTTCTGGATGCCTCGCTTAGGCCTGTAATGTGCGTGAAGTGCACAGGAAGGCACTGAAATAAGGGGAAACACCAGCCACCTGAAATACCTGGAGGAAGCTATTGACAGGGGAGGGGGAGCCAGATACATAGAGACGGAGAAGAGAGAGGCTGAGACAGACACGGAGAGACAGATACAGAGACTGCGACAGAGACACAGAGAGAGAAGGCAGAGAGATACAAAGAGACCCACAGAGAAACAGAAAAATATATAGAGACAGAGAGAGATAGATAAAAATAGACACACAGAGAGACAAACATATATAGAGACTGACAGAGAGAGAGATCAACACAGAGAGACCCACAGAGAAACAGATACACAGAGACTGAGATAGAAACAGAGAAACACAGAGAGAGAAGTAGAGAGAGATAGACAGAAACAGACCCCCAGAGACAGAGAGAAGCAGATACAGAGAGACAGAGACATAGTGATGGTGACAGAGAGACAGAGATACATAGAGACAAATAGATAGACAGAGAGATGGAGACAAAGATATATAGAGGTACAGAGACAGAGAGACAGATATACATAGACAGACACAGAGAGATAGAGACAAACAGGGACAGAGATACAGAGAAACAGAGAGACAGGGAGACCCCGACACAGAGAACACACCCTGCTGAGCGCCAGCTGTGGACGCGGCAGCACTCAATCTCACCACCTTCAGTTGCCCACGGCCCCCTGCCTAAGGCAGGGCAGATGACCAGCTGGGCGGTACTTCTGGCGGCTGAGTGCTGCCCTGTTGAGTAATTTGGCGAGTTCCCTCTGGAAAGCAGAGAAAGCAAAGTGAATAGGTGTCTGAAACTCATCATGTCCAAGACAGAACTCCTGGGTTCCTGCCACCCCCATTGCAAACTGCTCCTCTCCCACCCTCCTCATCTCAGGAAATGACCCCACTAAGTGTTCAAACTAGAAATGTAGGAGTCTTCTAGGATTCCTCCCTTCCTCTCACCTCCCAGACCCCTACCACCACCAACCCTTAACTTTAAAACAGCCCCAGAATCCATCTCCTTTCAACTCCATGCTTATCACTAGGAGCCAAGCCACCCACATCTCTCCACTGGACAAAGGCAGCTCTCCTCTGGCTTCCCGCCTCCCCACGGGTTCTCCCTGTTTACTCTTCACAGGCAGCTGCCGCCTTCTAATCCTTCTGTGTCCCCCTGTCCTTTGGGTAATTCAAGCTTCCTTCATAGCCTGAGGGCCCTCTTCCCCTTCTCATTTTCCACATTCAAGCTGTCCTTTCTCTTCTCAAATAAGCCAACTCCATTCCCCCAGTACCCTTGTCCCCCATGCCCTTCTCAGGTCTGTAAACCAAAAATAAAATCCTAAGCCCCCAACCAACTGGTTGGATCCTTTCTTGGCCAAGAGGACCCCAGAAAAACCTGAAAAACTGAATTCCTGGCTGTGATGGGAAGGCAAGCCAGACATGCCCCATTCTACGCCCTCCCTTTCGGAGTTTAGGCACAACTGACCAACATTAATGTTGAAAAAGAGATCATTGGTGAGGCATGGTGGCTCACACCTGTAATCCCAGAACTTTGGGAGGCTCAAGGCAGATGGATCACCTGAGGTCAGGAGTTTGAGACCAGCCTGGCCAACATGGTGAAACCCCATCTCTACTAAAAATACTAAAATTAGCAGGGTGTGATGGCGGGTGCCTGTAGTCCCAGCTACTCAGGAGGCTGAGGCAGGAGAACTGCTTGAACCCGAGAGGTAGTTGTTGCAGTGACCTGAGACTGCACCTCTATACTCCAGCCTGGGTGACAGAGCGAGGCTCCATCTTTAAAAAAAAAAAAATGCCGGGCATGCTGGCTCACACCTGTAATCCCAGCGCTTAGGGAGGGTGAGGCAGGTGGATCACATGAGGTGAGGAGTTCAAGACCAGCCTGGCCAATATGGTGAAATCCTGTCTTTACTAAAAATACAAAAATTAGCTGGGTGTGGTGGTGGGTGCCTGTAATCTCAGCTACTTGGGAGGCTGAGGCAGGAGAGTTGCTTGAACCTGGGAGACGAAGGTTGCAGTAAGCTGAGATCACGCCACTGCACTCCAGCCTGGGTGACAGAGCAAGACTCCATCTCAAAAATATAAAGTAAAAAAAAAAAAAAAGATCATTAGAGTAACAAAATGTTAGTCTTTGTGACAATAAGGTACCAAATTATAAACAAGACCTGAGGCCATGCAAGGCAAACATTAAGTCATGCCCTACAAACCATAAAATCCTTTTAATGTTTTTTTAATTCATCCCATGTAAGGTGGCTTACTTTCCAACCTGACTCTGGTATCTTTACTGAGGCATTCCTTTAAGCCTTTAGACAAAGCTAGACTC
>NW_012118010.1:611565-613810 GCF_000951035.1 Colobus angolensis palliatus
CCGCCACACCCCCAGCTAATTTTTGTATTTTAGAGAGATGGGGTTTCACTATGTTGGCCAGGTTAGTCTTAAACTCTTGACCTCGTGATCCGCCCACCTCGGCCCCCCAAAGTGCTGGGATTACAGGCATGAGCCACCGCGCCCAGCCAGTGTGTACTACTTTCTACCCACTCACTTCACCTTCTCTCCAGATGGGGAGCATTTTTCTCCTAAATAACTAAATAATAAGAACAACCATCATGTGGCTATTTACTCAAGCACTGAGCTAATTACAAGCACCATATCATTATTCCTCACACAACCCCATAAAGCAAAAACTATTTTTAACCCCATTTTACAGATGAGGAAACCGAAGCTCAGGGGGCTTCAGCAACTTGCAGAACATCATGCACCAGGTAAGAGGAAAATGTTGCCTCTGGATCCATCTAGTCTATCTCGAGATGCAGCCCTTCAACCACTATGATATCCCAGTCTGCTGCCCGGCCCTTGTGTCTCCTCTCCTGGTGCCAAGATCAATAGAGTTCTCTCTGATACCTGATGCCTTCTGGGCAGGACTCTGTGGCAGTCACTGCAGTGCCCTTCACCTTGGAGAGCTGAATCTGGTCACTGGCTTAGAAAATTCCATCAACAGCAGGCTCAGTGGCAAGTATGGGGACGCGTTCCCCATTTGTAGGCTAGGCACAGGCAGCTTTACTGCTGAAGGAAAGGAGCGGCGTGGGCATATTGTCACTAAAGGAAGCTGGGCGGTCACCAGCACTGACTTGCTATGTGATAGTAACAATAATAATAATGATGATAATAGTAATAATAATAATAATGATAATAATAGCAGCTATTCATATGATGTTTCCTAAGTGCTAGGTACTATTTTAAGTTTTGTTCATATATTAAACCAATTAATCCTAACAGTTGTAGGTGGAAGGAAAAATTAAAAATCTCAGGACCCCCCCCAGCAAACTTCTTATGCAAAAGGGTCAGTTAAGCACAGAAGCTGAGTCATTGCAACACCCTCTTCCAAATGAACAGCTGTTACTAACATCATGCATCAGCCAGGTCCTCGTGGAAAGGTGGAAGGCCTCAGGCATCTGCAAAGGATGGCCCCCAAAGATCATTCGTAAGTGACCTTGGCTGGCCTCCCATAAACAAGGACGTGCCAAATGCAACTTTAGGTCCACGATCTAAATCAAGGTCTTTATTTTTATTTGAGACATGGTCTTGCTCTGTCACCCAGGCTGGAGTGCAATGGCACGATCACAGCTGACTGCAGACTCATACTCCTGGAGTCAAGTGATCCTCCCACATCAGCATCCTGAATAGCTAGAACTATAGACACGTACTACCAGGCCCAGATTTTTTTTTATTTTTTATTGTAGAGACAAGGGTCTTGATATGTTGCCTAGGCTGATCTCGAACTCCTGGCCTCAAGTGATCCTCCTGTCTTCTGTCTCCCAAAGTGTTGGGATTACAGGCACGAGCCACAGCACCAGCCTAAGTCTAGCTCTGATTCTACATTATGATAAGCTAATAATGTTGACGATAAGTTTATCTTCCCAGGTCCAGGACAAAGTCAAGACTCACTCTCCATCCACCCAGAGACATCCATAACTGACTCTTCCTTTTCTCCTTTTTTCTCTTCATCATTCACCTTATCTTATGTAAAATGGAGATTTACAGGGCACTAAGGAAAGTCTCACGGGAGTATAACCATTTGCCTTACCGCCTACCTGCCCCTCTTCCTACATGCCTTCCTCCTGTTTAAGAAAATGTATAAAGACTAAATTTCCGGAAAAGCAGCCTCAGATGTGTCTGTGGCTTATGTTTGTCCCAGACGTGCCCTGAAGCTGCCTTCATAAACCTCAATGATTGAGACTTATGCCTCAGTCACTCATTTCAGTTGTCACAGGGGACCAGAATACGCTATCCCAAAATATACCACTTTGGCATAAGGATTATTTTGAGCTGAAGGCAGTTGAGAAGAAGCAGATATAAGAAAAGCTCTCTGCCCTCCCTGTGTTTGCCTAAAAGCAGGACAGAAATTTGCAAAGCTTATCCCCCAAACCTCCAGCAGAAAGGATAGAAATTAATCACTGATAACTTTAAACCCTCATCAGCCCAAGGTACCAGGGGCATCTATATAACGAACTTTACTGGCTTCTATCACTTTCCCCGTATATTTATTTTCCACAATTTGCTGACCTGGAAATTCAAAATCCTTTTCCTTTGTCTTGTCCCTTCTCTAAAAATG
>NW_012118010.1:615504-617034 GCF_000951035.1 Colobus angolensis palliatus
AAAAAAAAAAAAAAAAAAGATCCAGAAAATGAAACAAGAAAAAAGAACTAGATTAAAAGAATACCCAGGGAATCCAGTGCCCTGCGAGCTCCCTTTCTCATCAGGGGCTGCCGCCTCCCAGGCTCCCCACCAAAAGCTGCTTCCTGAGTCCTGGGAAGTGGCTGGACTTTTGCCAAGCAGCAGTAACACCCCCTTAGGCCAGGCACCAGGATCCCTAAGGTTGATGGCGCGCCACAGGCAGAGGGAAGCAGAGTCTTCACATCCTGGCGTCAGCTTTCCACCAAAAGATCCCTAGCTGCTGTCACTTGCAGGCAAGGAAGGGATTTTTCACAGCCAGGATGGGGATGACTGCCGCGGCACTGCCTCCTCCAGCTCTGCAGAAAACAGTCATTCCTGCAGCACTGGCTGGTTGAGCGGCTGAAGAAAAGCCAACTTGCCTTCCAGCCCACCCACGCTCTCTTAACCTCCACTGTGAGCTCCAGTTGAGCATTTCTTACACACTTTCCCCCAGGGTCTGGACCTGCTTAAGGACACAATCCTCAGAACTGCAGAAAAGCAAGCTCTGGGGCCTTCAAGAAAGCCTCTAGGGCCACAGAACTGGGCATGACATCAGGACCCATGACTGCCCCATCCCCAGCGTGCTGCTGCACCCTACTTTATTAAAGAGGCAGCCAGGAGTGGAAGGTGAAATCCAATGATCCTGGAGCCCCTGCCACCCAACCCAAGGCAGCCAGTCACCCAATATTACAGAAGAGTCAAGTTGGAAATCTTGAGTAAGAGTCAGGTTAGAACTGAGCAGCTCTCACACCCCTCAACTGTGCCATGATTAGCTGAGGTAGTGCTCTATGAAACCCTGGCCTAAGGATCACTGAGCTGCAGGTAGAAGCCCTGGGGCTGTTCTGGGGCTTCTGGCTCTCTGCTCCAAGTCCCTGGCACTCTGTTCTGCAAAACCTGCAACAGCAGAGCAGAGAGCCCTGGGCAGGAATTCCTGCTTCAAAGTCTCCAGGGCTCATCTCCCAGGGTCCCTTCTCCATAAAGCCTTTGAGATACCTCCACCTGACTCATCCTCAACATTCTGAATATGAGCTATTTAGCGAGGACTCTGTGTGCCAGGCTCCTGGCAATCCTGGGAGATGGGTATCACCAATCCTATTGTATAGATAATGACATCAACGCTCAATGGGGTGAGAAGGCATGTCTAAGGTCAACTGGGCAGTATGGTGTGGAGCTAGCATTCAAATTTAGGTCTGCTTAACCCTAAAACCCATGCTCAAAGCTACTATGCCATGATGCCTCCAGGAGGTGTTTTAGCCTCTATATTTTTATATTTATGATAACATTCTCTTACTTCCTTAAGCTCTTTATTCAAATGTCACTTTTTTTTTTTTTTTTGAGGCAGAGTCTCGCTGTGTCGCCCAGGTTGGAGTGCAGTGGTGCGATCTTGGCTCACTGCAACCTCCGCCTCCCAGGTTCAAGCGATTCTCCTGCCTCAGCCTCCCAAGTAGCTGGGATTACAGGCACCTGCCACCA
>NW_012118010.1:618769-621418 GCF_000951035.1 Colobus angolensis palliatus
TCAAAGCTCCCATGTAGCACTAGGAACTCTTTCTTTCTTTTTCTTTTTTTTGTTTTTTCAGATGGAGTCTCGCTCTGTCGCCAGGCTGGAGTGCAGTGGCACTATCTCAGCTCACTGCAAATTCCACCTCCCAGGTTCACGCCATTCTGCTGCCTCAGCCTCCCAAGTAGCTGGGACTACAGGCACCTGCCACCACGTTCAGCTAAGTTTTTTTGTATATTTAGTAGAGACGGGGTTTCACCCTGTTAGCCAGGATGAGTCTCGATCTCCTGACCTCGTGATCCACCCGTCTCAGCCTCCCAAAGTGCTGGGATTACAGGCATGAGCCACCACGCCCGGCCTGCACTAGTAACTCTAACTTGTGCCAGCTTCATCTCCCACTAGGGCATCCTTGCACAGTAGCTCCCTGACACTTATCCTCTTACCTGTCATGCATATCATGCCTCTGCACAGGCTGTGTCTGCTTCCTGGAATGCCATCCTTTTTTATTCACTTCAAAATCCCTCCCCACCCCATTGGATTAATGAGCTCCATGCATCTTTCAAAACCTAGCTCAGATATTAGCTTGCTCAGGAAGCTTCCCAGGTACTCCCTCTCTCCCTCTGCCAAAGGAAAGTTCAAACCTCTCTCTCCCAGATCATACTGTACACCTGCATTACCTGGAGGAATTCTGTGCAGCAAACTCAACCATTCAGCTGCTAAGGACTGAATGTGTGTGTCCCCCAAATTCATATGTTAAAACTGCAATCCCTAATGTGATGGTATTTAGAGATGAGGCCTTTGGAAGGCGATTAGATCACAAGGATAGAGCCCACATGATGGGGTTAATGCATCTATAAGAAAAGACACAGAGCTCGTTTCCTATCTCATCTGCAAACTAGGAAAAAGGGCCCTCAAGCAGAACCTGACCAGTCTGGTACCCTGATCTCAGACTTCCCAGCCTCCCGAACTGTCTGTTGTTTAAGCTGTGGTAGTTATTATAACAGCCCAAACTGACTAAGATACCAACACAGTTGAGAACTTGGAAATAAAAGCGTGGGGGTCAGGGGCAGGAAAGGCCTCCAGGCACACCTGTCTACAGCACCTCTCTCTAAACCTTATAAAAAGAAACAAAGCCTTTAGTCAGATAATTCTTCCTTAGTAAACAATACACGTATATTTCGTCATTTGTTTTCCCAAACTTTAGCCCAATGGACGTGGTAAATCAGAAAGAATCTTGCTGGAGGAAAGTATACCAGCTGCTTGAAGCAAGAGAAGGTGGAGAGAAAGACAGATTTTGAAGAACTCTAAAAACATAGTAATCCAGGGCCCTTTCTCGTAAGAGCAAAGAGTCTCACATAGAACAACCACCCTAAAGGCTGGTTGACACTGGGTCGCACCTGCTCCTGTCCCCAGCATGCTGAACCACCCTACTTTACTAAAGAGGCAGCCAGGAGTGGAAGGAAAAATCCAATGATCCTGGAGCCCATGCCACCCAACCCAAGGCAGCCAGTCATCCTATGTAACAGAAGAGTCAGGTTAGGAATCTTGAATAGGAGTCAGGTTAGAACTGAGCAGCTCTCCCGCCCCTAAACTGTGCTGTGATTAGCTGAGGTCGTGCTCCATGAAGCCCTGGCCAAAGGATCCCTGAGCTGCAGGTGGAAGCCCTGGGACTGCTCTGGAGCTTCCGCCTGCCTGCTCCCATGATATTCTCATACTTCCTCCTGCTCTTTCAAGTCTCACAGGCCATATCCCCTTTTGTTATTAACTAGACGAGAAGGAAGAAAAATAGAAAGTTTCAACCCAAGGACTAACATCAAAAAGAAAAATCTTTAGAACATAAAAGTGTATTATTGAAATAGTCCTTACCGGGACTAACTCTAAGAATAACACATAAGCCAGTGACTGGTCTACAGTAAGTACCTTATGTATGTTGTTGCTACTGCTACTACTTCCCCTGCTTCTCATACTCTAACGATGTCCCTACAAGGTTAGTGCAGCACACTGTTTAAAAGCACAAGCAAAAGCTGGACGCAGAGGTTCACGCCTGTAATCCCAGCAGTTTGGGAGGCCGAGGAGGGCGGATGACCTGAGGTCAGGTGTTCGAGACCAGCCTGGCCAACATGGCGAAACCCCATCTCTGCTAAAAATACAAAAATTAGCTGGGTGTGGTCGCAGGCACCTGTCATCCCAGCTACTGAGGAGGCTGAGGCAAGAGAATCGCTTGAACCCAGAAGACAGAGGTTGGAGTGAGCTGAGATCGCGCCATTGCACTCCAGCTTGGGCAACAAGAGTGAAACTCCATCTCAAAAAAAAATAAAATATAATAAATAAAAGCACAAGCCATGAAGTCAAAACTACCTGGGTTAATATCCCAGCAATTCTGTTTCTTAGCTCTGTGACATTGGGCCAGTCATTCATCCTTCTGTGTCTTTGTTTGCTCATTGTAAAACAGGGATAATAATTCTAACTCATCTACAAGCTTGTGGTGAGAATTAAGTGAATTAAGCCACATAAAGTGCATTGAACTGGGCTAGGCGCAGTGGCTCATGCCTGTAATCCCAGCACTTTGGGAGGCCAAGGCAGGCGGATCATGGGGTCTAGGGATCGAGACCATCCTGGCCAACATGGTGAAACACCATCTCTACTAAAAATAGAAAAATCAGCTGG
>NW_012118010.1:623878-624527 GCF_000951035.1 Colobus angolensis palliatus
CCAGAATGATTCTTTAAAAACATGTCAAATATTTGTAAGTCACATATCCAAGAAAGTACTGGTATACATAGAATACTAAAAACTCAACAGTAAAAAAGCAATTTAAAAACAAACAAACAAAAAACATGTAATAGACCTGAACAGACACTTTGTCAAAGAGAATATAGGCATGGTAAATACACACTTGTAAAGATATTCAACATAATTAGCAAGTTAGGGAAATGCAAATTAAACTATTGAGATACCACTAAACTATAAAGATGGCTAAAATAAAAAATACCAACAATGCCAACTACTGATTCCAATGCAGAGCAACTGGAACTTTCATACGTTGCTGATGGAAATGAAAAATGACATGGCTACTCTAGAAATTAGTTTGGAAGTTTCCTATAAAGTTAAATGTAAACTTAGCATATGTCCTAGCAATCCAACTCTTGCGTACCTACCTTCGAGAAGCAAAAACTCACATCCACACAAAAACTTAAATACAAATGTTTATAGCAGCTTTATTCATAATCCTTAAAAGCTAGAAACAACCTGACTGGGTGCGATGACTCACACCTGTAATCCCAGCACTTTGGGAGGCTGAGGCGGGCGGATCACCTGGGGTCAGGAATTCGAGACCAGCCTGACCAATATGATGAAACCC
>NW_012118010.1:630672-632434 GCF_000951035.1 Colobus angolensis palliatus
GTAGCAACAGTTCCTGGGCTGGAGGTTTCCACATATATTATCTCATTTAATTTTCATTATCATTAAAAAAAAAAACTATTAACATGTGATATAGTTTGGATGTTTGCCTTCTCCAAATAGCATTAGGACATGGCAACACTGCATCTTATTCATTCTTTAGGTTCTAAACCCATAGTATGGTGTGAAAATCGTGTGTAGCCAAAAATACCCTCAAAATTATTTTTGAAATGTGATCGCCAGTACGGGAGGTGGGGTCTGGTGGGAGGTGTTTTGGTGATAGGGGTGGATCCCTCATGAATGGCTTGGTGTCCTCCCCTTGGTGATGAGTCAGTTCTTGTCCTATTAGTTCACACAAGAGCTGGTTGTTAATAGGAGCCTGGCACGTCCTCTTCTCTCTGTTGCTCTCTCACCATGTGACATGCTTGTTACCCCTTCACCTTCTGCCATGAGTTAAAGCTTCCTGAGGCCTCACCAGAAGCTGAGCAGATGCTGGTGCCATGCTTGTACAGCCTGTAGAACCTTTAGACAAATAAACCTCTTTTCTTTATAAATTACCCAGTCTCAGGCATTCCTTTATAGCAATGCAAAATGGACTGAAACAACATGTCTGAAGGTATTAGAGGTTGTTTACCCAAACTGAATGACAGAAACCTTGCAAGCAAGTATGCACTCCTAAGAACCCCATGCCCTAGAGATTTGACAGTTACCTTAAAAACACAGCAGCATGAAGATGCAGACAACTTCTTTTTTGACCTTCTTTTTCTACTTATTTTGCCGTAGGCCAGAGTTTTGCACACTGGGTAGCAAAGGGAATTACTATGCAGGGTTTCATACACAAAAACCATGTATAATGCAACTTTCTGGCAATTAAAATATTTTTAGGGTATTTTTGGCTACACATGATTTTCACACCATACAATGGGTTCAGGGCCTAAAGAATAAGTAAGACACAGTGTCGCTGTACCCTCAGCTTCCTCTAATATACTCCCGCTTGATAGATAATCAAGAAATGTTAGATCTAAAAAGGAAGTTACAGATTGCCAAGTTCCACTCCTTGCCAGGGCTTCAATGATGACAGGGCCTTGGAAGGTGGGCTCCCCCTGCTGGACAGCTCCACCACCAGCACTTTCTTCCTCTATCTGCTATCTGCTCCTCTCCAAATTCCACTGCTGCAGCTAGCTTTGCCCTCTAGCCCTGCAGAATAATTATAACTCCTCTTTCCTATGATAATAATTTGAATTTCTGAAGCCTGTTATTTGGTTGATACTTTTTTAATGCTATAGTGATCATGAAAAGGGTCAAGTATCTGCATTGTGCTTTTTAATAACTACTGGATGGTTTTTATTCTCATCCAAGCTATTGACACCCGCCTCCCCATTAGGCAGCTCCACCAATTAATTAAATCTAGTATTTTGGGAGCTGTGCTCTGGAAACATGCCTCTTAGTCGGGAAGACAAAGAACAAAAACCACACATCATGTGGCAAGTGCTCTTATAGTGGCACAAATTGGGTGCCAGCCGCACGCAGGAGGAAAGGGTCAGGGTTTCGGCCCATCCATCGGGAAGGACTGCTAACCTGCGAGCTAGAAGCCCCCAGGAAACACAGCCTGAGCCTGCTCAAGGAAAGTGACCAGGTCTCATATGCAGCTTGCCTGTCGCCCTCTGTGTCTCAGACACCAGCCACAGAGCCAAGCAGAGGAGGTGTTCCATAAGCCTACTCCAATCTTTTGGCACTGGAAAGGGGCTTGGAGGTGAGAATAACT
>NW_012118010.1:633079-641092 GCF_000951035.1 Colobus angolensis palliatus
ACAGTGACCTGGCTGAGCTAGTTTATCTCAAAACCAGCACATGACTTCTAGTACAGAGAACAGCATGCAAGGAAACAAAGGCAGACAAAAGATTCCTGCTCCATCCCCACCATTATCCTGCCATGGATCCTTCCCTCAGTACATCTACCTGCACAGGTCTAAATACCAGCCCTGCCACTGAGCAAGTGGATCATCTTGGACAAGTCACTCAACCTCCTTTAGCCTTGATTTTCACATCTGTAGAATGGGGTTAATTTTACCCACTCCCAGCGCAGTTGGGATGCTGAAATAAGTTAAAACCCACGTAAAGCACCCAGTACCTAGAAGACATATGCTGTGTATCCCTTTATTCAAACATTCTGTACCCATTGGGCCCACTTCAACATATTCAAATTCCAAAGGCTTATAGCAATCTGAAGCCCAGATGGCCAGACCTAGAAGGGCTGCAGAAATCAGCAAGCCCAACTCCTCTCTACCTCTGCGATTTACAAGTGAGGGAGCTGAGGCTCAGAAAGGTTTGGTGACTTGCTCAAGGACCTACATCAGCAAAGCCTGGCCTAGAACACAGGGTGGCAAATACCAAGGACCACACAACACACAAAGATAACCCTTTCTAGGCTCCATTCTCCAAAACTGAGAACCCCTCAATTACAATCCAATTTGGAAACAATAAAAATAGAAGAATTTTCAATTTCTGTATATTTTTGGAGGACCACAAGAGATAGCCAGCATCGCAGTGTGTCTATCAAAGGCAAGGATTTCTTGAATTACTTATGAAATGAAGGTCAGTGTTTCTTGCTAGTAGGTTTCCCCAGCTGCTCTGCTCCCCTCTCCCTTCCCCACATCTACTCATTTCAATTTACATCTTGAGACACACGCGCCTACCTTGGGACCTTTTCAGGACAAGGTGAGAAGTTTTAGGCAGAGACAATAATCCATGTCCCATTTAACACAAACAAACAAACAAAAAATCACAATTATGCTATCCATAATACAAAAAGAATTCCTCTCCCCACCCCTAAGAGCCCCAGCCTGGGACACCTAGAAAAGTGCCCAAATATATTAAGGCACACCAACAACTCAAGGGTCAGGGACCCAAAGGTTCCCCTCAAATGACATGATCAAAATCCGTGAGATCATTCAGGAGTTTCTGGAAAAACCTCAGCCCAGATTCTGCAAGGGCCACTGGAATGAGTTGGAGTGCTCTGGAGGGAGCGCAGACAATATAAGGAGGAACCAGATTAGAACTGGTTTCAGAAATATAGAGATAACCTGACCAGCTCCCCTCCTGCCCAGATTCCTGAAAGAAAGCATGTACCTTCAGGGAGTATCTGACAGAAAGCTAAAGCTACACCAAGAACACGCTTCCTTGTAGCTCCTGGTGAGCACACTCCCTAGACAGTGTCTGCTAAAACTTGGAATAGGAGGGCCCTAATCCAAGCCTCATATCATGCACTTTAGCAAACAGACCCAGAGCGGGAGACCATCCTGCCCAAGCTTATATCACTAGCCAGTGGCAGCCACTGGCTTGAGCTTGCACCTGACCTTCAGTCTAGAGCTAGTCCTCCCCGCACCCCACGGCTCCTTCCCACCCGGCCCACTCCCTCTTCCAAAACCTTGGGCTCACCTCCTGGTTCTAAGGATTCTGCCAGGTGGAACAATACTCAGAAGCAGGTGGCAGTTTAGCAATTCATTCAGAGGGACCTGGGGCTGTGCCCGTCCCCGGTGGCAAGGAGAGACTGCAGTAAGAGACTGCAGCGTGGAACTTTGAAAGGGCTCTCTTCTCTAAAGAATCCTTCTCCTCCTCTTCCTTCTCCTCCTCCTCCTCCTTCTCCTCCTCCGTAGTACTACGGACACATGTGCTCTGCTTGGGAGGAGGTAAGGAGGACAGTGTGGATGTGTAAGGAGAGTGTGGATGTTTATTGGAAGGAGAAGGGCAACAATCTGCAGGGCCCTGCTGTATACTCACACCTAGCAGAAGAGGAATGAAAAAGAGAGAGAGAGCCCTAACTGCTTCCACAAAATTATTAACCCTTGTGCTCCAGCTCTGCTCCTCCAACAGCTGAAGCAAGAGAAACAATACACTTAACCAATGGAGCACCAGCCAAAGACATTACATCATCAGTCAGCACCGTCATTGGCTAATAATTCCTAGAAGGCAAAATTTTGCTTCTAGGTGTTTAACCCTTTCATGCTCATCAGAGCAAAGAGGATTTGATCTAAACCAACACTTCCTGAACTTGCTTTTATCAGAATCATCCAGGGTGCTTTTTAAACATACAGATCATCATTTTTCATTTCAAGCCATCTAAATCAGAACCAACAAAGAGAGCATGGAGCTGTACTTTAAATAGTGTAGAGAGCGTGGCAACCACTGATCAACTCAGAAAGTCTTCCTCTCCAAACAAGATAACATTTTTCTGAGCATTTTCCACATGTCCAGCACTTTGCTATATCATCTCATTTATTTCCTGCGCTGAACAATGGCTCCATATCCCAAGTATACAAAGTCGGGTTAAGAGCGGATAAGTCGCCAGGCGCGGTGGCTCACACTTATAATCCCAGCACTTTGGGAGGCCGAGGCAGGCGGATGACCTGAGGTCGGGAGTTCGAGACCAGCCTGACTAACATGGAGAAAACCTATCTCTACTAAAAATATAAAAAAATTAGCCGGGCATGGTGGCGCATGCCTGTAATCCCAGCTACTCGGGAGGCTGTGGCAGAAGAATCGCTTGAACCTGGGAGCCAGAAGTTGCGGTGAGCCAAGATCACGTCATTGTACTCCAGCTTGGGCAACAAAAGCGAAACTCTATTTAAAAATAAAAAAAATTTAAAAAAAAAGAGAGAGAGAGAGAGAGGATAAGTACTCCTGTAATCCCAGCACTTTGGGAGGCCAAGGTGGGTGTATCACCTGAGATCAGGAGTTCGAGACCAGCCTGACTAACATGGTGAAACCCCGTCTCCACTGAAAATACAAAAATCAGCCGGGCATGGTGGCGGGTGCCTGTAATCCCAGCCACTCCAGAGGCTGAGGCAGGAGAATCACTTGAACCCAGGAGGTGGAGGTTGCAGTGAGCCAAGATCACACCAATGCACTCCAGCCTGGGTGTGACAGAGCGAGATTCCGTTTCAAAAAAAAAAGAGAGAGAGAGGATAAGTCACTTGAGCAAGAGACGGAGCCTTGCTTTGAAAGACAGGCTGTTTGGACCCGCCCCTGCTACCCTTTTGAAGCTCCCCCTCAAAGTCAAACCAAGCCATTTATTTACTTATTGCCTCTAGAGTTACAGAAAATGTAGACTCTTGAGTTGGAAAATGCCAGGAGCCTGGGAGGAATGGGGAAATGAAGACAATGGTGGATTATTCTCTTTCTTGGGCTCATTCCCTCTGCTTCTGTTGCAAATTCAGCTTAACCATCACTGTCTCTTGGAAGCCTTCCCCAACCACCCGCCAACCACCAAACCAGGGATAGATGCCCCTGCTCTGTGCTCTTAAGGTCTCCTGGAGTCGTGGGCTGCAGTTACTTGTTTACTGAATAAACCCCATGAGATTAGAGCTATGTCTACTTTCTCCACTAACGTATACCTGGACAGCGCCTGCCACGTGCGAATACTCAATCACGACCGAAAGAAGGGAGAGAAAGTGTTTGCCGAAGTTCTAAATGGCATCACACCGAGATGGGAAAGACAAAGGATTGGAAGTCTGGAGACTCACAGCAACAAACTGATTCTGGGCAAGTTCGTTTGGACAGGGGAGAAGGGGTTAGTGTCCTTATCTAAAAATGAAGAGAACAGCACTCTCCTATGAATAGTTATAAAGATCAAATTAAAGAATGATCCAGGCTCTGATCTTCTCCTTCTCTCTCTCTCTCTCTCTCACACGCTCAAACTCATCCATTTTATTGGCTGACATCTAAGTGCTGACAATTGCCATATTTATATCTCCAGCCCAGACTCCCCTCCTAGACTCCAGACTCACAGCCAAAGCCTGTCTCTATGTGGATGTTTTACGGGCATCTCCAAGAGACTATTTGAATTGTATCCCCTAAGCACAACCTGCTCCTCGCCTAGTCTCTGTTATGTGAATAATCCTCCCATCCACCCAACCGTTTTTTTTTTTTAACTAGGTGAAATTTACATAACTCAAAGCTAGCCATTTTAAACTAACAATGTGTGGCATTTACTATCCTCATGATGATGTGCAAACTGTCACCTCTATCTAGTTCCAAAACATTTTCATCACTCCAAAAGGAAACCACTGAGCCATTAAGCAGTCAAGCCCCAGTCCCACTTCCCCCTCAGACCAGCACAAACACCAATCTGTTCTCTGTCTCTATGGATTTACCTATTCTGGATGCTTCACATAAAGGGAATCATACAATATATAACCTTCGGTGTCTGGCTTTTTTTTTTTTTTTTTTGAGACGGAGTCTTGCTCTGTCGCCCAGGCTGGAGTGCAGTGGCCGGATCTCAGCTCCCTGCAAGCTCCGCCTCCCAGGTTCCCACCATTCCCCTGCCTCAGCCTCCCGAGTAGCTGGGACTACAGGCGCCGCCACCTCGCCCGGCTAGTTTTTTGTATTTTTTAGTAGAGACGGGGTTTCACCGTGTTAGCCAGGATGGTCTCGATCTCCTGACCTCGTGATCCGCCCGTCTCGGCCTCCCAAAGTGCTGGGATTACAGGCTTGAGCCACCGCACCCGGCTGGTGTCTGGCTTTTAAAACATGCTTTCACATAGTATTTTTAAGGTTCATCCACATTGCAGCACGTATTAGTACTTCACTCCTTGTTATGACTGAGTAACATTCTATTATATGTTATACTACATTTTATTTATTCAGTCACTTACTGATGGAGCTGCCAGACTTTCAGTAGCCAACGAATCTTAAACCATAAGGCTGGCCACCACCCTTCATCCCCTCCCCCTTCCCATATTCCCTGCATTTAAAGTATCAGCCAAATCCTATCCATTTGGCTTCCTAAATAGAGCTCAAATCCTTTTACTTTTCTCCAACACTATTGCTGTCCTTTAGCCCAGACACCAATATATCTCTCACTGAGCTTCCAACTGTGACAAGATCTCATTCTTTCTTCTCTCTATTCCACTTCTCACCTGGTAGCTGAGATGGGCTCCTTTCAAAACATAAACCAGATCATCCATTCATTTAGGCAATATTTACTAAGCACCTTTCTTGAAGGAGTTTGCCTCCCAGAGGCATAACAGACAACACACAAATATACACTATTATATCAGGTTTAAAATCCTTCAATGATTCATTGCACTTCAGATAAAAATCTAAGCTCAGCATGGCCTCCAAGACTTCATCCCCTTCAAACTCATCTCAGGCCACTCCACACAATTTGCCCACTATGTGCTCCAACCACAATGGGCTCCATTCCTCCACCTCATGGTCTTTGTATTTAAGCTGTTCTCTCTGCCTCTTGATCTTGGCATTGCTGGATCTTTCTCGTCCCCCACATCTCAGTGTAAATATCACTCCTTTGGGAGACCTTCCCTGACTACCCTGTTAAGCACATCCACCCTTCATTCATGTCACTCATTTAAGAAATACGTGCTAAACCCTGTGGTAGGCTCCTGGGATGAAACAATGTATGATCCCCTGGAGTCTGCAGTCTAAAGGGGAGGACCAACAATAGGAAAGTAAATAAAATAGACAAATTACCATTATGAAGGGAGAATAAAAAGGAGGGAGTACAGAAGGCCTTTCCGAGAAGGTTATATTGAAGCTAAAAGACAAGGAGTCAATTGGACAGAGAGCCTGTTATTCTCTATCACACCCTGGCTATGCAATGCAATGTTCCATCCCTCAACGCTTGCTTTTGATGAATCCAAGTATTTAATGTCCATCTCCTCTAACAGACTGAGCTTTCTCCCCAGCACCTATGACAGCACCTACCCCTCAAGAGGCACTCAACACACATTGATTGATTAATTAGTGGATGAATGAATGATTAATCAAACAATCCACCAATGAAAGCACTTTGGAAAGTGTAACAAATCACAGAGTTGTAAGTGATTGTTCTCACTATTATAATTATTATTTTGTGGCGAAAGAACATCAACTCAGTTGGGTTTTGGAAGAGACTGGGCTTACTTTAAAATGAGAATAAAAGTACCTTAGTTGGAGTATTACTGGACAACTAGGAGAGAATGTATATACATAATAGACACTCAAAAATGGGAAGCAGTAGTTTTTGTGGCTATGATTATTAAAAGCTCCTCACAAAAGCTGACTCAACTCAAATTCCAAAACTCATTTTCAGGTGCAGTCACGAAATTTAAAGGTGAGAGAAATGAATACTTTTAAGATATCTACTACATACCAGGCACAGTACAAAGCACTACCTCATTTGTGAGGTAGTGTAGCAGATGCCCCGGGGAAACTCTCAACCCCCCTCCAAGACCAAGACACTCATGACTTCCCCATGTCCGGCTGCCAGAGTGTTGGTTACTCCAGCTCCCAGCTGAGTCCCTAGTCAGGAACTGTCCTGCTGAAGGGACATCCTAGCTCCCTTTCTAGGGTCAGCCTGCACCCACTGGCTGATCAACATTAAGCTTCAAAGGCCTTGTCCCTTTGTCTCATGGGATGGATTGAGGCCTCTCTTGCACTACACCATAGATCAACATCTCCCTCTGCCCAATCCTGCTTCCCTTATCTGCACACAAATCTCAGAAGCACCAAGTCTTTCTCCAGGGAACCTGACCCATGACAGATGAGTATGATGATTTCCTTTTAAATCAGAAAAAGAAGGTTCATGAAGGTTGCTAATGTCCTCAAAGCCTATGGCTAAAGTGACATTCTAGTCTGATTTCCCAGCTAGCCCTTGTTCTTTCTACTACACCAATCTACACACAGCCTTGCCTCCAATGGCTGAGACTGGGTCTCCGTGAAACAGAAAGGGGAGCCCAGGGAGAGCAGAAGGGCACACAGAGGGCCTGAAGATGAGAAAAGAAGAGCAGAGGCACCCTTCAGAGTCCTGATGACAAGACCGAGGTCACAGGCTCCAGAAACAGTATCAAACTGATGTGCAGGCTGCAGAAGCAAGCATTACACGGACAGCATCTCGGACAGCATCTCTTCGCCTGAATCCATGTCCAGAAGCCAGGGAGAAGGGCTCCCGGGCAGAGGGGGCGCCCGTAGGCGGGGAAGAGTATTTGCAGCCAAGGTCCAAAAAGTAACTACAACTTACCAGCTTTCTGATGCTCCGGTCTCCATCCGTTGTCCCCAGAGCTGCCAGAGAGACCTGATCACTGATCAGAAATCTTCCACGGCCCTCCTTCATTCCAGGATAAAATTCTAAATATTCTAAGTCTGCACTTTAAGGTCTGTGCATGTTTTAGCTCCCTGCCATGTCGACAACTTATTTCCTACCTATAACAAGACCCGGTTCTACTCCATTATCTGCTGTAGAATTATCTGATGTTCTAGGTCAGGACACTGGACCTTTTCAGTTTCTTTACTTTTACACAAGAAAATCCACCTGGAATTCCTGCTCCCCATCAACTCCCACCCCCAACACACTTTTCAGCCAGGCAAAACCTCCGACTTCTAGTCAATGGTCACCTACTCTCTGAAGCCTTCCTGGCTTCCTAACCGTCCTTTTCTCCATCTCGAGTCTTCCGCACTACCCTGCATTGCAACTGCTCCTCCTACTGTCCCTCTCAGCCCCAGGAGCTCCCCAAGGCCATTCTTCATGCTGCTAGGGCTTGGCACCGTGCCTGGCACTCAGAAAGAGCCAAGTAAGTGCTGGATAGATACGAGGTGCTGTATCCAGAGCTATTCTCTGCTTCTAGCTTGGCCAGGGAACCACTCTGAGATTTCGTCCTGCCCCCAGGCTGACTGGAAATAGGCCATGGCGTGACAAATCTGACCGCCCAAACCCAAGGCAACAGGTCATGAGGGGTCTGGGGACCTAAGGCAGGTCCTAGGAGCCGGCGCAGAGCAGAGGTCCAGCCGCTGCGGTTCCTGGTTTCCCGCAAGCTCTTCCCCCGGCCGGG
>NW_012118010.1:645638-645955 GCF_000951035.1 Colobus angolensis palliatus
CAGATGTATGGTTCTGAAGCTGGAACTGGCCCCCAGGATGGCTGAGTGAGGTAAGCAAGGGGAGAGTGGGTTATGGCCAGAGAGGTAGACTAGTGTGGAATCACCATCACCCAGAACCTTGTAGGCCACCGTGAGGATCAGGGATTCATCATATCAATCTGGAGGGAACAATTCAGGCAAGAGATTATGGTGACGAAGACCAGGGTGGTGACAGCAAGATGGGGAAAAGGTGGAGCCCCTAAAATGTGTGTCAAAAGTAGCACAGGAAGGCTTGACAATGGATTAGGCTGGATTTAGGGGATGCTGTGGTTTGAATG
>NW_012118010.1:650425-651432 GCF_000951035.1 Colobus angolensis palliatus
TAAAACTTTTTAAAAGACTGTATTGGCCAAGACTGTTGGACAAGATCAAACCCATGTATAGTCTGGATTTATCCCCTTAGGAACTATTTCCACCTCTGGATTAGACAGTACCTTCAGCCCTTTAAAGAAACCCTCATAGTGTCTGTCCAGATTGGATGAGAACAATAATGGGAAACAAGAGGATCAAACCCAGCATAGTCTTTAATGGCATTTGACCTGCCCCTACCTCCATCTACCTGGCATATATCTTCTAAGCCTCAGTTTCCCTCAGGCTAGAGCACAGCTCCTCCAAGACTTCTCCCAACTATAACCTTAGGAGCTGTAACATCATCGTAATTTTTCTTAACTACTGGTTTTCAAATATGCACAGGAATGTTGCTTGGGGAAACATGCAAGGTGTGTGCTCATGTCTGGGTCTGAAAATCTAAAAGTCCTCAGTACTGTCAATCTGAAGCAAGGAAGGAAAGAGGAAGCAGAATGAGATAGAGGTTTATATGAGAAGCCAGGCAAATTATTGCATGGAAAATTATTTTTTATTGCACTCTGAATAAGAAAAAATGGCAATTAGATGCAGGGGCGCTTAATGGTTTCTACTGAAAATTCAATGTATTGTAGCCACTTCTCAATATATATCACCAAGGGTTTTGCAGTAATGAGGTTCTCCCATCATGCATTGGAGGTCAGCTGCATTCTAGCGTTATTTATTCTTATGTACTGAGCTCATGTAATGAAAAACGCCTGAAAACAGAAAATCACTTTCTGCAGAGTACAGTCCCTTTTGCTCCTATCTCCTCCACCTTAGACATCATTTAAAGCTGGAGAAATGGCTTATGATTTTATAAATTGCTGAGTTTTGTGTAGGAGGGTCAACATGGATTAGGAACCAGGAGACCTGACACTGAGCCCTTGAATAAGTTCTCTGAACCTTCTTCATCAGTAAAATGAGAGCTGACAAAAGGTAGCTTCCTGGAAGATTTTTTTTTTTTTTTTTTTTTTGACGGAGTCTC
>NW_012118010.1:656143-657766 GCF_000951035.1 Colobus angolensis palliatus
GATCTCCTGACCTTGTGATCCGCCCGCCTCGGCCTCCCAAAGTGCTGGGATTACAGGCTTGAGCCACCGCGCCCGGCCCAGTTTTTCAAAGTACTTTCATATAAATTCCCTCATTTCATATGCACTCCTGTGAAGTAGGCAGAATAGATAGTATTCACAGTTTATAGATTATTATAATCATAGCTACCATTTACTGAACACATGTTATGTACCAGGCACTGCTAAATGCTTTATATACCCATATGCCAATCTTGTTAAGGAAGTATTAATATCCTCATTTTATGGATGAAGAAATGGAGGGTGGCCCAAGCTCATATAGATAATACATAGTTGAGGTGAGAACTTGAACTCAGTTCTCTGTGACAACAAAGGTCATGTGTGGTTTTAGCACACACAGCTTCGTGTCATGTAACATAGCTGGTGAGTGACAGAGCTGTACCTGGGAGCTAGGTCCTAATTCAGGACAGTTTCCACTTCATTCAGCTAAGGCTTAATTATACTGACCGGCAAGAGTGGAGTGTTTTTGGTTGTCCATCCACAGCAAGATTTTTAAGGCGATAGGAAAAGCTTGTTAATATTTTCCCCTACATACCTATCACGGTGCCTAAACTCCACATCATTAAAGATGAATTGCTGGGTGTGAAAACTGATGGGAGTGTGGATACAAATTCAAACCTGTCCCTGAGGAGTAAAATGCTAAGTTTTATCAGCTGGAGGAGTAAAGTACTCTTGCATCTTCTCAAAGAGGTTTCAACGACAAGGTGAAAGTAGGACAACTGTTTGGTTTCACCTGTTTCCTATTTGAATTTAAAAAAAAATATTTTGGGAAGATGGGGAAGTTAAGGATAGAATAAAAGAAAATTTGAAAATGTAAGTTTATTCCTCAACATAAGGCAATTTGTTTTATCTCTGAGACCTGGTCAAATGAAGAGAGTGTTTAGAACTTCCTAACATCTGTGGTTCTTTCCTGGGATTCCTGAGTAAAGGCTCAGACGTGACAAGTCCTGATCGGGTGCTGAGGTTCATTCTGAGCTGAAGACTTTAGGAGATTTTTGTGCTAGCTTGTTTGCAGCACAGAGCATTTTTGCTGACGTTGCAAAGGATTGTCATGGCAACCAGAGAAATAAGTTTCCAAGTCCTTGGAGTCCCCCTTAAAGGGAGGCAGATGTCAGTGGGTGTTCATTTGTAATTAAGGGTGCTTGAAGGTTTTAGCTGATCATGTCACTTTCAAAGGTGCTGTTCTAATACATCTGCCTCCACGACTCACCAGGGAGCAGCTGCAGCAAGGCAGAGACAAGACTAAGTCCAGTGGGAACAGCCATGAAAACACCTTGGCAGCAGTTCTCACTGCTGGCTGCATGTTAAAATCACCTCTAGAACTTACAGTGCACCAGTGACCTGGCCTCTGATGTCCTGGCCCCTGATTCCCCAACCAAATCAGTTGACAGGGAGCGGGGCCAGGGTTTCAGAAGGTATATGTGTTCTTTCAGCCTCCCAGATGACACTAATGTATAGTCAAGGTTGAGAGGACCTGAGCTGAAGTTAACATCTCAGATCCACTTCCTGGACCTTGTCTAGCCTCTTCATTTCAACTTCTTGTCTGCTAACGTCTTCATGTCTCCA
>NW_012118010.1:666451-668304 GCF_000951035.1 Colobus angolensis palliatus
TCTAACAGCAGCAAGGAGGGAACCTCATTATACGTGTATTTTTGTGGGTGGATTCCAAAGAAGGATTTAGCCTTTTCCATTATGTTTAAATTTTTATGATGTTATAATTATTATGGATATACAGTAATTAAAATTTAATTAAAAATCCAAACTCTTGCAATTTCTTTTTTTATTTGAACAATGCAGTACCATATTTTAAAATGGGAGGTTTTTAGAATGGAAACTTGAAAAAGGGTTCTGTATTCAGTGCCATAAAAAAGAAAGCACACGAGACTGGGAGTCAGGGCGTTTGGCTGTGTGACCTCAGGCAAGTCACTTTCCTCCTCTGGGTCTCTGTTCCTCCTCTGTAGAATGAGGGGTTTGGGCCTAGTCAATGGTTTTCTAATTACTTAGGATTAGTCAGGATTTGCCAGAGGTGGCTCAGGTGCCCCAGGATTTGCCAGAGGTGGCTCAAGTGCCATTGCAAAGTGTGTGCATGTGTTTGAAGCAGGGGGCAGTGAGGCATGGAGAGACAGAGATAGAGAAATAAAGACAAATACAAAGAGGGTAAAAAGGAGAGAGAGAAGGAAGGAGAATTGAAGCAGGAGAAAGAGAGGGAGAGAGAGAGAGAGGGAAAAGATTTCTTTTGTAAAAGAACCACTTTATTCAGCTATGATTGACATGCAAAAGAGAAGATTTCTAAGATCCATTCAGCTCAGCTATTCTAAGCAGAGGCAAGTAGCAACAGAAGCTAGACGACTGGATTTAAATTGTACCGTGTGTGTTGCGGGGAGGCAGTGGAGAAGCACCTGGCTGGGATATCTCTAACTTGCCATCAGCAAGAACAGATTCAGCCTGAACTCCAGCCATCCGGCCACACATCGGTACCTCCATGCTGGATTCCAGAGACACAATGATGCTTCCAGTCCTTTGTGTCCAGCAGAACAGGCATGAGAGGAGGACCAGCTGACTGGCCTTTCTTCAGGCTCTGTGAGTCTGGATGCTGAGTTCCAACAGCATTCCTGGTCACCTTCCGCTCGGGCTGGCTCCACTGCACTGGGAGAGGGGCTCCCTCTCCTGGTTTTCAAGTACCTGGAAGGAGAGCAGAGCTTAACTTCCAGAAGCAGATCATTGCTTTCTTCAAAACCGTCTCCATCTGGACTTAAGAGGAGTAAGCATACCATATTCAGTGAAAGAAGGCATTCGAAAGCACTGCTTGGTCTAAAAAATACTATATCACATAGTAGTTGAAAATAATCATTGAAAGAATACATTCTAATAGCTTTTCCTTTCAAAGAAGAAATGAGATAATGGCAAAAATTTACCTTGGCATTAGTAGAGATGTGGGTTCAAATCCCGGCTTTACCACTTACATAGTGTGTGTGATCTTAAGCAATAATGTTAATGATAATAATGATTAATAGTAATACACTTATGCACCAGCCTCTTTGCTAAGTGTTTAACCTTCATTATCTTATTGAATTCTTTCAGTGACAGTTTAAGATAGGTAGTAATATCCCCATTTTACAGATGGAGACATAGGGGCTCAGAGAAGCTAGGAAACTTACTAAAGTTACACACTTTATGAGTGCCAGGGTCAGGAATTGAACTGAGGTCCATGTTCTTTGAAAAGCATTGCTCTTAACCATTCATTCTAAAGACTTTTCTGAGGCTGGGTGTGGTGGCTTACGCCTGCACTCCTAACACTTTGGGAAGCCAAGGCGGGAGGACCATGAGGTCAGGAGTTTGAGACCAGCCTGGCCAACACAGTGAAACCCTGTCTGTACTAAAAATACAAAAAATTAGCCAGGCATGGTGGCAGGCACCTGTAATCCCAGCTACTCAGGAGGCTGAGGCAGGAGAATCACTTGAAC
>NW_012118010.1:668759-671560 GCF_000951035.1 Colobus angolensis palliatus
AAAAGCAAGTGGAACAGAGAAAACCATGGCTTTTTACATGGAGGGAAATATTTTATTATTAATACTAAAACACACCTGTGGTTGTGATTTTTGTGATTGGGTCACCTCATTTTGGGCAGGTAGCATTTTAATCCCCTGAGATTGTGCATAAAGATTTTTACCACCTTCAAAATGGAAATTATTCTTCTTTCCCCCAAATATCTCCATTACACTGCTGTACTAGCAGGATGGGCAAAGCCCATTCAAGACAGATAGAGTTAGGAATTCTGCAATGCACTCCTCTGGCTGTGGCCACTGCTCCCAGAGTGACTATCTCTGCTCATTCATTCATTGCTCTTCTGGGAATTGGTAGTCTCCATCACTGTGTTGCCAGGCAACCAAAACCGCACCTGCATCAGGAGGTGAACAAACCAATCAAAATGCTTGAAGGAAAAGCTTTACCTGGTTGGCCTCCAAGATGGAAAAGGGGCTCTCGGGGTGAACTCAGGGCTGTGGTTGCTGGGATCAGCATCAGAGTTGGAGGCAACCCAGGAAACTAGAAACCTCTCATTTTTGTTGGTTAAGTGGAGGCCTGTTTGTGTGAGTGTGAAGTCCACAAGGTTACAAAGAAACTCTGTGAACAAGTTGGATCTCCTGGTCCTTGTCTAATGTTTCATTCCTTATACATCATTGCCATCATTTCAAGTCATGTGTGTGGCACCGTCTATGTATTAGACTCCCTGCTTGTGGTGTGAGGGATGCAGAAACCATTTAGATACCATTCCTCATTAGGCTATCTAACAATGCTTTATTTCACTTCCTTAATGGAGGCAATGAAGCATAATGATTAGATTCAGACACTCACAGCCAGACAGAGCACAGGGTTCAGCTCAGCCAGTTACTACTTATGGGAGAATGGAGGTTACTTAACCTGTCTATGTCATGTTTTCTCAAATAAAATGATGTTAAGTATGAGAATTAAAGCACAAAGGAAAGTTGTGTAAATGTTGGCCATCCTTGGAGATAACACTTGGGGCTCTTGAACTTAGAATCTGAAACTGGGCTGCCTGGGCTCAAGTCTCAGCTCGGCCTCATACTCACCACATGATCACTGTCAAGTTACTTACAATTTCCAGGCTTTAGTTTCCTTATCTGTAAAGTGAGTGTAATAATAGAACTTACTAGGTTCATTATGAGCTAAAATAATTTCATATACATGAAGTGCTAAGAATAGTTTCTGGTACACCATAAGTACTCTAAAATTTTTGCTAATACGATCCATCAATAAATATTTATTGAATACATTGTATGTACTAGGCACTGCCCTAGGGGCTCTGGATATTAAAAAAATCAAAAAAAAAAAAAAGGTAAGCGTGTCTCTGCCTTCATGAAACCATGACTGTTATTACATTCTTTTTTTTTTTTTTTTTTTTCCGAGACGGAGTTTCACTCTTGTTACCCAGGCTGGAGTACAATGGCATGATCTTGGTTCACCACAACCTCTGCTTCCCGGGTTCAGTACCTGGCCATGGGCCAGGTGTATAGTACATGTTTAGTAGAGACAGGTTTCTCCATGTTGGTCAGGCTGGTCTCGAACTCCCGACCTCAGGTGATCCGCCCGCCTCTGCCTCCTGAAGTGCTGGGATTACAAGCATGAGCCACTGTGCCCAGCCTGTTGTTACATTCTTAATAATATCCATTTATTTCTCAATTCCTGCAAGCACCTGCAATTCCTGCAAGCATGTTAAATGCCCGGTATGTGTTTGATTCACATTTGTATTACCTGTACCTGGCCATGGGCCAGGTGTATAGTACATGTTCAGTAAATATTTGTTTAATGAATGCTGGACACTGTGCTATGTATAGGAGAATGGTTTGCAACCAGAGATGACTTCGATCCCTCTGGGGATATCAGGCAATGTCTAGGGTTATCTTTGGTTCTCACAGCTTGTGGGATGGGATAGAGAAGGTCGTGGTGGTGCTACTGGCATCTAGTGGGTAGCGGCAAGTGATGCTGCTAAAATCCTACAGTAACCAGCACAACCCCCATAACAAAGAATTATCCAGCCCCAATATCCGCAGCATCAAACTGAAAAGCCCTGGTAATAGAATGGAGATAAACAAAGCCTTGTAATGCCCCCTTCCCTCCAAAAGCTCTTGTTCTGTGCAACCATTAGAGCATAGCACACTAAGTGCTGGGCAGGGGGCGGGACTGTGAGAACATAGAGAAGAGGCACCTGTACAGCTGAGGCTTCTGGTGGAGGTGGTGTCTGAGGGGTATCTTCAAGAACATGTGTGAGTGCTCCAGGCACATTTTGCGTGTTCTGGGAGAAGCTGCAGGACTTGGGGAAATGCACAGAAAGGATGAACAGCATGAGCAAAGGCTCAAAAGTAAAAAGTAGTTTGGGTTCCTTAAAGTGCAAGAACAGAACAAGAGTGGGAGCAGAGGCTTGGCAGGCAATCGTGGAGAGCTGGGTGTGATGCGATCAGCCAGAATTTACAAAGTCTGTTTTCTAAACACCAGTCCTTCAACACATGCCAAAAAATAAAAAAAAATTTAAAAAGCCAACATCAAATAAGAATGAGAAAGTAGTGATTGCTGCCTCCTCCCCTTTCAGAGATTTACAAGGCATGTTGGTATCATGCGGCCTCTGACAAATCCTGCATTAAAGAAACTTGACTGATTTTGGGTGCAGCACACCAACGTGGCACATGTGTACATATGTAACAAACCTGCACGTTGTGCACATGTACCCTAGAACTTAAAGTATAACAAAAAAAAAAAAGCAAGGCATGTTGGTATCATGCGGCCTCTGACAAAT
>NW_012118010.1:672734-679502 GCF_000951035.1 Colobus angolensis palliatus
TGACTTAACTGGTGGTTTTCAAATTCCTGCTGGTGGATAAACTTCACCAGAATCATTTGGAAAGCTTACAAAAAAGTGATGCTCAGGCCTCATCTAAGATTTATTGAATCAGGGGCTCCAAAGGTGAAGTACCTGAATGTATATTACTAAAAATATTCCGTGGAGATACCGATGCATAGCCTGGATTGGTAGGTGGTGGGCTAGTGTGGGTCCATGATGGAGCACTTCTCAGCTTGGCATAATCTCATTCTCTCATTCAGTCAGTTCTGACTCTCTCTCCCAAGTCTAAATCCAAACTCAGCGTCGCCCACCCTAGGCCACAGGGCATTTCTCATTCATTCTCCTGCCCAGCTCAAACCAATGAAGGTTGTTCACAGTCCTGGCTGTCAAACACTGGTCTGTGAAACCCCAGGCTGGCCTTCACTCCGGCCACACCATCTGTGAATAATGCCCAGCACAGACATTTCTGGGCAAGGGAGAAAACCAATTTTTCCTGCAGCCATCTCAAGGGATATGCGTTTCCTATCATTACAGTTCATAATTTCCCTGATGATGGGAACATCATGTCAACTTTCATCCAATTTAAACAGGTCGTCTGTTGGCCGATTTTTCCCCCATTGGGGTTGGGGTAGTGGCGAAATGTCTTCTATTTCTGTTCAGGAAAAGACAGAGGATTTTGTTTTATGTACTTTAAACTTCATTCGTAAAGTTTAAATAAACTTTGCAGACATTTTCTCATTGGCCTTCATCAACAACTCTTTCAGTACAATAAAGGGTCTTGCAGGTCCTAATCCATCTCTGTAGAGTGGGGCTGAAGTTTGAAGGATCTGTGTGCACATACATAAGCCTGATTATTGAACCCTGGACCAGCCTCTGAATATTCAAAATCGTATTTTTAAAAGTCCAATCTACCAATCATAAGGAATTTTAAAGGAGTTTCAAGCTATGCCTGGTTCTCTCGAAGACCAGTACATGGAATCCATTTTATAACCTAGAACAATTTTCTAAACTCCTCCTTAGTCTTTCCCTCCTCTTAGATGCTGTAGAGCCCACCCCTCATAAAGCCTCCTCCACTTTCTCTAATACCCTGCAACTTTTATTTTTATTTCCTCTTGGCATTCCTTTTGGATCTCTGAGCCTGTCTTCCCATCACATTCTTCATATTCTTTTGAATTGATATCACAAAACCCTACAAATTGGGATAGCAAACCAAAACATCACTGATTGCTAACCAAGTAAAAAGAAAATTGCTTTAATAGGAGTGAGATAGAGGATATGGTAGCCGAGAACATATATGTGCTAATAAACCTTACCTCCTTCACATGTGCATTTGGGGTTATCATCTGTACTCCAGATGACAGCCCTGCAGACAGCAACTGGAAGTAATGCTATTCCTATAATCCTCCCATGGCAGCATGAGGGCATCCACATCTCCTACTTTTCCTAGCTAGAAGCTTCCTTCCTGGCTCTGGCTCTCTCCTTTTCCCCTTAAACTCGTCCAGGCTTATTATCTGCTCATTCTGGTGATTCATACTATGTTTCTATGCTCTGGACTGATGTCAACAGGAAAGCAGCGTGACTGGCTGAATCAGCTGAGATCTAGCTCAGCACTTGTAAATGTCAGGAGGAGAACATGTGGCTTGGCTTTGTGTCTACCTCCTCTTCTCCTTTATGGCCAGGATCACCTACTCCTTCACCGGGACCCCTTCCCACCTCTCGCCTCCATAGAATTCCATTCATTCCATTCATTGTTATGAACTGCAATAAAGTACCTTTGATAAGATTTTCCTGCATAATCATGACCACAATGTGAATCATGATCTGAGCAAGGAATGGTCTTAAGAAAAATAAGTATCTAGAAGTCTTTGTTCCAGCTGGGTGTGGTGGCTCACAGCTGTAATCCCAGCAGTTTGGGAGGCTGAAGTGGACAGATCACTTGAGGTCACGAGTTCCAGACCACCCTGGCCAACATGGTGAAATCCCGTCTCTACTAAAAATACAAAAATTAGCCAGGTGTGGTGCCGCGTGCCTGTAGTCCCAGCCACTCGGGAGGCTGAGGCTGGAGAATTGCTTGAACCTGGGAGACAGAGGATGCAGTGAGCCGAGATCACTCCACTGCACTCCAGCCTGGGCGACAGAGTGAGACTCCATCTCAGAAACAAACAAACAAATAAAACAAACAAAAAAGAAAAAAAAAAAACATTGTTCCATAATAAGCAGAGCTACAGAGGAGAAAGGGTCGTTTGTCTTTAGTCTTATATCTGGGAAGTAAGTGAAGGGGGTCTTTGCCCTAGGGGCCTGGATACTTTAGTCCAGCGTGTTCTCTATATATTTGACATTTATTGAGTATTATGTACCAGATATTGTTTAAGTGCTTTACACCTGTTAACATTTAAAATTATCATAATATAGGCATGTGATAGTTATTCACATTATCTACATTTTGCTGAGGAGGAATTCCAAGCTTAGAGAGCTTATGTAACTTGGCCAAAGTTACTCAGGCAATGAGTGGTGGAACCAAGATTTAAATGCATAGCAGTGTTATAGCCTGCACCATTAACTACTATGCAACACCTGCTTCTTCCTTTTAATCCAAGTAGCTAATTGGATTCTTTACCAAGAGATAGTGATAGCCATCATTTCAATGAAATAGCTATGTTTCTGTAGCCTGAAAAGGTAAAGTCGTGGCAGGGAAGGAGTTGTGGTAGCTATTATGTGATAGAGATGGAATCAAGTCCAGATCTTCTTACTCCAAGTACCATGGTCTTCTAACTTTAGAATAGTTGAAGAATTTCATTAGTAGTCACAAAGAAAATCCTATGTCTATCTGTAGGAGGATTTACTTAATTCGTTTTATCAAAAAATGTATTTGATCTCCCTTAGGTGAATCAGTCACCTGTGCCTCATTTCCTCTGCTTCTGTTTCCTACAATTCTACACCATGTGGTGAGAAATTGTCTCATTATTCTTCAATG
Organism: Colobus angolensis palliatus; assembly: GCF_000951035.1. Classification (NCBI taxonomy): domain Eukaryota; kingdom Metazoa; phylum Chordata; class Mammalia; order Primates; family Cercopithecidae; genus Colobus; species Colobus angolensis. Next base: position 675,709 of record NW_012118010.1, read on the forward strand.
CCCCATTGAGGAATCCTAAGTAAAACAGCCCTCATTATATAGATAAGGGTACTGAGGCTTGGAGAATGTTAGTAACTTTCCATAATTACATCGCTAGTAGATGGTAGAACCTGAATAATTGTTGAAAGGATCTTGGAGGAGAAAGATTTATGGCAACTCTTATTTACTCAATGAAGACTTCTTTGAAAAGCTTTGCACTGACTATTATAGTAAATATGGTCTTGAGTAATTAAATCTATAATTCTATTTTCCTTCACAGTATCACATTCCTTCCCCTTCAAAGATGCTTCTCATAGCTATTATAATTGAATAGGATTAGAGAAACATAACAAATGGAAAATTTTCCTTTCCTGAGCTCTGGGGACTATCCACCTAAAATGTATCTTCCAGATAAGATGATGTCATGCAGATTAGACATATCTTTAGAAAATGATAACACGTTTACTGTGAGTGAGTCACCTTCCTTTGGGATGTCAGAATTAGGCAGTATCAAATCTAATAAACATCGATAGGCTGGAAAGAATTCTAATGCATTCAACAAGGTCAAAGAAAGTCAGTGTCTATGGCAAGGACAGTAGTAACTTGGATCTATTTCTCCTCTACCTGACCTTGAAACTCATTTTCAACCCATGATTTCAAATATATTAGGAAACAGGAAATAGTAAGTTATACTGTTAGGAAATAAGTCTCCCTAACTGATTGGATAAGAAATTTCTCTGATACTTAAATCAGAGTACCTGACTTCTTCCTTAATTCGTATTTGAGAAAGTGCCATAGTAAACCACACCCATGTCACTGAAGATACACACAATTCTGCTTGATGGTGACAGTATACTTGTGATGGGATTTATTATAAGTAGATTAGTTCTAGGAACTTAGTTCTTGGCTTCAGCTGTGTGGCCTTGTGGATGCAATTTGCATTCTCTGTTCCAAGGACTTGTGTTTTGTAATTTCTAGGATTCTTCTGAAGATATTTTTGAGTACCTAATTGGATGTGTGTGTATCTGTTTTGAAGCACCAGATTTTCATGAATACTGAAAGGAAAACTTCAGATTTATTCTGTCAATGGGATTTTTCCTGCTGTCCGTGGTGCTGAATTGTATTATACAAGTCCTTCAGATTTCAAGTATGAATATTTCAGCTACAAGAGGGAAAGGTAGAAGAGAAAGAGTTAGACTTCATAAAAGCCTACAGATCTGTCAAATAGTGTTTATCCATATGTCTATAAACAAAATGAACACAAATAAGCTTAAGATAAGCCATATACCTGTGGAAATCGTAACTTTTTTGAGAGAGAGACTCTTTCTTCTTTAGCCTTGTATCTTTAGAGCTGGGATGTTACTTGACCCCGAGTTCATTCTCAATGGATTTTTTTTTTTTAGTGAACAGTGAATAAATTCAGTCACAGTGCTCAAAGAATTGGATATATATTTAGTGCTCAAGTGGGAGGTCTCTGGAATCAGACTGCCAGGGTTCCTATCGGGGTTGTACTACTCACTGGCTGTGTGACCCTGAGCAAGTCATGTCACTTCTACCCAATAAGACTATCTCAAAGGGTTGCTATGAGGATCAAAAGAGTTAATACACAAGAAATGCTTAAAATTGAACCTGCAACAGTGCAAGTGCTATTTATTATTATTATTATTATTACCCCTTGTTTGCAATCCTTTTCTAAAGGAGATTTAGGAATAGCACATACAAGTTACAAAATAATGATTAAAGTTATTGAGTGCTTATTATGTACCAGACATACTAATTTACTAATTACTTACAACAGTACGTGATCTAGGTACTTATTACTATTCCCATTATAAAGTGAGGAACCTCATAGAGTGCATAAGTAACTACCCCAGAGTCAGATAGTAATTTTGGAACTCAGATTTAAACCTAGGCTATCTAGAAATCTGGGCTCTCATTTAGGTTTTAAAAGACTAATAAGTCTAAATAAGACACGACTTTACTGCTTCTCAATATTTGGATTCCGTAATGTTAGTAATGTAGAGAGCAGATTGGATATGAAAGGGGCATTTTCTGTAAGTGATCAGTCTTTCTTTAATACTGAGCTATAACAGTTTCACAATAAAATGAGATGAATTTCCACCATTTTAATCTTTTTTCCTTGAGGGGATAGAAAGAGAAGGGATATTTGTCCATGCCTTTTCCAATCAGTATAATTAGCATGTAGATCCTAAACGTATACTATGCATACTTTACCTGATCATCTTAACACAGGGATTAGAACATTTTATGCTTTTTGGTTTACTGTCTTCACCTCTAATTCAGTTATTAAAATAATTTTGATGGTTCAGTTTAAGGTTCACTTCATCATTAGTCTAAATTTTAATACTGAACATTCTTCACTTTACATTTCACTTATACACTGAGTATAATAGTCTGTAGTTCATGCCCATCCAGGATGAATGTGTTTACCCACCATTGCTTCGTTTCCTTCTTTCTTCAAAACTAGTCTCCTTTTCAGCGAAATCTGAATTGCATATACTATTTGCAATTTGCAGTAGAAGACTGGCATGAAAAAGAAAAAATGAAAACTACATAAGTATTGTCCCAGAAAATAACTGGTAATGGTGTAATCAATTTTCTCAGGTGATTTGTCTTCCCCTAGTTTTGACTGCTTTGCCTCCGTCCATCTGAATGGGAAAAAAATGCTGGGTGCTTTTGCTGATTGCTGTTGGTCATGGACTAAATTACCTAGAGTCCTGCAGCCTACAGATAATTTGGTTTACACCTCTAAGTCTGCCAAGTTGTCATCATTTTGCCATATTCATATGAGGCTCTTTTCTTGTTAGTCAGTGATAGGCATAGCTATAATACATCTTTAGTGAGAAATGTACCAGGAAGGTCAGGCAGTAGGAGTCTTGCTCTGCCGCCCGGGCTGGAGTGCAGTGGCCGGCTCTCAGCTCACTGCAAGCTCCGCCTCCAGGGTTCACGCCATTCTCCTGTCTCAGCCTCCCGAGTAGCTGGGACTACAGGCGCCCGCCTCGTCGCCCGGCTAGTTTTTTGTATTTTTTAGTAGAGACGGGGTTTCACCGTGTTAGCCAGGATGGTCTCGATCTCCTGACCTCGTGATCCGCCCGTCTCGGCCTCCCAAAGTGCTGGGATTACAGGCTTGAGCCACTGCGCCCGGCCAAGGAGCCAACTTTTATTGAGCACCTACTATGTGCCAGGTTAAGTTCTTTGCTATATTATCTAATTTAATCCATGTAATAATCCATTACAACATGTACTGTTATTGTACCCATTGGATAGGAGGAAAATATTGAGGCACAGAAACATAAAGTAATATGTCCATGGTCATACCAGTTAGTTATGAAAATTACTGACTAGGATTCGAAGCCAGGCAGTCTGACTTCACAACCAATGCTATCTGTCACTATATTGTATCGCCTTCTGTGTACTCATGTTTTTTGAATCCTTACAAATCAATTTAATAACATTGAATTAGCCTTTATTTTGTGCCAGGGACTGTGCAAGATACCATAGATGCTAAGATTATTAAGATGTAGTCTCTGCCCCTAAACTACTCATGACTTAGTGTGAAATTGTTGTAATAAAGGCAGAGAAGGTCACAGAAAAGTAAATGACTGCCTCAAAGGAGAGGGTTAGAGGTGAGGTCAAGGCAAGCTCCACAGATGAGATGTCTCTTGAGCTAGGTTTTAAAATGTCAGAGGAAACATCACGTGCAAAGGCATGGAAGTGTGAAACTGCATAACACCTTAAACAGGTGAGAGACAGCACAGCACACTAACTACAAGCATGGATGCTGGAGCCAGATG